>NC_133935.1:17905875-18222696 GCF_031877795.1 Strix aluco | reverse complement strand
GACCATTGTGATTTTAACTGTATTTAACTTATATTCCTGTTCTCCACAGTTCTTTCTGTGAATTATCAGCACAGCAGTTCTGAGTACTCCATAGGTGATTAATCAGAATAGATTCTCTCCTTGTGACCATACATGTCATACTTAATGGCAGCATGTGGCAACCAGTTGGGCTTAGCACAAATAGCTTGGATAATGGAGTGCAAGGAAAGAGCTCCACATTCCAGTTCCTAGAGCTGGAGTATGTAAGTTCCAGGGCAGGGGGGCCCACATTAGCTTTCAGAAAAACAATTTTTAACTAAAGGTTTAAAAGGAGAAAGATGATTCAGAGATTTCTACTGCTTCAGGCATTCTAAAACCTCCTAAAAATTTAAGTTGGAAAAATCTCTAAATAAAAGCATGCCCTTCAGAACAAGAGGCCAAAATTACAGAGCTCTCATTTATTTTCAAAGGTTTAGAGTGCTGCCAGCCACAGATTTACCGTGGTGAAATTTATGCTTCCATTAGCATTGATCAGTGCAGCACACACACCTGTTTCACACAATGCTGTTGCAGCTGGGTGCTTACTGCAAGTGCTGGATAATCTCATGCCTCCAGAGCAAGTGAGATTTTTAAGGCATATGGTAGTACTGATAATCATGTTACAGCAACAACAGCTTGTCTGCTTAATAAAAAAAAAAAAAAAAAAAGTGAAACTCAAAGAATGGGATTGTCATAAATTGTCTCCACTGTAATCCTTAGGGAGCTTTAATTAATTTTGTATAGGGTAAGAAGAAAAAAACCAAACAAACCAAAAATACCCAACAAAAAACCCTGCTTATTTATTCAACCAAGGTAAAGACTGAAGAAAGGAGTTTGGTGTATGCTGATGACCAGGAGATCTACTAATGAGGAGAGGGACTTGTCTGACATATGAGGCTGCGTGAGAAGGTAGATGGCCTGGCACTCCTCCAAGGACTCCTGCATTCACACCAACCGTGTCTGTCTAAAGCCAACCTGACAATAAATTGAAGAAGGCAGACCATGCCCCATGCTGTGCATTTGTATACCTACTTGTCTTAGTGCAGCAGGGTTCCAGACCGCTCAGGCTCCCATGTGTCACACCAGCATAAGCAAAAGGCAACAGTCCAACCAAGATTTAGCTTTATAAGCAATAAACCTGCAATCTAAGCCATTTGTCCAGGCATAGCTCTCCCAGCACTTTCGCCTAAGGACTCAGCTGTCTTCCTTTTACTGGATGAACACAGAGGAGGGTGACTAAAGTGAGGATGGGATTTGAAAACCACACACGAACCAGTAAGATCAGAAATCAGCAGGCAACATCCAGAGTTGCAGACACATTTATAGGATGAGCCTGTCTTGGCCTCAGCCAAAATCGCAGTTATCAGTGTTGCTCTCTGACCCAGTGTTAAATATATAATGCTGCCTGATGATGAAAACTCCCATTTATTAAAGAAGTTGTCTCCCAGTAAGCAATTTGCAAACGATAACAAATTTAAGAGGATAATATGCATTTGCTTTGTCAGCAGCTTTGTTTCAGCGTGACCTATCTTCCAGACTGTAAAATAATTGCATAAGCATATGCAAATCAGGCATCCATGACTTATCTAGTTCTACTGAGAAAGTAACCAGAGCTTTCACTGACTTCAGTGAAGCCCAGATTTCTACCCCTGGGTATTTATTTCTGGATGATATACTGTATTCTGGCTCCCGATTCACTATATTTGCTCATGTGGAAATTGCAAGCAAATTGCAAACAGTTTAAACAACTAACACTTGAAAATCAGCGAAGCCTGTCAATCTCAGCTCTTTCAGAGGCAGTCCTATTTTCACAAAGGCTTTCAAACTACTTCACCAGCATCATCAGAATCTTCCCTTTAGAGACTTCCTTCTCACAACAGCAGTTTTCGTGGAATGATAACTGTTCTTTCCTCCCTTGATGCCCGTCCGTGAGAGCGATGCCCGTCCTCCCTCAGAGCAGAGGATCAGCGACACAGACAGGAGAACACCCCAGTCAGCAGCCAGCGAGGGAGTGCTTAGCTAGCAAGCTAAATCTGTCGCAGCACCGGATGCTGGAGCTTTCCTTTTCTTTTCCTGAAAGGAAGCTTTCACACGTCTCTGAACTTGATACTTAGCAAACTGTAAAGGAATGTATTCCCGTATGAGTCAGACGGCCGTTTGTACAGTTGCAACATCAGAATGCAAATGAATGCAACACCTTCCACAAATTATTAAGGTGAATGATTTCCTACTCTTCTGAAGAGATTTAAAACAGAAGTATTAAGATTGGTACGAATGAAGTACAAAAGAAAATATATCTGTATGTTTGCACGTGTGCTCATGTGCACACCATAAGAAACAGCAGAACAGGGATTAAAAGGAAAGTTAGCTACAGAGTGCTATACATGTGACTTCATATAAAAGAAAAGGAAAAACAAACTGACCTAAAGGTAGTGTGTCAAGATGATGAAGAACAGGACTAGAGCCATAAAATATCCAGATAAGGAAAAAGAGAACTGTGAAATTCAGGATTTTTGTGGAGGAATGAAACAAAAGTGAGGCTCAATATCAAACCCACCATCCACTCCTAATGCATACAATCAAAAACCAGTTTGTCATTACCAGTCAATAAGAACTCAAGACACATGATGAGTACCCAGTGTCCCCTGTCCTGTGTCACACAAATGATCCTGATGTGACTACTTATGCACACATACACGTCTTGGTTCTTGAAAGCATGTGCATATGAAAGTGTGAATGAATGAAATCTATAACAGAATGAGTGTGGGTAGGTAGAAGTCAGGCATCTTAGAGGTTCTGTAAAACAAGTATCACCTACCCGCTCCATAACCACTAACAGTTTGCCCACTTTGGAGATGGCTTTTTAAAATAGAAAAGTATACCTCTCCAACATTAACAATTCATTACAAGACCTCTTCGTATTACCTGAACTACACTGGTTTCACTAGGCAAATGAGTCTAACACAGCTGATATTTTGCCAAGAAGCATACATCATGATTCACAAGTTTTCATTCATCCTTCAATGTTGTAGCGATGCAGCTGGAAGACTGTGGTACAAGGAGTCAGTGCTCCACACCCTTGCTTCCCTCTCACATATGCAGGTGTGCTCTGGGTAGCCTGTGATACCAACCAGCCATAGGAGAGTAGCCATGACTACTTCTCCAGTGTATGCCTCCATATCACAGATAATGTGTGACTACTCTACACCACAGAAAAATTAATCTGTGTACACATAATCAATGCATAGATAATCAATATGTATATATACAATGTATACTCCATTGCAAGTATATGTATAGAGCATTGTCTTGTTCTTGAAATATTATGTGCACCTGTATATATAATTTTATTTATTATATAGAACTGTAATTTTATTTATATAAGGTTGTAGGGCATGTTATCCAAGGGACTTTTCAAAGTTAATTCCAGCCTCCAAGCATGACTGCTATCAGTGATTGATGAACGTGTATTATGATCAAGACCCTGTAAGAGTACCACATGAACAGAAAGGCTGGTGATGCTCACCATGGATGGGAACAACCCAGCGTGCTGTGAGCCACCCAGGGCTCATCCAATGCCACAGCAGGCAGGGTCCCAGCATCATGAGGGATGCAAGATTGCTATCACTCTCTTTACAGTTTCTATCTTCTATTGAATAACTTAACCAGCTTTATGTGGATTTTGTGCTTTTCTTACTAGATCCCAAAAGTAACAGGACCCCTCAGTGCAAAACAAGTTAGCAGAAGCAGTTTCCATTTGTTGTTACCTTCTTGTAATCTGTTATTGAACATTTCCATTACCTGAAGAGCATTTCTAATCTACATTTGCAATTTACTCTGAATCATATTTGATGATTCATTAGATGAAAAAATACTATCACAACACGACATCTGACAGATGATGAAGCTGCCTATAGGGATGCTCGTTTTCCATTCATTGCTTTACAGACAAAGAGCCTTTGGAGAGTGTCAGACAAATCCACATTGGGATGATATGTCAGTTAATTGAAGTATTTTAACATTAGAAGGGGACAGAGCACTCCCTATTGACTCCCACTTTGAGGCAACTGTTGAGGGGGTTGATGGTTTCTTTTCTTTCTTTTTTTAAGCCTGCATATCCACAGAAAACCCTGAACTTGAACCTCTGAACTGCAGTACATCTGCAAGTGCACTTGTAGGAAACACACATCAATAGAAAAAGATACACAAAGTGAAAAAGACATTGTGTCATCAAACACATTTCTTTTGTGAGTCAGATACTCCTTTGTGTCAAAATATAGTTATAACTACCTTTACTGTTGGGAATCTATAAACCAGCCTTTTAAAGACAGTGGTGACTATATAAAATCTATGCAGATGACTTCTAAGTCAAACTTTACTGCTCTCAAATCTCTGTGTACCCAAAGGGCGACATTGCAGAACAAACAAAAGCCACCCCACCTAAATGACCCTAGGAAACTGGAAGGATGTGCACATCTCAACACACTTTTGAAAATCCTGTAAATACAGGTGTGTGTACACCACCACTGCCACACTCTACACAGCTGTGCAGTGCCCTATTAACCAGGATCCCTAGGAGGGCAGAGAAGACACTCTCACAAGAGTCAGCACTATCAGCCAGGATGGGATGTGGGCAGCAGTGAACAAGAACGAACCAGCTCTGCCAGACCTGAGTTGACCACTACAGCTCCAGCCAGCCTGTTCTGCACCATGTTTCTCAGCACTTCAGGTTTTCCACAGGCTTGCGAGAGAAACAAAAAGGCTGGACTTTGAAGGTCCATGAAGTGTGATGTTGCACTCAAGCTGACGAATGCCCTCAGATGGCAGAGCACAGACAAAAGGCTCTGCAAAAGACAGCAGGATTTCCTTCACACCAGTCCAACATCAGCCAAGCCAACCCAGGCTGCCTCTGTAGAAGGTTAGTCAGCTGCCTCTGTGCCATGTTGCCCCACAATACTGGTTTTGGACCTGGTCCCACACGGCAGGAGTTGCCCCTTTTGCACAAAAGACACTCTGAGTCAGTAAATCCAAGCCACTTTCAAGAGTTTCTAAAGCACTGGTTTCCCTTTACAGGATGAATTGCAAATCTCCATAAACTGCTAACATATCACCAGGAGCTGTGACAAGATTTCATAAAATATGGCTTGGAAGAAAAAAAAATCAGGGCAAGGAGAATGGAATGAAATATTTTTAGTAAATTCTTAATATTATGCTACTGTACATCTCTGCCCCAGTGCAAACTAGAAAAGTCTGGAAACCAGAGATTTATAATGCTATCCTCTTGAGAGAAATTGATTAGGACAGAGTTCAAAGAAAAAAAGATCAACTTTACTCACCATGGCTCTGCTGTTTATTACATAAATATCACCAAGACACTGTGTTGTGTATTTCCATGCACATGCACCTGACCACACACTAGTGCTGATGATTTCAGAACACTCCAGGAAATGAAGATGGATTTTTGATTTAAAAGACTGTCCAAAACCCTTAGGCTGCTTTGAAAATATCAACTCATAAGGTTTTTTTCAGGGCTAGTCAAACCATTTTTGCTAAGATGCTCCAAGCAATTTTACGAACGTCCGTTTAGCAGGAGCAGTGTTGCAGCTTAGCTGGGCCAGCCACATGTCGCATGCTATCTCACAGCTGAGAAACACAGGCACATGCTGAAACTGTGCCCAGGGAGATCAGAGAAATGGTAATAAAAATGAGAGGAATCAAGTATCTGGTCATAGCCATGGTTAGGGTGAAGTCCACTACTTACGCTGTTCTGATTAAATACATGTGCCAATGATAGAGACATGATAAGGGTAAAGAAAAACGGAAAAAAAAGAAATAATTATGTAGTATTGGAAAAATGTTTGAATTATTGCCTTTAAAAGTTCTTCCACATATTACCTGGCATGCTGTAATTTATTATTATAAAATTCATGTAGCTACTATGCAAGACTCAAATTGAACATATTACTAAGCTGTGTTCAAAAAAAATCCATCACGTGGGAGAAGTAAAAGTGCAAAATGTTAAAAGTGTTTAAAATATTTGACTTCTTGGAAATACAGCAAACAATTGAGACAGCTCTGCTGTCATAGCAGTATATTTATTAGGATGCTAGTCCCAGTGGGTCAAAAGGTTAAATGTCTGAGCCACTGCGAGAATTACAGGAGGCAGGAAACTATTTCATTAGATCCCAAGATAATCGTGTTTCATTGCTGACCCTGGCAATACCATGCAGAATACAAATAATATTAGAATGACAGCACACAGCAGCCCTTGGTGACAAAGAATACGTATATTTGGAAACAAAAACAGGGTTTTTAACTTCAGTGAAATGTCACAGAGGAAGGTCTGGGGTTTTGGCAAGGTTGGAATAAGAAGACATACTTTCTGTAGAAAAAGAGTAATGGCATTTGTTGAAAGCCCTGATGGGCTAAGCACAGAAAAAAGTGGCCAGACTTCATCTTGTGATACCATCATAAAATTTGGTACTATTCAGACTAAGATTATGTGCTCAACAGAGAGCAAGGTTTTATATGTCCTGCACTATCAAGGAGATTAAACCAAATTGTTGTAACAATTATTAAAAACTGAATTATTCTTACTTGTAACTTGTGTTGCTGAAAACATTTTCTATCAGCTACCTGTTTCAGCAGGCACCTGGCCAAGCCTCTTCCAAGGGACTGAGGAGGTCACTCAGGTCCTGTGACTGGCCACCTTCTTTGTCTATCACACCTCTGGAAGAAACCCAGACTTTCTTCCTGTGGCCTCTTTTCAACGGCATTGTGACTACCGCCATGTTAAAGAGCGGATGAAAGAAGAAACAAGGAACCAAAGGTGAACACATTTCTGCCTTTTAATTTCTGCTTTGGTAGAAGTGATTACTTATTCACTAGTCCAATTAATTTCAACTTCAAGGTGACTCATCTACTTCATCTATCAAAAAGATGTCATTTACCTAAAGAAGCAAAGCTATTTCAAGGGTAGAAAATACCACGAAACAGGAACTATTTAATCAAAAGGGCAAGATATTAAGTTAGACAAGTGCAAATGAGAAATAGGATGAATGCTTTAAAAAGTGACAGCAGTGGAACAAATAACAAGCAAAAGCAGCAGCTTCTTCAACATTAAATTGTAGAGTCACTGTATTATAACCTGAAAAGGACAAAAATACCAGTGTCATAGCAGTATTTAAATAGAAGTTAATAAGTTATTAGGAAGAATCTGTCTATATATACCCATATATACACATACATACATACATATTGTTTTAATATTGCTGTGTAGCATGCATTTCCAAGGGAACCTGAGAAATCCGAGAACCCCAAAGAACAAAGGAATATCACCTCATAAATAAACAAATAAATGACCTGACTAAAAACCCATTTGCTGACACCAGTCATAAAGAACCCAACAGACATTATTAGGACTCAGTTAATAGCTGGAGTCAGTTGTCTTCTATGCTTCACATGAGCAGTCCTGGCCAGAACACTTATCACACTCATCTGGGTATACCCATCACCTGGGTATGAGAGCGTAAGTGAGTTATAATTATTAAAAAGTGAGTGCAAATGCATTAATTATTTAACCAATTAAGTTAATTATTCAACCAATTAAGTTAATTTTGTGAAATAAATGTCACCTTCCTCTTCCAATGCGGTCTCTCATTGAGTTTTGCTACACTAAGTTCCTGCACTGTGATGGGTGGTCTACAGATAAACAAGCTCATGAGAATAGGCACCTCTGTAAGAACAGAAAAACAAAACAAAACAAATCAACCAGTCCGGTGGCACATTTAGACTGCCCATAAGAGACTGCAAGAAACACCACTTCATTGCTCTTCTTCAGAACTCAGTCCACAGAATTGTTCCTGGTCTGTATCAGTATACATGGAAGTATATGAACTGGGTTTGCTCAGCCTTGAGGAAAGAAGGCTTAGGGGAGACTTTATCACCCTGTTCCAGTATTTAAAGGGTGGCTACAAAGGAGATGGAAACTGCCTTTTTACAAAAGGAGTCACATGAAAAGACAAGGGGTAACGGGTACAAGTTACTCCTGGGGACATTCCGACTGGACACAAGAGGAAAATTTTTCACAGTGATAACAATCAGCCATTGGAATAATCCCCCCAGGGAAGTGATGGATTCCCCAACATTGGACACTTTTAAGATTCAGCTGGACAGGGTGCTGGGCCATCTTGTCTAGACCGTGCTTTTGCCAAGAACGGTTGGACCAGATGATTCTTGAGGTCCCTTCCAACCTGGTATTCTATGATTCTATGAAGTATTGTCCTATTATCAGTAAAAGGAAAGATCAAATACTTGAAATACATTTAAGTTTGCTGTTTACATTTGGTTAGTCTTGTTATGTACTTCTGAAGACTAGTTGTAAAGCTGGGATGAAACAACTGATGGAGAATGTGGGCAGTCTAAGCAATTAAGGACTGCTGAAAGTCTGTGGGGAGGAGAAAAACACCATCTCATTGTCAGTCTCCAGCACTGACAACAGCTTAAGTGATTAATGGAAAGGAAGTTTTTTTGCTTTCACTGCTTCACTGTAAGGTAGTTTCAAATGTCCAAGTAATCTACATGATTGAGAGCTATGGAATTACCTAAGTGGTGGTGACATGACCAGTAATACTCAGGAAATACCCAGGAAAGATGGATTGAAAGGATCTCCATTCTTTGTCTTGTCATTTCAAGAACAGGGCAAAATAAATTCTCAGGCAGAAGCACGGGGCTCTCAGTGGGGTCCCAATCCATGGACAGAGGATATTTTTTAATAGCAGTTAAGAAATGCAGAATAATTTTTTAGAGCATTAAAGTAAACATGAAATGGGGAGTTAAGTTAGGAGCATCTGAAGAGCATTAGATGTTTTGGAGAGATCTTTGGACACTGCGGTGTATGAGAAAAGGAGCCAAAATAGGAGCTGAAAAATAAGATTAAAAAGTCTGAAAACTGTATTAAAAACAAAAAACCTGAAGCCCTAGATCAGGAGTTGTGGAAGCTGCAACAGTAGGTAGAGGAATAGAAAGCCAAGGAATGCAATGCAATAGCACAAAGATTGTGAAGAGCAACTGTGTTGAGATGTCCAGAAAAAGTAGGCTTCAGCAGAGAAAGGAGTAGCCATCTTTTAAAGAGAGAACACAAGAATAAAATAGAAAAAAATAAAGTGAAGCACAGGCTGCCATTCAAGTAATGCTGGAGGTGAAAAAAAAAATCAGGAGACTGCTGATCACATACTGGGTAATAAGCAAACACCAGCTTCAGAAATTTAGCAGGGAAAACAGGTACAGTGACAGCCACAAAAGTTGGGAAGAATTCAAACTGGAGCAGAAACATCTAGTGTAATTCACGTTTTGCAGGACTAGAGAATATATGTCCTAGAGAATATAGTACATGCTCTCCCTGCACTTCATTAGAAAAGAAACAAACCCAATGCAAAAACTTTGTGACAGAGCACATTATTAAACACAGAGAGCCAGGGATCACAAGCAAAGCAAAAATGAGCAAATTATTACTGAAATGAAATTAGATGCCAGACAAGTTAGAACCATACCAAATTATATTAGGCATTTAAACAGGGAGATATGAATGATTTTCAATCCAAGGGTAAAATATAGATCAAAACCAAATTGCTCCAGCAACCAGAATAGTAGATGACAGGGTTGTGCTTAATTCAGAAATGCAAGCTAATCCAATAACTAAAAATGAGCTAATAAGATGGACTTAATGACTCTTGCAGTGCTTTAAAGGCTTTGCTATATTATCAAGATTGCCTTAATGTTATACATCCCTCAGATCTCTCATTTTCTTACTGCTCTTCACAAAGAAGCAACTAATGAGAGCTGCAGTTGCATATGTGCTCAAGAACAAGAGGGAACATCATTATAATGAAGATAGCTTCAAACTAACAGTATATGAAGGATTAAGTCACCTCTTAAAGGTGATTATTGACACACCAGGTAGCAGCAGCTAGTTTGGGTGAGCTTGTAGATAATTTTTGAAAGACTGAAACATTTTTCAGGAAGACTGAGATAAACTTTTGCATGTGTTTTTAATAAGGATGAAGAGAGCCTATTTAAGAGATAATCTTTTATAATGAAGGCCTAGAGAGTCAAGCAAAATTCATGGATGAGGAAGAAACCAAAATAAAAAGAAGTGGATATCTTGTAACCTGCATTAAATGACTAAACATGTCCTTAAAGGATACCAGAAAGAGTGGGTGGTGCAAAAACCAGGAACCAAATTGGGATGGAGAGAAGGTACAGCTGAGATAAGAAACCAGTGATTTAGCAAAGCGGCTCAGTTAAAAATATGAAAGAAATGAAGTACCCAAGCCTGCAGTTACAGGAAAAAAACCCCTTTGTGATCAGATTAGGATAGCAGTAATGGTTATTTTGGGAGGGCAGGAAAACTATAAATAAACCCTAGCCAGAACCACCCCTTCATGTTAACTGATTCCAGGGCCAGAGTAAACAGTATTTAACAGGCTTGAGTACCAAAGGGAATCAAAGGGACTACATAGACAGGAGATGTAGTTCACAAGCAGACCATGTGAAGGGTCTGGTGTTACAGCTGCTCAGGGCAGAAAAATTAAGTAATTAGGAAGGAAAAGGACCATTGTGTGTTCAACTGAAGATGGACCCAAAGAAGCACAAGCAGCCATACTAGGCAGCTTGTTGTTAAGGGACAATAATTTGGTGCTGCTTTAGCTAACAGAGGTCTATGAATGAGGTTAGCAAGAACTGAATTTCCACAATTCACCCATACTAGGCAGTAAGAGCGCCCAGCCCAGAAGAAAAACAGGCATAGGAATAGGCAAGTGAAAGTACTTATTACTGGTCCAGCCCTAGTCCCACAGTGCCAGTACAGATATCAAACAGAAGCTGAAGAGGGACTGCAGTTCATCAGTGCTAGTTTAGATCAGCAAGTGGAGTGTATCCCTGTGCAGCAGCCCTGTGCTACACACAGCCCTCTAGTTCGGCCAGTACTGCAGCAGGCAGTAGACCGAATCCTAAATACACAGAATAGTCCCAAACCCAATAGAATGAGCCCTAAACCTTTTAACTCCACAAACAGCTTCAGTTGCAGCTTAAACACTGTGAATGTTGGAGGATCAAAATGGTGTTCAGCAGTACACTCAGAAAATTTAGCAGAATAATGCCACTGTAAGTTTGTTTTGATGTTCCAAGGGAATACTATCTCATTAATGTGCCGCAGACTTTCCCAAGCGCACCTGCTTTTTGTCTACCTACCATGCTACAATTACACTCACACACATAACTTTTTAAGTGATACCCACCCAGCATACCAGATCATAATATTCAGAGGTGGTTAAAAATAAAGATGAATAGGCTAACTGGACCATAAAAACTGATAAAGGTATCTTGGAAATTCTGATTTAAAAAGCAAGATCCAGATAGGGAACAGCCTTCATTGTTTGTGGCATAAAAGAGAAATTATGGTGTTACATGGCAAAACCCTTTCAAACAGACTGAAGATAGAGTAGTAACACAAGTAACTCCCTGTTTTAGCACATCAAGGGTAGCAACTCTGGGGTCAACCTACACAGTAGCCACAACCCCTCAGTGTCCAATGAAGCTATAAGAATGAAATACTTACTGGAGAACACAGCCACTCAAAACCACTGTGGAGAGTTAAGAAGCGTCTCACATTTGGAGTATAGAGTTATACTTGATACAAATCAACTCCAGTCCCACTGAACTTAAGTCTCCAAACAGCTCATCTGGAACAAATGCCAGGCAAGGCCTATTCACACAGTGGACTGAGACATACCTAAAAGCAAAATGGAGAGGGAGACCTAAATTCTTCATCAGGAAGCTTGAGAGTTGTCAGCAGGCCATTAACTAGCATAGATCTCAATTCCATTTGGAGTAAGTGATCAATGCTGAACTGCAAAGGTTTTCATACACTGAAAGCTTTCTTACAAGGGGAAAAAGTTTCAAGTCTTAGTATGTAACCAAGCAGAATTGCTGCTCCTTGAATAGGCCATGTCCTCATTAGCTTTAAACAGCAAGAATGTTTGTAAAATGACCTGGTCTATGTGGTGCACTGACAGGAAAAGGTTTTTACGATATAGAGTATTTGGACATTACAAGCAGCAAAACTAAGTCAATTAAATATAGAACTATCCACCTTGATAAACTATACCTGTGGAGAACTGTAATATAAGTGATAAGGTTGGTGCAAAGGGAGAACAAATGGTAATGTCTGGATGTGGGAGCACCTGAAGATGCAGGGGAAGGCCAATAGAAAGGCACATGCTGACAGCAGGTCATCAAGATCCCAGTTCCTTTCAATGCCACTTCTCAAGACACATAGTTCAGGAAGACAGGGGACTTGAGCCTAATGGCTTGATAAAGGTGGGACTGACACCTCAAGACACCCAAATAACGATGCAAAGGATAGCATGGAAATCCTAACATTTTATAGACTAGAGTTCACAGCCACAGTTCGTAAAAGATATGAAATGTATAGCCGAACTCAGCACATCATCAACCTAAGGACATATTGAGAACTTGAGGGTGGGCATCCTTTGTCCTCTGTGTCATTGAAAGGAACAAGGAAGCTTGACAGAGCACTTAAACACACACCTGTCTTGGTGCCTGTAGGAATGTGGATATGAAAGTGTGAGTGAATAAAGTCAATCTTGTTTCAAACTAAAAAATTGACTTCCTCACCTATAAATGTTTTGATGCTTACGGGAACATTTGTATATTGTGGCAATATACATTATATATTATTTGCAAACCATCATTGAAAAAAAAAAATCTATATTTTCTGAAGCAAGCCCATAGTATTCAAAATTGAGTGCCCTATCAAGAGGACAGTGGTAATAAACAGTCTAGGCAGGCCAGAGGCACAATATTCAATCAACCAGATTTTTAAGATGATGGTTATCTGAATAGGCCATCATCAAAGAGGAGATTGTTGTAACCGGAAAATAATCAAGTTTAAAACCATGTCAATAATATTGCTGTAATTAGACAGGTGATAACAACAAGTCAATAGAGAGGTATTATAGGTGTCCTTTTATCATTGCTATGTAAGATGAATTTCCAGCTATCTTAAGAAATTTGGGAACCCAAAATGAATACGTGATCAATAGGATATTATGACTATCCTGAAAATCCAGAAAAAGAAAACAAGAAATCCCATCTTGACCACTTTGACAGAAGAAGCAGAGCTGCCTCAAAACTGTCCATACGAGACTGCAGAAACACCATTTAGTCTCCCCTTTTCATCAGAACTGGATGTGTGGTACTCTGATATCCTGGTCTGTATTGCTACGTATGTATGTATTGTCCTATTACCATTGAAAGGGATATGTATTTCCAGTATTGGGGCTAAGTTTGCCTGGTTAGTCTGTTCACCTGGCCTTTGAAGGCTGGTGGTAAAGTTTGGATGCAACAAATGCATTAGTGAAACATAAGCTCTTGGGCTCAACAGAAAAATGATTATGAAATTTTATAGCCTGCAATTAATAGCAAATTAAGAGTTAATATAATGCTCTCTTCTGGCCTTCAGATTTACTCTTCTCTTAATAGTCTTGGCCTTTTAAAAACACATCTGAAAGCAGCTCATTATCCTTTCTCTTTTCATAAATTTAACACTGAAAACCCTATGCTAGTAACTACTGAGCTGACTCCAATTAACTGAAAGCAGTAGTTTAATATCATAATTATACTGACACTGTCACTATCCTCAAAAGCCTATCTTTTAGCTTAAATACTAGCATAAGTCATAAGCAAAGAATGCTTCCTGAGTAGAGATCAGATATCATCAGTGAGCTTCACAGAAGAGAGTTAAAAGAAGTAACTCCTGTCTAAGTTAAGTATAAAAGAAACCAAGAAACTCAGGAAAACTTCCTATGTAACCATGCTCAGTGCACATTACTTTTCTGTGTGCATTAGCCCACCTTTCCATTACTTGACTAAGTTAATTATTCATTAACTAATAAAGATTATTTTTCCTCCTAGATAGCTGGGACTTATAGATATCACTTCAATATGAATAAATAATAGCATACTGACAGGAATATGGTATTCATTTGGTCAAAAGGATGGTGGAGATATAGATCATTTTATACACTAAGTACATACCAGAGTGATCACGGCTTTAAACTTCACCACATCATTTTGATAATGTTTTTCAATACCAAAGTGAAGACACTAGCCAACACTTTTCAAAGGATATCAAGTACCTATATTTATATACCTCAAAGGCCTTTGAATCTTAAAAGGCAGGAGGTCAGTGCTTTCTAAATATCCAGTCCCTTGTAATGTAGTTTCAAACTGGGCATTCGTAAGTAATTTATTACTGTTGTTATTTTGGAAGCTTCCTGGAAAGATTAATTCTAGTTAGTATTTCTCCTCAAAAATAGAGCAGAAAGCCCTCTCTAGATCTAGGACATTTCATATTTTTAAATGTGAAAAACATACTAACCTTTCAGTTTGAAGAGCAACGAGTCTGGGATCTGATAAAGGGAAAGAATCAAAATCCATTCCCTACACTCATCTTGACAATCCAGGGCTGTGTAAAGATTTTCTTATTTTTCAAAATAGGGGATACTCTTTATCATACTTCGATTTTGTTGTTTAAATTATCAAATTGGATTTGGCAGTGTTACTGTCTTCAACTGTTTGCTTTAATTTTCTATGGAACTTTTGTTAAGGACAGTCCCAAAACAGAAGTTTTTATTCTGTTTTTAAATAGACACATGCTATAAGCATTATTAATGGCAATGGCAGGAAATTACAAATGTTTACACTTTAAAAGAACAGTTATATGTTCTTTATAAGTGAGATGACAGAAAAATTTAGCTTAAAAAAAAAAAGCCAGAAACTTTATGTTCCCTCTTTCTCTCCGATTACAAGAAATTTTTACTTCGTAAGTAGTTTGTATGTGTACAAATCATCAGTTGATGCTGCAATTGTGTATTTTTACTGACTTGTCAGAATGCTTCAGGAAATCCACATAAATATTTTAAGGTAAATCACATAGCAGGAAGGACAGAAATGCTACCACAATTCTCTGTTGAAATAATTGTGGTCCAAGTAGGTAAAATCATAACAGTAAAATTACACAGTCAATTTTAATGCTGCTGAAATAGACTCCTGATTTGCAGAAAATATCCACGTTTTTCACCCTAAGTGCCCTGGATGTCAACTGTGACTATTAGTCAAACCATAAAGGTTAGTGCATTTCTGTACACAGAATTTAAAATGGCAAATCCCTATTATAGAGAGCAGTTTTGAGATAAACTAATTAGATTTTGAGCTGTTAAAACACTGACAGTGAGTGATGGCCTGGCTGCTTGCCCTATTATTTCTGCTGAACCAGAAAGAAACCCTTATGTTAATAACAGTATATTATTAGAAGCATTTTAAGATAAGACACTACCTGTCATAAGGAACACGCATTAGTGCAATTTGAAAGTACTTTACAATGGCCACTGAAAGATCAGCAGATGATGGTTCACTAAAAGCCAGTGCTGGTGACATTCAAGCTGGGGTTTAGGTGTGAAGGACAGTGTTGAAGTTACAGGGCTTCTCAAAAATTCTTACATAACTTGTGTAAAAATATGTCCAAGCACAATCAGTAACTGGTGCAAAAATAGAAATCCAAAACAAACATAAGCTTGGAATGGGACAGAAAAAAAATTATGCTATTTCTGCTTTTTCAGTGTGGTCTCACCTGCTTTTACACAACTGTTATTCACAGGTAGGTCCTTTAATGCAGAAATCATGTAAGGAAGACCCAGTCAGTTTCCCTAAAATATAGTTTAACACAAGTACAAGGAGCTACATATGCTCTATGCAGATTTTTTCCTATTGACTTTTTTTAGAGCACTTCTGTACTTACCAGTTAGTGGAGCTTCCATCACTGGCCTTTGGGCATTATTCTGCAAAGTAACATACAGACTTCTTTTCTACTAAGTTTCTCTAGTATTAGCATGCTTTATTTGGATTTCAAGTGGTTCACTCAGAAGGAGAATGACAAAAGCAGAATGGGGAGAAAATAAATTATATTTTATACTTGAATATTATATCACAAGCCTTTGCCATATTTTCAGTAGTCACAAAATTAGAGTCTAAAAGTAGCTCACTGGTTTAAAAGCTAGATTCTACTACAACATATATATAAGTATATAGAGACATACACAAACACATATGTAAGTACATTTATAGAAGCAGAAACTAAGGCAAAAAGGTTTATGCCAAAAGCCTGAACCCATTAACAGTCTAGAGTTCCAGGGTTGCCAGCTAGAGCCTTCCCTCACTTTCTTCACTAGGATTGTAGATAAATGAGTTATATTTAAAACATACTGCTTGTCTAAGTATATACATTTTGACTGTTGGTTTCTATCTCTTCATAGCTAAGGAGCAATAACATTGGGCCAAAATTCTTCCCAGCTAGTGTGTCCATGGGAAGTGAACCCAGATCTCATGGTCCCATGGAAATCATGTAGCTGTACTGGTTGTAACATCAGGCAGCAGGAAGGACAACAGACAAACAAGTAGGAAATGCTATGGGAGATGGGAGCGAAGAGAAGAAATTAAGAACTTCAGTATTGTAAGACAGAGATCCTTCCAGATCCTTAACTTTCACACTGCTGTGACAGCTGCTCTGAGCAAGACTGGTCTTAATTTTGGAGTACAT
This sequence comes from Strix aluco, assembly GCF_031877795.1. Taxonomy (NCBI): domain Eukaryota; kingdom Metazoa; phylum Chordata; class Aves; order Strigiformes; family Strigidae; genus Strix; species Strix aluco. Next base: position 18,206,000 of record NC_133935.1, on the reverse strand, counting down.
GAGACACATGGTGCTGTAAGAACCCCAAATAAGCTTTGACTTTGGAAGAAAAGGTTCACTGAATTTACAAAGGCCATATATTTGCATTCTCCATTTTCTCACTAATAGTGTATCTAACATCCATTTTGTGAGAAGAGCAAACTGCTTACCCACAATCCACAGTTACACTGCAATAGCAATTCATCTACTGACATGGCAGAGAGAGGAGCATATTTGTGCATCTTAACACCTTGATCAATTTTATTGAACAAAGCTGCTGTCCGTTCCAAAACGGTATCTGTAAGAAACATCTTGAACTGTGTCTTTTAAATAAGTTCAACCAATGCAGAGTATGCCAGAACCCTCTTTAGCATAGATTTCTCATAATTTCTGAAGTGGAATAAGGAGTGAAGCTTAAACATTTAAAGTCACATTTATTCATCCACAAAGGCATCCTCACCTCTGCAGAAAGATGAAGCTCTTATGAACACCTGAGATACTGACAGACAGCTAAAACGAAATGCAGTTTCAAGGCTGGTTAGGTTTTGACTTTCATTTTAGCCTATTGAAAGGAACGGAAAAAACACATTTCTGAAAACATATGAGAGGAAAAATAAACAGAAAACCACTCAGTAATTCCAAGTGCATTTCTAACAGTTGCAGGCTAATTTGCTGCTTTCAGTTACAAAATGCCACTAACTCCCTGCATGTCATGGACTTTATATGTAGCTGAAACCTACATCTGGAATCTCACAGCACACTATGTAAAATGAAAAGCTCCCACAAAGATGATCATTTCCCTACATTAAAACTTCATCTGACATCTGGGTCAGCTGAAAAATAATCACACAGAACACATGCCCACAGTGTCAGCACAGTGGACAAGTAAGCCTGCAATCTGCCTTTTTAACACTAATAAAAAAAAATCTCGGTCCCTCCCCCCCCCCCAATCTTTCAGCTATTTTGCCTTCCATTTTCTGTTCCTTCTTTATTTTCTAGGAGACAATTAGAGACCCATCAATTACATTTTCAAGCTGCTTTGTGGTAAGTGTACTTTCACACCTAATTACTCCACTTACTCTATCAGCCAGAAAACACATAATTTCCTTTTGCAGGTACCCTCTGGTTTTATTCACAGTATCTTCTATAAAGGTCTGGGACTGAATCCATCTTTCCTGACTAAACAGGCTGTTTTCCATCACCTATCCTTTTCTATGTATTACTTCAGAAAGTCTGTTCTATTATTCCATGGAGGTTTCATGCCTGCACAGCCTGTATTTTCATAGCATCAAATTGACAGCATCAATTTCTGCAGAGTTCAGGGATTATTTTTTGTTCCTTGTATACATCAGCACCATTTTAGGAAAACCAAGTTGTAACAGCATAAGTAGTTGTTTTATGACAATGGTAAGGAATACTTTTCATTATTTCTAAATACTAATGTGTGTGGATATGTAAGTATATGTAGGGGTTATAAAGAACAGGGATATTTACTGCAATGAGAGCATGCAAACACATTTAGGCAGTTAGATCTTGCACTCTATTGAGCTGGAGGAGGGAGATGGGGGAAGGACTGCTTATAAAAACTTCCTTCCCTGCTTGGATTTTGTCCAAGTTGACAGCCTGTGATACAAATTAGCCTAACAAAACCCTAAAGATTATTTTCTATGCATATATTAAGGATGGAGTGCTTTTAACTTTTTTTGAAAAAAAATCATATGGCTTATCTACAGAGCCACCATACTCAGGCTAATTTTATAGTTGGTGCTGCTCACTGTTGATTTGTTTCATTATTTTAGAAAATACATTTTTCATTTAAAAAAAAAAAAAAAAGCCACCACAGAGAAGAAGTGTTTCCCCTCCCACTCGCTCCCCTACACACTCTATTCATTCAGCAGTCCTGGAAATTCAGCAGGGAATTATCAGCCTTCTGTTCAGTAACACAGACCAGCTCCAGGGAAACAAGAGGAAAAGGAAAAAAAAGAAGCAGCTATGAATTGTGGCTGTCATCAGAACCAAATCTGACTGAATGCCCTTCCTGCTAAATTGCAGGAAAGAAGACAGAAAGAAAATTATTTTACTTACTGATAAATGTTACAGAAATAAGGTGACAAAGACAACCTGATACCTCAATGAATCAAGTAGTTCAATAAAAAGGAGCTCTGCATGGCTTAAAAAAATCAGACCAATTGTCCTGAATCAAACAGACTAAAAGTAACCACATGTCTTTGTGCAGTTAGCCCTGCTAAAGGAAGATAGAGTACAGCCTTACCACCGCTGGGGGGAGGAAGGTCAGCCTGTGCTACCTGCCAGCCCCCAGCTTCCCCGCTGATGCCTTGACCGTGGATGAGCTAAGGAGCACATAGATGAGACGGTACTAGCTCAGCTTTTCAGATCTCAAGCAAGAAAATAAGTGTTTCTAGGAAGAACAAGTCACTGAAGCAAAAGCAGCTTAGTCAGATACCTGCTCAGGTGGCTACAGGAGATCCATAGACCAAGGAACAAATTAACCTATTGCACTGGGAAAAGCTACAGCCACCAAGAACATCCTTCAGGCTCCAAGAAAAGAATGAGCATGAAGTGCCACCCACAGATGAAAATCTGGCACATGACATGAAAATGCTCAAAATATAGCTCTCTGCTAAGAAGTCTGGGCAAAGAAGGCTTGTTTTTTCTGTTTTGGTTTGGGTTTTTTGTTTGGTTTGGGGTTTTATTTTTTAGATTATCCCAGAAGACATCCATTGTGACTGCCACAAAAGCCTTTCCTATAGCTCAGAGAGACAGAACATACTTGTAACTTGTAGCAGCCTCCACCAGAAGGATGGGGTCCATGAGAACATCACTCTGATAGCACACAACGAAGTGAGAAATAAAGCACCATCCAGTGCATATAGATGCACCCAGTTACCTGTGAATGAGCTAGTTCATGCACTAGAATGAGGGCAAGCATGCTGGCACAGTGCACAGCTTGGGCCAGTCACAACTCAGAGCTCACTATGAATTAGCTGCCTGGTGGAGTGCCACATCAGTGTATTACGCTGCTTCCAGGATCCATGAGAATCTTTCAGTCAATGTGGATCTCTCTATGAGCCACTTTGTTGTGCAGATGTACCTACAGTTCCCCATGGACAACCATGGTGGAAAGGAAGCCACCTCCAAGGATGCTCAAAAGCATGTCCATCATCCATGTACTTAAAAGTTGAGGGCACTTAACACATGCCATAAAATGAGACTGCTTATGAAGACAGCCGTTTTCCCCATGCTGTCGCATTCACTATCTTAAATCATTACATGAACACATATCACAGAAAAGCCTCCCAGAGAGCTGATGTGGATTTAGAATGGCTGATGTACAAATCATTCGATTTTTACCAGTGGACAACCTCAAGGAAAGCAATAAGAACAAAATCCAGACTTTTGTTCAGTCTCTGGGGATCTTATGAAAGCTTTTGCTTCGGTCATTTGGATGCTATTGAGCAAAGCTTGCCCTGACAAAGTCAGTTCTGTCAAGGTACAACAATCAGTCGCTGAATATGGCTACACCTGAACCCTTCTTCATTCATGCTGCTAAAAAAAATAGGGATATAACCTACTTCCAGCTTTGCTTGGTGTATTATTCCCCTTCATACTCACAGATGTTTCCAGATTCTTGGGTAAAGTAGTTTTAAAGTGAATGATAAAATTGTACAGTTTTTGCTACCTATAGCCCACATTCTTACAGGGTCAGGGTAAGGGATATACAGACTGTGAGATACCTAATCTTAGAAAAGGGAATGCATCTGCCCATTGGAAATAAATGGTGGGACAGAGGAGCTGAATGTAGCAGCAAGGAAAGAAAAGAGAATTTCTAATGGTGTTTCAAAGAAATCTTATCCAACTAGTTGCAGAAAGGCAAGACAGAAGGTGAGAATTAAGCCAGGCAATTATTGTTCCTATGAGAGAAAATATCCCTGCCAAAAAAGGGATTTCACACTCATATGAACTTTATAGAACACAAGGAAAGAGAACATCTGCTCTTGTTTTAAATATCTTCATTTATTACTCAAAACTACTTTTTACCATCCCCTATATATTGCTGTCTTGGAATAGGAGGTTTACCCATAGGGTTTGGAGATTCCTGAGAATCAGTCATTTCAGAGCTGCTAGGCATCACCAGAGCATGCACTGAAAACCACTCACAAGCTCTCATTTACAGCTGGATTACATGAAACTTAATTACGCAAATTTTTAAAAGTTACTGGGCTCTACAGAATTTTATCTTGCTACGTTTTCCTTTAGGTCATGAAATAAAGTTTGACTATGAATAATTGCTAAGATCAGGTGACACAATTAAAGGTATCATTAATTCTTTCCCAGAGGTATGGTCTACCAGTGGGGGGAGCATCCCACCCCCAAAAAAACCCCAAACACCACCAAACAACCACAAACAAAAAACACCCTCCCATCAGATAACTTTCCATTAAAGACGTTCCTTTTCTACTACAGAAACCACTACTCCCACACACTGTATAGACATGACATGCAGATAAAATTTTTTGTGGATACAGAGACCTCATTTCAAAAGCAAGTCAGATGTAGCAATTACTGTATTCACTTAAATAAACACATTGATCAAAGTCTTTAGGGGGAGCTGGATTCATCCCACTGGCTTAAGCCTAGCATTAATCACAGGTGAGGTCATACACATTTTCAGAAATCTTGACTAGGAACTCTACTTATGCTTTGAATTTCCATAGTGAAACGGATGCTCAAGTCCTTAGCAGCTCAAGATGTAAGAATAAGTATGTACTCATTAATCTTGCTTCTTCAGAACACCATTTTGCATGTTAGAAAATGTAATAATTAAATGTAATAATTCTTCCTTTTCCCTTCCCCCCCCCCCCTTTTTTTTTTTCCAGATGTAGCTAATGCTTCTGTAAAATATGATTTTTATCTTAATCTAGACCTGGAGCATATCAACTACACTGAAGCATCTCATACTCAGGTCTAAACTGGATTTTATAACTTTCAGCCCTACCAAACTCAAATGGAAGCTTGAGACATCTCAGCAGATGTTTTACAATGCAGATTTGCTCTCCTAACTTATAAAATATACAAAATTAATGGTCATATGAAGTGCTGGTGATTTACTCTTTATTCAGCATGCAAGATGAATGTAAACATCCAAAACACAGTTACCAAGCTCCATGTACTGACATTGTCATCAATATCATAATCTTTTAAATGTAAGGAAGGCGTTTCACCCTAAAAGAGGTGGGGAAAAAAAAGGAAGCAGGTTCACTTCAAGTCATGAAGAATAAAAGCAGTGCAAAAGAGACTCAGCATTAGTAGAGGAAAAACAGCAGCACTGCAAACCCTGTTTTAGGAGCCAAAATGGCAACAAGATTGATCTAGCTGTTTTGTAAGTGGATTTTCAATAAAGATGCAAACGAGGGCTCAATCCAGGAAAGCACTTAAGCACGTGATAACCTTAGCATGTAAATAGGCCTCCAGGTTTCCATGGCACTCACAACAAAGAATATGTTTCATTGGATTAGGCCAGAACTCCTTATTGTCTCTTGCAGCTACTCAGGTAATTATTGCAGGCTGACTAAGGTCTAGGATATTCACAGGCTGATTCACTATTACCTGAAAAAATGACCAGTCAGATATACCGACCAATATATTGTCCTGGGTTTATTTCACAATCCTAAAACTGAAAATTTCTCACTTATTCAATTTTCAGGGAAACTTTCATAAACTCTAAATATGCAATATACGTAATACTGTTATCATCTATAAATGACCTTTTTTAAGTCATTAAATAAAAGGTGATATAATACAATTCTGGGTGCTTTTATTATATTTAGTCTCCCCTCAATAGTATTTTGTAAGGATCAGATAATTGTTTAACCTATTTCAAAACAGCTAATCTTCCAAGTATCTTTTAGAGACAGTAATATACCATGATGAATATTTCACAGAAGAAATAGGTTCTTGGTCTGTTTCCCCCAGTGAGGCTTAGTGTTCAATTTAGTACAGGATTAATACACACCTGCTTTTTAAAAGAACTCTGTGCTCTTTGTAAAGCATGGAAAGTAAATACCTTTCTGAGTGGGCAGCCCTGCCTGTTGAAATAGGAATCTGAATCACAAAATCTATCCCTGCTCCACAGATTTATTTCTCATGAACACTAGAATTTATCTCAGCCAGCCACGTATCCATTGCCAAAGCCGACTTCTTCCACACTTTTCTACCAGTAACAGACCCCTCTAAAGATGTGCTGAATCGTTGGCATCACACTGCAACATATTGAGAAGTTTATACTTGCCGGGTAACCTCAGCTGGTTTTTGTGGTTCTGCTACTGCAGGGCTCGTTAGAATCAAGCTTAATAGCATCACTGAAATGCTAGATGATTTCACAAGATTACTGTATCTTTTTTGGCTAATTGAGTTTTATTTGCCATCTGCAGTAGTATCAAAAGCGTAACTTAGTCCAGCTCAATTGAAAGAAAAAGCTAAAGTCATATAAACATAAAAATTAAAAACAAACCAACATGTTTTGCTTCAGCAACAAATTTAGGAAACATATAATCCTGAGCAAAACATGAACTCAAGTTTCTACTCAATCTATCCCACTATGCCATCATAGCCAAAGCCAAGTACTATTTTGGGGTCCTCAGATTTCTGAGCAGTCCCAAATAGCTGTCCTCACACAGTCCTCTTACACAAACTACCTAAGAGCAGATAAGCAAGATGGAAACAAGAGTGAAACAGACTGACACCCACAACAGAGCATCCCTCTTACCTGACGTGTCGCATTCAGACGTGTCAGGCCAGGCTGGTTACAGCCCGGCCAGCAAAAGCACGCTGAATCAGGAACTGGGGCTGGCGGAACGTAGTGGGTCCCCATGCCTTCCTCCACAGCATAACTCATAACTGGGCATTGCTTCGGTCTAAGATACATCATTCCAGGCTGTCATCATCCTTTTATCTTTAACTGTTGATCCAGGAAAATAAACTCATGGGCCATCTTTTTTTCCTGAAGAGAGCTGTTATTAACTGAAGTCTATAACAGCTTGCCTCTTTAGACACACAGAAGGTTACTTTAACCTCTATACTTTGCCCTCAATAGTTGAGAGAACAGCTTAAGAGTTCCCCTTTGGCTTCTTCCAGTGATAACAACAAACCAAATAAAAATATTTTCATAAGGTAGATTAATAAAGCAAAAAATTATTTTAAAGCATTGTATTTGACAAAACCAATTCCAACGTATTATTTTTTAAAAGGAAAGCACTTAATATGTGTATTATGTCTTTACAGAGTGGATCCAGAATAAATGCCTAGAATAAAAGCCACATCAATATGGCTGATGAATATTTTATATTTCTAACGTAATCCAAGCTTGTTTATCTCAGTGAAACTTCCTGTTTTCTGTATATATCCTGAAATGCAATTTCAATTCTCCTGTAATAAGATACAGAATAGTATCAAGCTCCTTGTTTTGATACAATCATCCATTTACCTCTCATACAGACCAAACTATAGCAGATTCAAAGTGAGCAATGTGGAAAATGTAATAGATCTATGAATCAATAAGGGTATTAAAAGTGCTGAGAAGAGGATAAAGGACAGCCACTGCCTGGAGATCACAGTCCAAGGATTCTCTCTACTGCACCTCTAAGTTATTTAACACCTACCTGTGATGAGAGCTTTTTTCCAAATTGATTTATTCCACTGCAGTTTCTCTGGTGTTAGAGTCAGCTAAATTACAGAACTCGAGGCTAAGAGGTAGAATTCCATGAGACATATTTGCACTGATTTTACTAATACACATTCAGCGGGATCAGAGAAAGCCTTTGGTCAGCTGGCACGATGTCTCACTCAAACTTGCATACTTTGGGCACATGTCTATGTTTCCCCTTCTCCCTCCATTATTAAAAATGCAACAGAATATACAAATGAAAGCAAACTCTTGCAAATTCCTTCAGGAGAGATTTAATGTGTTTGACAGTGGCCTAATTTGAAAAGCTTTCTTTTCAGAAACCACTTAATGAATCATTGTCCCTTAGTATTTCCAAGGAGGCACGTGCTGATTACTTTGTATCTTTAATTCAGGAGCCTAGAACAAGTAACAGGAGAGTTACAGTTGCTGCCTATCTATGTATTCCACCCATTTAGAAGTAACATGCTCTTCAAAAGCATCCTATTATATTTCAAATATTCTTGCAAGCTTCACCATTCCAATTCACAGAAATCTCTGTTTCAAATGTTTTATTCAGTTATTATTAACATAACTAATATTCATGTAGTATTGCTGCTATGGCTTCTGGAAGAGAATTAAAGTCTATACTAAAATTATTCTTAGCCTAATTTTTAAATTCTGACCTAAGGTTACAGTCAGTCAGCTCCAGCAAAGGCACTGGGCTGGCCCTCAAGACTTACCATGACTAAAAACTGTAGGATGACTTTCCTGAGATAACATGTGAGCAACTGAGATCTTACCTTTTGCTAGTAAACAGAATTGAAGTTGGTTGGTTGGTTGGTTGGTGGAGTGGTTGTTGTGGTTTTTTAGGGGGGGGGGAGGAGTGCAGGGGGGGATGAGCAGAAATTAACTTCAATGTGAGGAAGGCTAATTAACTCAGATGTGTTATGCATTTATGAAACTAAAGTCTTCTGTACTTGAAGCGATCCACATATGTATTAACAGTCAGTTTAACAAGCAAAAGAAACTTATACAAAGTTAATCTTTCAAGTAAGATGCTAGTAACATGAAATTATTAAAAAAAACCAACCAGCAACTACATTCTGTTTGTGAAAATGCCATGCATGAAATATGCTCAGCATGGCTCCTGTTGATCACAAGGAACACAGATTCCTTTTCATCACAGTTACTTCATAATGACAGAGTTCAATTACAACCATTAACAACAGCAGCAAACACTTTGGAAGAGAAAACTGGAATTTCTGGAGTGAAAGTAAACAATATAACAAACATTTATCAAAAACATAGTGGCGATATGTGAGCACATACTTTTACTGCATTTCATAACTTTCCCTAACCAAAAGATTTCAGGACAACTTCTAACCTATTGGATCCTATAATTGCAAAAAATGTAACAAACTACCAAGAACATTCAGCAAGCAACACTCATGCTTGTCACTTACACTGTCCTCTGTCAGAATCTTTTTTCTACAGTTACAAAGCAATAAAATACCCCAGAAGGAGGGAAAAAACCAAACCAAAACAAAAAAAAACCTGAGAAATAATCTCCAGAATCCTGCCCAGAGCAAAACATCCATCCAGCTGAAGAGACTATGTAATTTCTGCATCTTTCAGTTGAACACATAACCATCCCGCTAACCTTAAAGCCTGAAAAGTTATTTCTAACATTGCCTAAGTGTTCATAACATACTTAAGTATCACTACCTTTGGGTTAAGAGACATGATGAAGTTTACACTGAGCCACTTGAAGAGGCATGAATTCCTGACAGGACACATTCAGCAGATCTCCTGTGGTTCTTGAACCATCAAATATTTTGTGGCTGTCTGAAGTCATGAAGGCTTCTTACCTTGCAATAGAAACAGGAACACTGTCAGGATACTCTGAGGCTGCCTTGGTCCCAATCCGCACACTAGCTGCACAAATACCAGACCTTCTGCTTGTGCTACTGTTCAGCTTGCCAAAACCGAGAAAATTCAGTCAGAAGTCTGTTTTACTGCCCTGATTCCAAGAATTGGCAAAGACTATTTAAATGTTCAGTGTAACTGAAGTGGCTTCATAACCTGCATCTGGTTGGAGTCATGCCCTACAAGACTGTCCAGATGCAGCACTGTACAGGTGATGGTCCTTTGCATAAGGTGTTTCAGCTGACAAAACCAAGAACAGTGGCTGTCATCACCTGAGAGTTTCTTCAGGTGTGAGAAGCCCCAGCTAACCTGACTGAACACATCTCAAAGACTACTTTGCCTAGCAATCACACTGATTGTGCCAGGGGATGTTTAGATTGGATATTAAGAAAAATTTCTTCACTGAAAGGGTTATCAAGCACTGTAACAGGCTGCCAAGGGAAGTGGCTGAGCCACCATCCCTGGAGGTATTTAAAAGACACATAGACATGGCTCTTAGGGACATAGTTTAGTGGTGGACTTGGTAGTGTTAGGTTAACAGTTTGACTCGATGATGATCTTAAGGGTCTTTTCCAACCTAAATGATTCAATGATGATCCAGGACAAGTAAAGAAACTCAAAACAAAATAAAGGGTTTTGAGCAGGCAAAAATGTTGACAGAAATCAGTGGCTAAAACAACTGCATCTCTGACACAGCCCACAGCACTAGCTTTATTACAGAACTCATTGGTGCACCTATGGGAATAAATGTCTCCACCACCCGACACTAATTAGAGACTTATTTACCACTCTCAAGGGAGATTTCTTGCTACTGACCTAGTACCAGTATCTAAATTGGTCCTTAAAGCTTGCAGAAACAAGCATGGCATGGAAACATGCTGTAAATCCTATGAGCAACACAACCTGGGCTGGATGGTGCATATATGGAGGCTAGCAGCATCCTTCTGCATTCAACTTTGCTGCTTCCCTGAAAAAAAAAAAAAAACACAAAACAAACCAACACAAAAAACAAACAAACAAACAAGTGTCTCATGCCTGTCAGTTTTTTCCTGTGACAGATCTGAACACTAGGCAAAAAAAAAAAGATGAAAACGCAATTCATTGTCACGAAGAAAAAGGTTTTGATTACAGCATCCAAAGCCCTGTTACCAGATGCAGCCATAAACCTTGATAAAGCACACATATGTGAAATGAGGAACTGATAGATAGTGCTTCTGTCTGGAAGGACAGGAGATAAGACACTGAATAATGAGCTTTTCTGTTACCTAGGTTTTGACAGTGAGATTAATACAGTTATTACCCAGTCATATATTTAACAAACTGAAACACGTCCAACAAACCCACAGGTATTGAACAAGAGGGAAGCAGTGCAGTAAGGGTTACATAGCACAAGCAAAGATCCTTGGGTTAGCCTGAACTAGCACAAAACTGAGCATGCAAGGAAGAAGCCCTGCAGTTTACATCCAGGGGACAGATCTGCAGCGGCTGATGGAGCAGCTGATCGATAGAGGATTCGCTTCTATAATTATAGTGCTGACAGGCTAATCTCACATATATTGTCTTGAATAAACTTCTGCCTTAAGTAGGTTGTAGCCCAATCTGTCTTGAAATTGAAAGACTGTCCTTGAATATTTAAACTTGGAGTAATGTAGAAGAAATAAAACATAATGCCAGGAGTTCCTTACACAAAAATCCTTCCCAAGTTGTTCTTCTATTTGTTAGTTTAGGGACTAGGAGCTAGGTATTTCATTATCCCCTCTTCTGCTAGATGTTTCATGGGCTCATGGCAATGGAATATACCTGAAGTTACTCCTGGCCTGTTGCTTTCTTAAACTGATCCTTTCCACTGCAGTATTAATGTGTTTCTAGTCTGTTTGTTGAAGATGGAGCCCTTTCTCTTACTGTTGTCCTCTTATATTTTATCTCTCTCAGTTAATTTATCTGACAGAAATGCATGAATTTATACCAGCTGCAGCTCTGATGACTTGGTTTTCCTCTTACTCAGAGGACAAAATTTATATTTTCTTTTCATCCTTAAGTTCTTCTCAGAACTGATGTTTCCAGTGTATACCTTAACTGTGACAATCTTTCAAAGTACAGGCTTTAGCGTAAGTTGCACAATGTTCCATATTGTAAACAGAGTCAGTAAATCTGTTTTTATTAGGAGAAACGGTCACAGCACATGAATCATATCAGATGGATAACTCCCAGCATGACTGGAGTTTTCAGTAAACACAGCAAATGACATACTAATAAAGCAGATGATAGACTTGGCACTCAGAGGGCTTTTTTTAATTTTTTTTTTTAAATTCACCTCTTCCTTCTCCCAAATTCTTACTGTACTGGCACTCCTTCTCTCAACAGCATATAAAAATCAGACTAAGGAAAGTCAAAATGCCTTGCCAAGGACTGTTCAATGACATGGGCAGGCTTCCACCTGGCTCTTTGCTGATCCCTCAGCTAACAAGGTTAATTAGGTACTAACGCTATCATGGAAAACCATCTTGAAGCCCAGCCTAAAATTCAGCCATTTTATTATTTAGGGACTGTTTTATTTTTAGTTCTTGAGCAACAGTCCTCTGCACCATTCTCTACACCCAAAATAGCAGACATCTTCACATTCATACCGAATGCAACCCTGTAATATCACTAAAGACAAAATGCCAATTTAATTTTAGTTCCTGAGGCTCTGCAGTGATGGCTTCTGACAAGATAATCCAGGCATGGTATGTTTTCAAGACATTAGATCTGCGCTGGCAGCCCTGGGTAGTGTTAAGTCTGCTGCTTCAAGCATCCCTGGGTATGAGGACACAAGCATCCCTTGGGTCCTTCTAGTCATATGCTAGGGCTTTCCTCGCCTTTACCCTTCCTGGTGCTGTCAATATTTCTTGTTTGCACTGTTTGAAAATCTGCATTTAGCTTGTGCCTGGGTTTGAACCCCGCCCTGCAAGTTTACCAATCCTCAGGACTTCTCTCCTGTCACAAGGACATCTCAAGTGCTTCTGCTGTTTCAGCTATTGCTCCCCACAGTAGTCTCAGTCCTGACACTTTGTCCTTCTCTTTGTAGAAGTGTCTGTGACAGAACTCAAGCAAAAATAATTTTGATTAAAAAAGGCAGGAGAGATGAAAATCAGCTTTATGCTCTCTCAAGTCTGCTTCAGCCCAGTACTAGGATTTTGATGATAATCTGTTTGCTTCTCTTTCAATTACAAGATTCACTTTTTCCCTTCAAGGCCATGGTAATGAAAATGTTTCCTCTTTCTTATAACCATTTAGAAAACACTACTAAAATTTGAAATAGATGCTGAGCTATGGAGAACAGGTTCTCACATCCACAGAGTCTCAGACTGCTCTGCACCCCTCATTAGACAAGGCTGTAAATCCCTGGGAGAGGGGTTAAATACACCTCCTGCTCCCTTTCAACTACCTCCTCTTGCTTCCTCAGGTAAGAGCCTTCTCTTGAAGAGCTTAAATAAAATACGAACAATTTTTTTTCTTCTCCTCAAACAAAATTATGTTTACCTTAGTGTAGCCTGAGAAAACATGTCTAAACAGAAACAAAAAGAGTGCATAAATAACAGAAGGGTCAGATAGTGTAATATGTTTCTTTTGACATAGTGCTTGCTGCATTTAAGAACATCTATAAGAGGACCAACTGAAAGCAAGGTTAAATCTGCAAAAGCCAATAACTTTACCCTCTGCTCTCACCTTATGAATTCTGAACTAATCTTAAATTTTTTTAAGCCTTGTGCAAATTCCCTTTTCTATTGAAATAGAAGAAAGTACAACAAAAGGAAAAAAAAAATATTGGTATCTTCCAGAAAATATTACCTTTGGTTCTCCAAATAGATGTTTATCCAGCTGCTGAACACAGCACTATATCCTCTGCACCAATAAACACCAATTTAATCTTATTCAATGTCTAACCAATGAAGCAGACCAAGACCACAGCAGTGTAACTTCTTGGTTAAAGCATGCAGAGAGCTGTAATATCCAGAGTCATCAGAGAACTGAAGAGTGGAACAGAGTCCCACTAAAGCTGTCACTGAAACCCATTATATTAGGTATTATCATCACTGGAGTGTACCCCAAGAAAGAGTTTCATTTTATATCTGCTTACATGTGGCAAACTCACATCCTGGTGAATTAATTTGGTGTTAAAGAAGGTGTTACAGGGTCCCTTCATCTGAACCTTTCCACATAAAATTAATTTACAAAGCCATCTGAACCAAATTTGTCTGTTAGATATGCTGCATATGGACATTTCATTTCTCACAATGAACAGTTTGTCTGTATCTAAGACAGCAAGAATGGAAAAATATTCCAGCTATGAAAGTTACATGCTTGGCAAAGGAAAAGTATAATGCTTGCCTTTACTAAAAGGAACCATTTCTTCTTTCTATTCCTTACATTTCATCTGCCCCAATTCTCTATTTCAGAGAGCAATAGAAAATAAACAAAGTATTTATTTTCTTCCTACTTTCCACAGTTACAAGAAGTTAAATGAAGTTCAATAATGTTAAAATTGCCCTCAATTAAATATTAGCTTACAGATGTTGATGCAATTTGTATCTTCAAATTAATCATATCCTGGTATACTGGGTGCAGCTGGGATGGTGTTAATTTTCTTCACAGGAGCTGTATGGTGCTGGGTTTTGGGTCTGTGGCTAAGCCAACGCTGATAACTCACCAGTGTTTTAGCGACTGCTGAGCAGTGCTTGCACAGTGCCAAGGCCTCCTGTGTTTCCCACTCTGACCCTCCACAGCAAGTGGGGTGGGCAAGAGGCTGGGAGGGGGCACAGTGGGGACAGTTGACCCCAACTGGCCAAAGGTGTACCCCACACCACATAACATCAGGCTCCATGATAAAACAGGAGCCCAAGGTAGCCATTGCTCGTCATCGGTCTGCTGGTGGGAGGTAGTCAGCAATTGCCTTTGCATCAGTTGTTTGCTGCCTTCTTCCTGATCAGGGTTCAGTAAATCAGCATTTCTTTCCAATTTGTTTTTTTGGGTTGTTTTTTGTGGCAGGGTACAAAAGGCCATGGAAATAACTGTCTATACTGTGACCTGGGTTGCACTGTGGAAGAAACTCAAAGGGCAGTCAGACACAAGCGTCTCTTACCAACTCCTTCAAAAATAGAGCCATGTCTTAGGAAGTCAGGGAACATCCATTTTAGGAAACAAAATCTGTAATTTAACTTAGAGGAGTCAACAGCTCATTGACAGACAGACTGAGCAGGGCCACTGTAGTTCAGCAGTCACAGAACAAGCTCTGCTAGGCACACATCATGCTAAACGCAATAAGAAATTGCCTTCAGACGAGTCTATCAAATGATTTTTTTGAATCACAACACCTAGAGACAAACTATTTCTAGTATTCATCAAGCTGAAGCTTCCTGAGTGAATGATTCTGAAAATTCAGTTTCTTTCCCAGCTCTGCCGCTGATCTGATCTAGACATAAATTGAAATCCATCAGACCATGACCAATTAGCAGATCAAGTGTGCACTGCCACAGCCACGCTACTGGGCTCCACCTCTAGCACTGCACCACCTCCTTATGCAGGTGTGCAACTGCTTGGGAGGTTTTAAGTCTCTGCTTGTTTATTGCTAGCTATAAATTCCTCCAGAGCACTGCATAATTCCCAGTGATTTAATCTTTAAAGCCAGAAGTATCAATAAAAATAACATACTGCTCTCCAAAAGCACTACATTAGTTTTTCCTTTACTGACAGGCAATTTGAATTTTAAAAAAAGTTTTCACTACAACGGAAAAATTTTAGTAAACAATTTTGATAAACCTAAAAAAAGATACACACACACACACCAAAAAAAAAAAAAAAAAAAAAATCAATCAACTGAAGATCACCAAGCATTACCTCATAATATCACCTGTTATAACAACATATAATTATGTTATATCCTGATTTTGGGAAGCTAATGCTTTTACCTATACAAATGTGCAGGTAAAATTTACCTACACAAATGTGTAGATAAAAGCAAAGGCCAGCAGAGTCCAGGTATCTCTTCCATGCCTGCTTGTCCTCTACCTTCAGTTCACCTTGTTTATCTGCTTCCTGTCTTGAAGAGATTACTACGTATTTTATACAGTGCTATAGTCTTGCATATAGCCTTCAGGCTCTAACGATAAATAAACACATCAGTAGGAATAAAATGACAAGTTGTATCAGATTCAGAACATGCCTTCATCTGAGCAGTTTTTAAATTTTTTCTATACAGGATTTAAACTTTTTTATTTATTTATATACATATATATGGTGCATATATATGGGTGTATATATATACACATATACATACACATACACATCCCTTACTCATGTTTTACACATATATAATATACAATATTTATAAAATTATAGATTATATAACTTATAAAATTTACATATATACATATACTTCATATATATTTTATAGTATAGAATGGTGACTGGTCACCTGCTTCCTCCTGACAGTTACATTCATCTCTCTGTAAAGAAACAATCCTTTTTCAAAAGGTAAAACACTGAGGGTACCAGAAGTAGAAAGTGATGGGAAAGTCCAAAAGAAGAGGAGAGAAACAACGGCACTGACTGCACTTCTCAGCAGCGCCAGCGCCTCACGACATGGGCAGTGGGAGCAGAGGCCCGAAGCACAGGGTGCTGGGAAGTCCCCATGGGCACAACCATAGGACCTGGGAGACTCAGCTCACATGCTTCCCGACGGAGGAGGACAGGAGCGGCTGGGAAGCCCATAGAGCACGTTCCAAATGGAATAGCAGGAAAGAATCCCAAATGGACCATTCCAGAAAGGAAATTTTGCCTTTGTGGCAAAGTTGGAAACTTTCCCACCAGTCTTATTACCTCCCCTGCCAACTTACTGCTTCATAAACCAGAACTGAGGCACTAAAGTGATGCATTTGTGGACTTCATGGTGTTGAATAAGCTTATAACTCAGTAGACTTTATGACTGCAAGTCATTTGTATCGATTTATTTACTTCATTAGCGAGGGGAAGATGTAATTCTGCATTGATGGAGAATCGAATTGAAGAAGGCATAGCTGATTAGACATTCTGAAATCACATTTTAAAGTGAAGTTTTCTAATGACATACTCCAAATTAAATACTAAGAGCATAGACAATCTAAATCTATAGTTAATAACTTAAATCACTGCTCTTATTTGTAGATGAAGAGTTTATGCAGCTTCTTTTAGTCAACTCGTATCCCTACGTGGCAAAGCTGTACAAGACCCGCCGACATAACTATGAAAACTCTTTAACTGCTTGAACAACTTCACAAATTTTTACTCCTGTGCTTTGAAGGAACTGTGTTAAAGGAGACCAAGTTTCCTGGAAACACAGCTGAATACTCAATCAGGGAAGTCCCTTCCTACAAGCCACTGCACACAATGCAGAAACATTGTGCCTTTGAAATTCAAACCATTTTGTCATTTCCCTTTGATGTAGCCTCTCCAACAGCACACTGACATAATAGTCATTAAAACGATAATTTGGCAAGTATGAAACATCATATTTAAGTGAGAAATTAATCTTCCCAGAGTAAGAGATGTAAATATTTAATTTTAATGTATAAAAATTAATAAGTGAAATGGGAAAAAAACAAGTCTATGAGTAATAATACTCACCACCTTTCCATTGGGCATCTCAAAGTACTATAAAAAGATAAATAAGTATTATTTCCTGATTTACTAACAGGGAAAGTTGACAGCAAATTGCTCAAGGCCACAGCGTGAGCCAGAGACATAACTAAGGAGCAAAGCTGAGGGTCTTTGGTCTCACTCCAGTACCCTGCTATTGCACCACACCTTATCATGCAAATCATTACAGAAACGACAATGAAGAAATCCACTCTCCTGTTGTCCTCCCCAACATCATCCTTCCTTTGGTGGCTTTCTACAGACCACTTCCAACCTACCTTCAGCTTTTGGATAACTCTGCCACCTGACAAGGCCTGCAAGGACTGCCTTGAGCATCGCAGCCAGCACCAAGCCCAGGACAGACCGCAGTGCTAGGACATCCCGACAGCTGCAGCACTGTGCAGCCTCCGGAAAGATAACTAGGCAACCACGCCGGGAGGGACGGCACCACAGGAGGAGGCACAAGGGAGGATCTCCTGAGAGACTGAAACTCTCAGTAGGGCTGAGTCAGCTCTATTGCTACCTCGTGAAGATCCAGGAATGGACATAACCAAGAATGATGTCAGCACTCAGAGAAAATAATCTGTCATATCAACCTAATGGAGCCTGAATCTTTAATGTGATATTGATTCTGCTAATGTTCCTCCATGCTGTCATCTGGAAGCAAAATACCTCTTTGTTATACAGTAAACTACACTCAGGGTCATGCAGTACAATAGCCAATATCATTACAAAGGGGTTTTTGTTTTGTTTTTTCAAGCAAGAAAAGGTGCTTAAAATTCTGCATTCAAAGGCAGTCACTAACGTTATTAGCACTGGGCAGAAAACAGGTCATGTCTACTTCCAGTCATTGTGTCTTACATCATCTAAGGAGAAGACACCTCAACATAGCAGTCATGTCCTAAGCAAGCAGGCAAGGCTGGCAGAGCCGTGGGAGTTACAGAACAAGGTGCTGCAGCACTAAATCAACATTTCATTGCTCAGTGCTCATTTCAAAGGCTTGTGTGGTCAGAGATTTTGTTCTTTTTTCCATCTCTTCTCACTATGTGAGTCAAACACAATTCCCCCTCCCTCCCCCAATGGCTAACAGTATGCCCACTCTATCTGTCAAGATCGTGCCCATTTTAACTCATATGCTGAACATTCACCAGTTCCCACTGATTTCAGAAGAGCTATATCATTTCTGTTACCAAGCTGCAGACACAGGAAACTCAGAACTGATTTGGGTGATCAGGGGAATTCAAGTGGCGAAAGATTCTGCTACTGGACTCCTCCACCAAACCCTAAACATCATCTTGCTCTTTTCTTCTCCCCCATCCCCTGTAGGACAG
Source organism: Strix aluco (assembly GCF_031877795.1). Classification (NCBI taxonomy): domain Eukaryota; kingdom Metazoa; phylum Chordata; class Aves; order Strigiformes; family Strigidae; genus Strix; species Strix aluco. Next base: position 18,187,427 of record NC_133935.1, on the reverse strand, counting down.
GGACACACTCTGGTCCCATTCGTTCCCTCCCTCAAATCACAGCCACCTCTCATCTGCCATTTCACACCTTCTCCTATCATAATGATTAATAGAATCATGTTTCTGATAAGGGAAAGAGAAGTAACAAGCATCTTTCTTTTCCGGGGTGGGTGGGGGGGTGGGGACGGACACGACAGACGGACGATGATGACGACATGGGACAGGATGGATGGAGGCACTGCAACCCTACCAGGTGTCTAAACAACTGTCTTTTGTCCAGGTTTTCGAAATTGCAACATTCATGCTTATTCATCATCTTTGCCTTTTATATCATAACTGCAGGCAGATGAACACATTAAGCAGAAAACATGGTGAATAATCTCATACACCTCAGTATGGTGTATCTGAGGCTATTCCCCTCTTCCTCCTCAACGTTTGATACGCGCTACCCCTCTCACTGCTTCCTCTGCTAACAGCAGGGACCTTAGCAGGTTTAGAAAGCTAACACAATGAGAAAAGCTGTAACAATGCACTTTTGGTCCATCTACCCCTTTTTTTTCAAATCCAGAGCTGGCCTCTGAGCCGGATCCCACTTAAAGAAGTAGCTGCCCCACTTTTGAAGTGCTGAGAAAATCATCCTGCAGACAGCTGCGAAAACTCCTGTCAGTGAATAAATTATGAAATGCCTCTCAAAAAAATGTTATAACTGTAGTTGGAATATACAAGATCAGTCATAATCCTGAAAAATGACACCCCCATCTGTCAGATTCACAAAGCTGGGAACTTTATATAGAAACCATACAACTTTCCTTCAGACAAATCCTCCTGCCAAATCTGTATCTTTTCTCAAATAGTAACCTGCCTTGTTCTCTGGCTCAGAACACTCTATTTTTAGACAATGCCCCACTACAAATAAGGATTGCTTTGTTTAGTTTGTGTTTTATCAAGCTGCAAACAGGTAAAAGCCTGAGAAGAAAAAAAGTAATCATTATTTGTCAGTAAAGGGACCTCTGCCAGATGGTCAAAATGAAGGTTAGATACATTTCACCTCTGAGGGAAGTTAACTGTGCAAATGTAGTTGTTGTAGACATTATACGTACATTAAAAAAACGATGCCATTAATAAGCTATCCTATTTTCTTCAGAAATATTCATGCAGAAAAATAATTTTTAAGATTAATAGTCAAGTGCAGTCAAGCTTTAACATGCATTCATGTATAGGACATGGACTTCGTGTTATCACAGGGAAGTTTTTTTGGAGGCTTTGTTGGATTTTAATTTTTTTTAAAAGAACGAAAATGCTCTCTTGCAAAGAAAGCCTTGTGGACATCAGATCTTCATTGATCCTGGGAATTTCCACTGTAAAATAGTAATATTCATACTCTTTACTTCAGGAAACTGATAAAAAAAATATCTACTTTGCTGTTTAAATGCTACCCAAATCGTTACATTATCACTGAACTGAAGATGCTATAGGGAAGATTCATATAAAAAAAGTTTATGTTCCAAGCATAACACCTGCAATCCTATGTATGACAACCACAGATTTTTGTGATGTTTAGAAATAAAACCCATTTATTTTACTGAACCGTTTTACTCATCACTTTATCTGCAATTATTTTTCTCAGAAAAAGCCCCACATCTAAAACACACACTAAAATTTGCAAAATACCGTCTCTGCTTCCAAGTACTTAAAGTCTGTGGTTATCTTAAAATGGTTTAGTGCTTTGGTTTGGGTTTTTTCATGTCTGTGTGGGAGATACTACTAGGGAATCCTTAGATGCACTCTAATTATTTATTTTAGTTAGGTCAGTCAGATGTGTTCCTGTTTTGTATCACAACTCGAGTGTGCCAAAGAGTCCGTTCCTTTTTCACTGAAGCGAGCATCGGAAAAGAACAATAATTGAAATATTTTGTACAAAACTTTGTCTGGGTCATCACAGAGCCAGAACACCTATAGGGAAATGAATTCACTCATCATAAAACAAGAACCTTTATTCGAGAAGATTCTCTAAACAGTTTCTACCTTTCATGATTTATGAAGCTGAGTCACAGTGCTTCCACAGTAAAGGAAGTTTAAATATAATTTAAAAAAAAATTCATGTAGTGCAGTATCAGTCTTCACTCTTGCTCTTTAATTCCTCAGAGCTTTCATTGTTTCCAACCTTTCTGGCACCTTTCAAGCTTACATTACATAGAAAAATAAACAAGTCCCTCTCATCCTCTCCATGAACAGTAATGATGCTACAGAAGCTAAGCAAGCAGGCAGGAAACTTACTTCTCTAAAGCCCAGAGAATACAGTCCTGGGGGCAAGGATTTCAGTGCTAATGCCCAGGTGCTCTGTGAAGAGTTTGCTCCCAGCTGTGTTGGCTCTTAACAGGCATGTAGGGTCCTGCTCCAGACAGAAGTAACCCCTCAAATTATTATATCATGGTAAGAGTTTAAGCTATGAGCTTTACCAAACTGTGATCATGCACAGTACTGATGATTTCCATCCAGCATCTGAAGGAGTTTAGCAGGAAGTGGGACACAGTCCTTAGATATTTTTTTCCCCCTTTTACATGTAACCACAAGATTAAAAAAAATCAGAAATTGAAGGGGAAACAAAAAGCAAAATGTGAAAACATTTCTAGTAGTTTCATAGGACAGCTGAAAAGGAACAAAAGAGCTTGCACAGACGAAAATGTAAGCAGCGTAATTCAATCAAGAGGTACTTTGCGGCACAAGTAATGGGTTTCAGGGCACCTTGCAGCACTAAAGGAACCGATCGGTTTACGGAGAGGGAAGGGTCTCCCTCACATTCCAGCTCAACAATGTAAATAGCTTCACAGACCTTTGCCATGGGTAAAGTTGATAAAAGAAATTGAATTAGCTATGCTAGCTCAATTAAATATACACAAAGTTAGACTAGGAGAATTAGTGAAAAACTGCTACAAAAAGCTAATTAGATTAGCTACTAAGAATATTAGTGTTATGAATTGCTTTAAACCTGGACAATTAATAATTTTTTTCTGTAGGTCTTCATTATTAGATATCACCTTTAAGTAAAAAATCATCAGCATTTTTTACAATACTTTAAAAAGTTTTGGTTTTTGAAAATTACATATTATTTCGAATTATTTTCCTTTAAAAAAGGTATTATGGTGATTATCCATTTTGCACATACATACCCTGTACAGGCCAGTTTCTGGTACCCTAAATCATTAGGGACTGTAGACACCAACTCCCATGTACCATATGAAGAGAGCAGGAGAGATCAAAGGCATTGATACTGGTCAGAAAAAAAAAGAGGATGATCCAACAACAGGAACAGACTTTTATCACATATTTGAGGAAAGACAATATGCTTTTCAAGGCTGTACTGAAAAACACTTTGCTATGAAAAACACGACTTCATAGATCACCATTCGTAATTAGCTTCTGGCAATATTTGCATTATTTAAAGCTTCTTCTCACACTACTAAGCGTGTATTAACTCAGCACTGACTTTCTTTAAACACTGGTTCAGCAAATCATGCAACTTTTCTTTAAGCTAACCCGTGAATTTCCACAATGTGCTACCCTGTTTCTCAGTCACTTCATTCCCTCGGGCAAGAGGGCAATGCAGTTTACACACCCCCCATCCCATCTGCAGTTGATACAAATTCTGGGGAGTCGAAAGCCTACCCCGGGTGGTGGGGAAACGCTGACCTATTTTGTATGATGTGAATGGCCTGTCTCTTCCTATATTTCCTGGTGCCAGCCTTATTTTTCTGTTCTGCCCTGAAAATACCTAAAATAGAAATCTGTTTAAAGAGTCCAGCTCTTTAAGCGGTTGCTGGGTCACATTCTCAATGAAAGAACATGAAAGATTTCTAAAGAAGCTTTCCTGAGGCTTCTGAGCCCTATAATAATACAGCCACAACAAAGTACTGCAGCCTAACCTACAAACTACGTTGTTAAAAAATCCTATTGTAAAACCTCTTGTCATTAATAATAATTTGGTTATGGTTAACAACTTTTAAAATTAAAGATATTATTTGCTAATGCAAGCTAATCTATTTGTTAACAGGATCACAGAGAATTTCAGAGGATCACAGGTAGAATTTCATAAATTCTACCTGTGATTTTATACCAATTTCCAAAAAGCAAAGCAATTTTGTTTGAATAAGTGCACCTTTTGCCCAAAGATTAGGTGTGTGTGCCTTCCATGAGCAGGCCAAGGTGCACAGCTTGACAGTCCAAGTCCAGCACTTCCAAGTCTGCTTCCATGAACAGCCTTCCCTGGTCTTCCTCCTCTTGCTGACCACCCATTCCTGCTTTCACACTCCCATCAGCACTAGGATGCACACAACTGTGCTGACTGGCAGATCAGGGACCCAAAAAAGCCATCTCATTACACATCTCCAAACAAAACCCAAACAAAACAGCATTTAATTCAGTTTTTGCTCACCAATGATCCTGTCTACTCTTTGGTAAGCTTGCTCTAGGTCAACAGGTGTGATCTAGAGTCCCACCTGCTTTACCTAGAGCTCTTGACTACTTCTTTCAAAGCAGCAGCTCTAAAAGCAGCCCTAAAAATATAAGGGATGAAGAGAGGATTTGTAAATGTTATTTAAAAAAACCCTAAGTCTACAGAATATTAGTGTAATTTACAGGTATTTGTCCATACACAAACTTGTTTTCCATTTTCAGTGAGGTATGGAAGGTTATACAAGCCAGGCAAAACCCACCTATGCTCTCCAACAGCCAGCAATAGCAGAGCCCCAGGGAAGCTGCTCATAAGGAGGCAAAGCATGCACCAAGACAGCCTCAGAATGCACACTAGCTTGCACATCTGGGACTTCCTGAGCCAGAAATACTATCTTTCTATTTAACAGCCTTCAACAGATATTTCTGAAACCTGTTCTGTCATTCTGTGAAACAACACAGAGTGCCACGTGACAAGCTCCACAGCCGAACTACATTGCACAGAAAAGGATTTCTTTCATGTGCTTTGAATCTGTAGCCTACTGATGTCTCTAAGATATTTTCTACTCTGCTCATTCTAAACTTGTAAATAGAACAATGACAGGGTAAGTCACTGATTTAAGAGTGTTGTGATCAAAAGAAGGAACCAGGAGATAAAGGAGTGAGTTAGTCCAGTTTTATATAAACAATGCATGTCTGGTTAACGCTAAAAAGATTGATAGGAGGGGAACATCCTACGCCACAAGATGAATGATTGTCTGAGAAGAAAATTGACAGTAAATGGGGAAAATATAACAGCTGTGGGGAGCGGGGGCGGGGGGGGTGGGGTGTGGAGGGTGCAGGTAGGCTGTGAGCACTGACTCATTTTAAGATCAAGAAGACGTGCCCACCCCCCCTTGAGTTTGCACACAAGAATGAAAAGACACTGGAACTTTAAATAGAGATGAGGCATGTTGTTATCCAATGAAGGACAAAGTGATAAGAAACTAACCAATGGTCACTACAGTAAAGGTGTATTCGTATAGTCTCAAGTGTATAAACACACTGAAGTTCTTTTGTGCGGTGTGCTAGCTTTGTGGAATTGCCACCTAGCACTCCACTCTGTGCAGACATGGAATAAATAAATACCTCTGCTCTGTGTGTATATTGGGGTATTGCAAATGACTCCACCGGTAAACGACCCCACTTGAGGGACAACACTACCAGTTATGCTTCATGCTGCCAGCGCTCTGCAGAGATGCTGAATTTACACATGCTGTAGCTACCATCATAGGGCAGCTTTTCTAATGTGACATTTTGAAACTGCATGCTCAGGAACCAGATGCTGCCTGTTCCCTTATGAATCCCCTTCACTAGTTAGCCCATGAAGCTGCCACTGACAGTGTCTAAAGCTCAGTTTCAGTTTTCCATCCCAATATGACAGGTACTCACTCCAGACAGACATTAAAGGTGCATGGGATGAGGTACAATGAGGTACAGTCTCTCCCATCTTCCTCCATAGCACTGTTGGCATAAGCACACTGGTGGCAATAATACAGTCCTACTGCCATATTTTAATTTTCTTTGCCTAAACTCACTGGGATTTTATGTCACTGATGGCAGGCTGATGATCTGACTTGACTTTAAGCTTTAGCATACAACACAGTTTCTCTGTCAGCTCAGTCTGTTCTGACTTTCTCTGTACTTTGACACCACATTATCCCAGCCTTTGCCAGCCTCCTACCACATTTAAGATGCATATTATGTCAATATCCTCTCAAAGGCAAGCATTTATTTCTGCATTTTTCTACTTAGGTTTCTGGTATTAGTGCAGAAATACATATACCATGTTTTGGTTTTATTTTCCTCTGTGCATGTTTAAGTAACACTCCATTTGGTTCCACTCTTTCCTTCTATTTCCTACCTAATTACTGCTAAGAGACAAAAGAGGACTTAACAGAGAGCACGGCAGAGGAGTTACTGCTTAAGTTTTGTTCCCAGAACCTCTGGATTCACTGTGCCAAGGATACAGGCAAGATATGTTGACCACTGGGTCCTCTCCTTTCCTTCCTAGGAACCTGTCCAAACACCTTGTGATGCCCACCATCAGCCCAACGCCCAGCGAACAAGTCACCAAGTAGTCCTTCCTTATATAGCAGAACCTGGTTTTAATATATTCCTCATAATAATTTAATATTTCCTCCTATTTCAAAAGGCTTGGGAGGAGATCTTCAGTGCAATGGGACATGTTACAAGGGAAAGGACTCATTATTACATTCAATTTCCTCACCACCACGTCACTGCCCTCCTGGTATTAGACTGGGGCTGCTACTTTAGAGATGGGGCTGCTATCCTTAGGTCCCAACACACTCCTCAGTGAGCTTCTCTGCCTCATTTCCCCTTCCCTCAGCAACATCAGCATTGCTCAGTTAAAAGTAAACCTGCCCTATAAGAGCGGTGTCAGTGAGCCCCTTCATTTCCCCACTTCAGTTCAGCCACCCTCAACTCAGAAGAGCTTGGGCTCTGAGAGCCCTGGCTGTTCTCAGAGGCAAAGATAAACCATGTTTTGGAAACTCAGAGCAGGAAATTGAGAACCTATTTCTCCCTTGGTGGCCTTCTGCCTGCATTTTATTTAGAGGGGACCATTGCTAATTTAGTCTGCATATACATGATCCTTTTAGCTACATTTTTTCATGTTTCATTGACAATGCCGGGGAGTGAGAATTTACTGGCCTTTGACCATGCAACATACCTGGATTCAACTGGCTTTCTAGTTGGGTTATGTCTCTGAGATGCAGAATAACCTGAACTTCATACAGTGGGAAGGAGAATACTGAAGTCAGCTGAACTGACACCATCTCCACAGGTTGCCTAGGTCTGCTTAATAAAACAACGCTGCTAGAGGCAGACATCACGTTACTGCAGCTAGAATACTACAATGTAGATACATAGCTTGGCTGGCTTGGGACCGTGGAAAGATTGATTGCCACCATGTTTGTTCCCTTGAGCAATATTCACTGATTCAAAATTTGAACAAGATTCATATCCCTTAATACAAAGCTCCTTTTTCCCCCCTTCCTCCTCTCCCGTTCCCGCACCAAGACATGTGACTTTAGTGACAGTGTTTTACCCAGTAAGTATACTCAGGGAAGATTTCTTAATGTTTCAGTGAATCTGAAAAGCCTGGCAGCTGATACTCCTAAATCTCCAATGACTCTCTGGGCTGGATCTTTCACAAAAATTATAGAGCATTCCATCACTGTGAACAACATAAAACCACACTAAAAATATACAGCAACACATCTTCCACAAGCTATACAGAGTAGCACTGTACACAAAAAGTCAAGCTGCTGTAAGAGAAGCCACAGTCCCTCAACTAGCATCAGCACTTCAGAGAATAAGCATGGGAGCTGGACTTCATTTCACCACCACTGCATGCCTTTCTCCCCAACTCCACTACAATGGTGCTGTCATTAAGGAAGGATTTCAGCTCTGTATACATCATTTTGGGGTGCAGGGGGGAAGCCCATATATAAAGACTAGAATGTTAATGTAAAGGAAGCTTTGAAAACAGTTCTTACTGACATTAACAAAGAACTAAATTATTCATATCACTGAGTGCAGAAAAAGGTGCCGACACAGGTAATTGCTTGGATGATAACCTTTCCAGTTTCCACTAGCTACACCCAACTTCTGCTTTCAGAAATATGCAAGAGGTCTTACTCTTTGATAGATGTTACAAGAAGTGATTACTGATCTACTTTACATCTAAATTACTTAGAATTAATTTTTTTTATTCCTCCAAGACTTGTCTGCTTAACAGCAGTTTGCCAGTTGTTAGAGTTCTTTCCTTCATCTCTGATATTCACTAATATCCCTCCAGGTATCGGCAGATACATGTGTACTGAAGGAGAAGTTTCCTTATCGATTTATCCCAGACCTCTGATCCAATAAGCCATTTATCACTCCCGTACAAACAGCCACAAATACATTTATCATGATGTGTTAAACACAAAGGCTATAAAAGGACTGAACCACATTTTACCAGGGGCTTCTGCTCAGCTTACTAAACTTACTTACAGCAGTGGTCTGCACATGTGAAACACCCATACTAGAGTTGCACCTACACTTTTCCACACATGAAGTTGCAGGCATGGTACCAGAAATTTTTTTTGTTTACATATTTTTTTTTAAAATCAAATGGATTAAATTGTCTTTGGTAAGGTGTTTCCAATGTTGACCTAAACGCACTTTTTCTGAAGTCTATCTTTTTGTAGATTGCTGTGACACAGCTTGAAAAGCCTAGGAACGGTCTTACTGGCAAATTTTCAATTTCGTAAGTTACACTTATTTATGGCAGAGATGTAAACCATTGGAATTTAAAGATCTCTCTTCTTATCATCTCTACAAAAGCCAGAAAATGGAGTACAACTTGCTCTCTGCCCATGATTTATCACATACTTGTAAGCAAGAATGTTTTCTGCTGGATCCTAAAATTTCATTTTAAAAAGTCTCTATTCAGACCAGTCCTGGGGTTCCCCACTTAACCACATGTCTAACCATAATGTAGATTATCCATTTCATTGACAAACATGATAAAACGTGTAAACAGAAGTAAAAATAAACTTTACTGAAAACTTCCTAAGTATATTGTCACAATTTTCTTATGAAATGAATGCACTTTAATAAGTTTACATATTCTTAAAAAAATAAAGTTATGTGGGTGTTCAGCCAACATTGTCAACAAATTCAATGCCATGTGAAGGCACTCTACAATACAGAGTACAGCACAGCTCCTTGTTTTATCAGACCAGTAAGAAATATTGCCAGATGCTACAAATATCTTCCTTGTTTGCAAGGAGCACATCCCCCAGTACTCCTACCGCAGCATGACTGGATGCTAAGAGATGGTAGTTAAATTACACACAAGACAACTGTTCACAGTCAGTAGCTTACTTGAACTTAATGCTTTGGCTTCAGACTTGAGTAAAGGCTTGGGTCTTTAAAAGCTTGTTTGCTTTTCACCACTTTTTCATTTGCTCTAATTAAAGAGCTATCACATTTCCTTCCTAGCCTTACTAATGTGACTATAACTGTGACAGCCTTCTTTGAAAACCTGCTGAAAGTTAAAAACTCTTTTCTGTAGCTTCCAAATCCAATAATACTGCTGTGGTTAGGATATAGAGAGCACATACCTGGCTAATCCCAGAAGCATATGCATTACTTTTTATGGGAATTTTTTTTTAAAGACTGCTTATTAATTTTAGTTTCATAGTAGCAATTTCTTTGCAACATTTCCTGAAAAGTAGAGGAATTTTATAAATTTTCATTCAGTTTATTACAATTCTTAAATAAATAATGGAATACATGCACAAATAGACCACATCACTTGCTGCAAATTAACATACATCCACCAAACAAGCATTTGGGTTTGCCACACACAGTTGCATTGAATGAAAACCATCAGCCCTTAAGTAGTTTGGCTGTGCTATTTCACTGTTGACACAAATTACCCAATACTAGTCTAATTCAAAAAACATCTGCAAGACAACAGGGAAGATGAGGTAGAGAAAATTTTACAATGGAAAGCTTTGTTTGGCTTATAACACAGAAGGTAGCTCATTTGGAATAGTCAGTGCACAGCTAAAGGTATATTAGGTGTGCCAAATCACAATATAAAGCTTTATTTATTGTTTTCAAATATTCATTGCCCTTAGAGTGCCCTAAAAGTCACTGCAACAATGCAAACATGCACATCTTGGATGGATTAGTCACACCAGCATGCTTCAGATTTAACTTATAATTAGCTTCCCTCTTAGTTCCCTTTAACATTTTCTGTCTTTTAGTTTAAAATACCAGGGTATATTAAACCTTAAAATCCAAACTCCCAAATATTGCAGATATTCAGATTTAGACAGCAAACTAAATCCCAGTGTGCCACCATCCCCAAGCCTCTTTTTTTTGATGGGTAGGTATTACATATTTCAGTTCAGCATAGCAACCTCTTACCTGAGAAGAACCAAGTGCAGATCATACAGAACAGCCTATCCGAATAAATCACAGAATCATCTAGGTTGGAAAGGACCTTGAAGATCATCTAGTCCAACCGTTATGTTTCAATAGTTTCAATAGTTTGTTTTATAGCCACAACAACAACAATCAGTCACTAGTTGCAAAGGCATATTATATGAACAATAATGGAAGGAGGAGACATAAATGCTAGTTTTTGAAAGGCTCAGTATCTCAGGGCATTTGGAGGGGGGAGCAGGGGGAATGCTCAGGAATTTTTATTAATTGCTGCTAGCTGGATCACTATAACACAAAGAAACTCTCACTATGTTCTAGATGCTATTTAGAAATACAAAACTACAAAGTGTCCCATGTTTCATTATAAGTTATCAAAAGATAGATATAGGCAGACAGGGAGAATAAAGTAACAACATTCCATCCAAGAAAGATCGTCAAGAAGGATCTTTGAATCTTCATATTTAGACCAAAGTTGCTGTTTTCTGAGCACTTATGCCCATAATTCTCGTTACCGCACATAGCAACACCTGATTTCAAACACACTGAGTGTTGTCTAGTGACCATGGAAGCACCTATGAGCAAACTGCTGTCTTGAAGGAGCTGATATTTAACTACTGGTAGAACAAAATCAGAGTGGAAACCTGGAAATACTTTGACATGGCAATTCAGGGAGATTGCAAATAAATTTTTGCAAAAGGTAAACGTTTTGCTGACAGCTAGCATTCTGAAAAATGGGTTTTCTAAAATTAACTCACTAACTGCGCTATATCATGCCTTCTCTCTGTCCTTTCAGTGAAGTTTGTGGCCTGAGTGTTGTCCCTCAAGTAGGGTCACTTACCTGGTGTGCAATACCCCAATATACACACAGAGCAGAGGTATTTATTTATTCCATGTCTGCACAGAGTGGAGTGCTAGGTGGCAATTCCACAAAGCTAGCACACCGCACAAAAGAACTTCAGTGTGTTTTTACACTTCAGACTATACGAATACACCTCTGTAGTGACCATTGGTTAGTTTCTTATCACTTTGTCCTTCATTGGATAACAACATGCCTCATCTCTATTTAAAGTTCCAGTGTCTTTTCATTCTTGTGTGCAAACTCAAGGGGGGTGGGCACGTCTTCTTGATCTTAAAATGAGTCAGTGCTTGCAGCCTCCCCCTGCTGCCGTTATCTTTTCCCCATTTTCTGCCAGTTTTCTTCTCAGACAATCATCCATCTTGTGGCGCCTCCTGGGGTAGGATGTTCCCCTCCTATCAATCTTTTTAGCGTTAACCAGACATGCACTGTTTATACAAAGTTGGAGTAACTCACTCCCTTATCTCCTGGTTCCTTCTTTTGATCACAACACTCTTAAATCAGTGACTTACCCTGTCATTGTTCTATTTACAAGTTTAGAATGAGCAGAGTAGAAAATTTCCTAGAGACATCAAGAGTACAAGGGCACTAGAGAGGTAAGCAATCAGCAAACCCCTCTACAGCTAGCAAGCACTACAAGAGACCCTCGGGGGCTTTAAAACTGCTGAGTTTGGCTGGAGGTGGTTCAGCAGTGGCTGCAGAGCATATTTCGCCACCTCGGAGCAATTCCTAAGGAGCAGACTGAACAGAAGAGGGCTGTAGGAGCGGCTTGTGCAATTCAAACCACACTTCAGCACTCCAGTATCTCCTCCCCAGCACCTGGCTCATCTCATGCCCTGCGCACACAGGGGAACCCCCATCCAGGATGAGATCGTGCAATAGAAGTACCTGGGCTTTTCCACACAATTCAGGAGCCACACTGTCTGCAGGATTTTGAGGGTTGGTGTTTTCTCTGTTACCTTCATTTACAGGCATTTGCTATTACCATCTGGCAGAGGTTCACGCTGCAGCCCTAGTACAGGACTTGGAGGCAGAGGACCAAGCACTTAAAGGCCTTCCTTGCACAGCCTTTTGCACCAGAGCAAATAATTCTTGTAAACAACTCAGAAGATTTTAAATTACACTGTTAGATAAGACTGGGCTCAAATTTTCAGCTCAGCCTTCAGATATTAAGATTTGGATTTCTTTTTCAAAAATCCTTATTACAAAGTTCCTGCAGCAACTAGGTGTTACTTCCAAACAACTTTGATTCTCCCCTCCAAATCAGGCTGGGAGATATGCATGTAATAATAACTTTGGGCACAAATAATTATTATCTATCCTCTAAATCAGATATGCAATAAGACATGTTAGAGGGTGACTAGGATTCAAAATATCTAGTGTGAGAGGCTTTTGTAGGGAATATAAATTAGCAGTGATTATGAGCCATTAATATCTCCTGTTAATTTCTGTTATTGTTTAAAAGTCACCTAAAATACCACACAGTGAAGAATTCCTTATTATAATGGATGATCTTGGAAAATTATAGAGCACTTTAGAACAGCCAAAGCTACTGAACAGAAAGCAACAGAAAACCCCAACTAATTCAGATGCTTCCTCTCTACCCTCCCCTTCCCATTCAATCCTTCCAAACTCACCCATCTCCAGAAATACTCTTTCAAATCAGTTTCTCACTAATCCTTCTGTCTCCCTATGTGTCTGTCTCATTAGGGCTTGGCACATTTGTCTCTTGGCCTCCGTTATTTGGTAATGAGCAGCAAGCACCCGCCACCCACCCTGCACAAACACTCCTTCACAGTTTTCTATGCCAAGGTACAAAACCAGAAAGCAAAAACCTCTGCCTCTTCAAGTGACTTTCTTGCCACACATACCAGCACAGAGACCTGGGCTATGAAGTAGCACATGGTCTTTGCTCTGTGCCCAGCTCTCATCTCCCGTCACAGGGTCCAGCAGTCAGCAGATCCCAATGGAGACCCAGTCCTGCCTCCCTCTGCCTCCACAAAGGCAGACAAGTTTGTTACAACTGCAGCGACTTCTTTGATGCATACTGGGATTTTACTGTCATCCTCTGTGACCAAACATTCAATAGTTTAACTATTTCTGGTCAGAGTTTTAAAGTGTTGACAGGTCAAACTGGCTGACCCTTAAATAAGTAAGCCCTTAAGGTATCTACAAGTACCCACTCTGTTGCTACAAACAAGTATTTGGCCAATTTGTTTTCCTGACCTTCATGGCTTATGCTTAAGAAGCAGAGTAGCATTTTGTCACTAAAACCAAGGTAAAGACCGAATTTAAAAATAATAAATAAAAAAGCCCACACACCACTTTTGACCCTAAGCACTTTAAGTACTAGCCATAATTTTAAACAGATTCTTTTCCCACCTGTAGATCATAAATAACATCCTAGTATCTACTACATAAGAACTATTTTCAAGTTCCATAGTGTTTTTTATTCCTGCTTATGTTGATAAAGACACTTGAAATAGTGAAGAGAAAATCACGTATTTTGAGAAACATACACCAAAACCTCACTCGTTATTGCCCAAAATAACAGGTATGAAGTCAATCTTGCCCACAGATTTACATAAGGAATTGTTACGAGCTTCATAAGTCCCCTGCCTCCTCACTGCATCTGCCTCATTGGTATTCTAGCAATGCTGCATTGTCTGAAGATGGAAATACTAACACTTCAAGATAATAGCAGATAAGAATATTGACATTTTAGTGTGGTAAACAAATTTCAGCTGGACAATGGAGTTTGCAAACATTAATCATCCTCCTTTAAACAGTTCACTCACCAGATTGTTCCTAAATAGTTCAAATAAGTGGATACAGGCATACTTTTTATTAATGCTAGAAACAAAGGAGGTTATCACTGAATTCTCCTCCTTTCCATAAAGCCAGTCTGTAAAAGAAACAGGCCACACTTCACAGAACAAGCTGTTGCTATGAGACAGAAGCTGCCTTATTTCTGCATGTAATCCTGTGACCACTCTCAACTGACATAACAGGACTAGAGTAACTGTGCCACCCCACACTAAAGACTTGGATCTGGTTTACACCATTATGGAGCCGGCCTTTTGTCCAGCAGAAAAAATAGCAAAACCTTGCTGAAGGTACAGGAAGCAATGAGTCACCGCTCAGGGCTCCAGCGTCAGCAAGAAGCCACCACCACTTTGGTCAATCCTTCAATGCTTGCTGAGGGTAGGGCTCCTCTCCAGAAACATTCAAACAAGAGAGCTGGAAGTGGCTGGAATCAAACAGGAACCTTTTTCAGGAAATCAGCTGTATGGATGATGAGCAAAGAGATCCAGGCAGGGCTAGGTAATGATCCAGGAAATACAAAAATAGAAAACCTACAGACAGAGGAGGCTGCCATGATTCCTTTACTTTCCTCCATTTCTGTAGCCTCATGCGGATACACAAACCCACTAGCTCAGGCATCAGCACAACAGTCTGCAGCTTCATTAAGAGAGCTGTAAGCAGATTTGTTCCCATTGCTCATGAATTCAGGCTGTCCTTCTGATTTATACCTCCAGTATCACTTGCACAGCCACAGCTGGAGATGGGTACACTTTCACAGAGGAGATCGAGCAAGCGTGAAGCTCACCCAGGCAGAGAGGGTTCCTCCTGCTGGAGTGGGAGTGAGCAACAGTCCTGGGGAGCAAATGGAAAAGTGAAGAGGCGCCTTTGCTGTGCCCCTCCAGCCCATCTCTTTACTGCTACCAGCATTGCTTTGGTTGGTCAGAGAGCTATGTCTTAACCCAGCTCAGAGAAAATACCTTCCTGAGACCTATCTGTGATAACAGATCTGTCTGCAGCCCCTCCCTGAAATCCCAGCCTTTCAAACAGGTTAAACGACCCGCTGGTGGGAGCAGCAACCTTGTAGAGGAGCACGGAGGAAGTGGAAGCTCTGAACAGAGAGATGTCACCAGCAGAAGAGCAACACAGAACCTCAGAGTCTGGCAAATATGGCACCATACCCAGGTGTGGATTTGGGGCAAGCACCATGAGGTGTGCACCATCGCTTCCAGGGAGAGGAACCACCTCCTCCCCAACGCACAAAGATAACCAACAAAGCTATTACGATCTCCCCAGGCAAACACGAAGCTGGCAGAACTAGCTCCTGTGCTAGAAGAACAGCAAACCATTCATCGAAAGGGAGATCAAATCCCTCTGCCCTCAGCCAGGAGCAGGGCTGCTGAGGGTGTCATGTTCACCTTCAGGACAGGGATTTCTGCAGGCAGAGCAATTATCACCCCACTGGTTAACTAAAACTGCACAGCTTGATCAAAGAGAAATCGTCCTGTTCGCCTCAGCTGGAGAAATAAAGCATCCACACTTTCAAAAGTAGAATAAACTACAATAAGAGAAGGGATTTGACTGGTGGGGGTTATAGTTCCACATACTTATCTCCTTATCTCTTTCTTATCTTGGTGGAAGGAGAAGTTATATTTCAAAGAACAGCTGTTACAGATTCTGCCTTTTCCACAACAAATCTGCAGCACTCAGACTCTCATTATACCCCATTAAGCCAGTGTCTGACTGGAGACGTACACATTACAAGCCATTTCCTCTGCACAGATGCATAAGGACTTCCAGCATAGGAGTGATACAATATCACCAAAGAAGAAAATTAACATCTTTATGACCTGTCCTGATGAAGGAAAAAACTAGGAACTAGTTAAAGCATTCATCATTTGGTCCTGTTATCTTCCACTTGACTCAATTCACACTACCATTCAAAACAGAGTCAATGCCCAGCCTCACCAAGCAGAGTCTTTTCTAGTATTGACAGAGACTCCCACCTAAATGATGATGACAACAGCACACAGTCCTCATGGGCTAAAAAGGTTGGCTTTGACTGAAGCCTGAAGAAGGAAGGTCTGGAGTTAATGTATAAACCTGCTAATACAGATCCTGCCACCACCACCACCTGATCCCTTTGGCGATCCATCACTGCACAGTAGGAAAGTCTCCGTTTGCTCTGCAGTGTATTTTTAATAATTTGTAGTATACACTTTCCCATGCAGTTGCTTTAATACTTTATTTCCATAGCTGTTTATATTCTGCCTAAAGTATATTCATTGCTGATTTAAATAAAAGCTTACCTTTAAGCAGATAAATAGTCCCAACAGAACTTACCACAACAGCTTGCAGTTCTATGTGGACATTTTGGCAATTTTGTCACAGCAGGGTAGCAAGTGTAAGCTCACATAGTTTTGCTTAACAAGTATTAGTAACATCAGCCATGATGATAGAAACCTGTACTTAATAGCATATTGAATCATTTAATAAGCAAAATACATTTCCATACCGGAAAAAAAAATAGTTAGACTTGCTTTATGAAGTAATAATATTTTTCGTTGTCACTTGTCTCTCCCTGACTTCAATCGTTAAACTGATGGGACAGTAAATGCAGAAAATCAATGACTGCACATTGTATGGAAAAAATAAAACCACTGACAAGGAATTAATTACTGCTTGTAGAAGTGGTATACTTCAGATATCCTTTGCCTTGAGCTGCACTAACGATCTAGAAATTCAGGTATAAAAATTCAGTCAACTGCTCTTCCCAAACCATAAACAATCTATTACAATCCTGGCTGCAGGACTGACATTTCTGAGGCAATAACTAAAATATTAATGACATTCTTAACACTAACTATGCTTGCAAAGCATAACCAAGCACTTCTTTTATTCAGAAAGTAAGACCTGGAGAAGAGCATTTCTCTATCACAAAAATGTCCACAGCTCTAATTTCAGGTGCCTACTTCCCCTTGGTTCTTGGTCAACTAAACATCTCTGCACAGCCTGCGCTGTTTGCTTCTCATTCCTCAAGTCCTGCTGGGCCCTGTCTGCTCTACCTATTAATTGTTATTGGGAACAGGGCTCTAGAGAGAAGGCACATTAAAACCAATTTTTTTGGCTTCATCCTCCATTCAAGTCAGACCTTAACATAACTTAGTGCAGCTTAAGAGGTAGTAACCCAGAGAGCTGGCCACCAGAACAAGGTAGAGAGGATGGACTGACAGCCATGATCTTACCCACTGAGTCTCCAGCCTGTTCAGAATGCAAGTTTTCTGTCAGTTTTTGTTGTTGTGAGCTTAAGCTGCACCGGAGAGGAGACTGCCAGTACCATCGAAAATAAGAACATGCCTTTACAGCTAACATTTCTAAGGAAAAATATGGGCTACCCAATTGATAATGACACTTTCCAGGAGCATCACAGGGACCATACCATAGACAAGTTGTCACTGTAGTCAAAACAAGCCAAATTCAGAAGGGGCACTGCACCTTGTAGAGCTGGGCCTTTCAGTAGGAGCCATGGCATTCGGCAGCATTATGTCTTCAAGGTACCAATATGTGATTTACTCCTGATCACGGGAGAAACAGTTTGTGCTCAAGAGAGGAAAACCTTTACAAAAAGCTCATACAAGCTTCCTCCACCTTGGCATCCCTAAATGCCTTCAGAGTTAATTTTTTTCTGGGTAACCTTTGTTCTCTACTCTCTGATGGTCTTCTGGACCATGAAGAGTAGATGTCCTAAGTTTACTCAACTACTGAGAATAGTTGTTTTGGGTATGTATGGAGGGATTTTTTGTTATTGTTTGGTTGGGGTTTTTTGGTTAAAAAAAATAAAAACAGTTGTTCTGCAGGAGTCTGGGATGATATGCATCTTACCTGTGTAGTCAGTCATTCCATGATATAGGTGAAATGTAGTGAACATATATGCAGATCAGACCCAGACTACTGCTACATTTACACTCAGTGATTTTTATGAAACAGTTTTGCAAGAAAAATTTCTATATTCAGCAAAATTTGTTAGCAACAAAAGTATCACTTGAGTAAAAAAGGAATTCCAAACAAAAACATTGAAACTGCCCCTCCCAAAAAAATAAAATCACAACTGTCCGGTGTTACCACTAATATACTGTGCAATGTTATTAATCATTGACCAAACCATATCATTTTAAAAGCACTAAAGAAAGCTTATTGTTAGTATTGGGGAGCCACTACATCTCTGCAAATCAAAACTGAATCAGAATATTCTGAAGTTTTGAACCAGCTAAGATGAAAACCACTTTTGCTGCAACTGAACCAAACTGAAGGAGGAAGTATGCTACTTCCACTTGCGATAATCTCAATTTACATAATTAATTCACCTCCTGTTTTTTGCAATGAAAATTATACATGTATCAATATGTCTCCTGTTTGTGTTGCCAGTGAAACCCTTTGAAGCATTGTTATACATCAAACTGCTTCACAAAAATGCACATGCATAGGAAAAGAATATTTTTCCATTCAACATTAACATTTTCTACAATATAACAAAATGCACACATCTGTAAAAGGCATTTTGAAAATGGTGGAGTATTCTGGGGAAGACATACAGCATTACTGGTGTGGAAAGGTGTACTCTGGGTCACCTACCCTTAACCTTCAGGAATTAACAAACTGAAATGCAGAGAAACAGCGACACTTAAATTTCTAACTGATCAACAGCGCACGACACCAGAAACAAACAACTAATTAATTTCCAATTAAAATGTTTATGTCCTTTCTGAAGAAAAACAACTGCAATATTTTATCTTGTTTTAGCAGAAATAACCCTTAACAAGATGTACTAAGAGGCACTGTAGTTAACATTGCATGTTTAATTCAGTGTCAGATTTGAATGCCAGATTACAAAAACCCAGCCACCACACAAAATACCTACAAGGCATCATATCTGTGTGATTTAACCTGCTATGGTCTGATTGCAAAGCTCATTAGCTACGGAGGTCAAGACATACTAGGATTTCCACATTGTATATTAACAAATTAGACAGTTATCTTTTTAGACTCCCAGGCTAAACTGCACCCACATATAAACCTGGTTGGTAACATCTTCAATGATTCTCATTCGAAAAAAACAAAACATCAGAAAAAGGCGATACTGGAATTGAATACACTGTTCTAACAACAAGGTTAGCCACTCCAGAGCCTAGCCATATGTGCTCAGTAAAGGCAGGCAGGCTGAGCTTCTGGGAGAATGATTGTGCGTCTTACCATTCACTGAGCGATGCACAGTGGCAGCAACACCCACACTCACCAACAGCACTTGCTTTCAGTGGATTAGAGATCCCACTAGATTGGTAAGACACCACAGACCATTACATTTTAGCACATTCCCTTGCAACTGAGGCAGGGTGGCAATTGTTCTAGTGCAAATAGTCACTTAGAAAAAGATCTTCCCAAAGAACTCTTAGCACTTCCCAATTATTTGTTCCATCCCAAGCTTACAGGCAAATTCCACTTGAGCCAAACAGTAGACCTTGGCTGCACTATTCTTTCTCTCCTTCTGTGCAATCTCTTGACAGAAAACAGCACAGCGTTCTTATGCCTTCACTATATGCAAATAGAAATTCCCTGAAGCCTGAGCAAGTTTGTTGTTCACTTCCATAAGTACACTTATGCCTTGGCTAGTGATGGCCACAGGCGTTTTACCCTAGAACAACTGTATTCTAAATTTCTGAGATTTTCCCTATCTTTCTTCCTCCTGCATCAGACTGCACAGCACTTTCTATTTTAAAAACTTTTCCTTTCTATATATGTCACAGTAGGTATCACAAGTTCACCACACCCCTCTCCATATAAACTGTCTTCAAACAAAAAAGACACATTGATGAAGTTCCTGTGATAAAAAGAAGCTTCTTTCTGATGGCTTGTAAGGAAATATGATTCTCCTAGAGCCCTACATTCACTTCTTGGGAGCAATTGATATATCTAGAACTAAATGATGGTGGTGAGGGGTAAATAGTAAAATTGTAACTAAAATATTGGTTTGAATAAATCACAGAATCAACTAGGTTGGAAAGGACCCTGAAGATCATCTAGTCCAACCATTAAAATGAAAAAGCTCTTTGAACAAAATCCCAAACCTAACATCTGTGTGCTTGCCTGTACAACTATATTTATTCTCTTACTAAAGTCAAATGTATGTTTGAATTTGTTTCTAAATAAATAGCAGTTTTACCTTTTAAATGAGAGATTTCTCAGCCCCCAGTTTCTCCGATATTGCGAAAAGTATTTCAACAACATTTAAATGTTTTCATACAAAAAACCCCAAACGGCTAGTTACCTCAACAGTTTTCACCATCAGTTCATACCGTGAAGAGCTACAAGATTTCAGGGACAAAAGTAATCTCCTGGTTCTGTGCCTGCACAACGTTTAGATCAGTGAGGTGCTACTCCAATGCCAAGAATCACATGGGCCATAGCAACACAAATAAAGGACAGCGATGATAACACATACCTTCCCAAGCAGAAAATGGTAGGTGTGAAATAAGGAGATGGGCTAACCTACAGAGGAGGCTGGTGACCTCCTACTCATGCAACCTCTAACTCCATTAGATAATCTTTACACAGAGAGTGATGAAATAGCCCTGTCATGGTGCTGACATCCTGCTCGTTATCCTCAGGCAAAGTGCAGAACAGTAATGGCACCTCCTTCATGAGGTGATGATCCAACACTAGAGCAGTAATGCGTTCAGCCTCAGAAAAACTGCGTGGTTGGCCATACTGAGCTCACAAGCACTCAGCTAATGCAGTGGGCTGAGCAGCTACCTCACCCTCTCCACAGTGGTCTGTGAAACACATTTAGCTGTAGGGAAGCAAGTGCTGATCACATCACTCAGCTGCCAACTTGTACCACTCAAATGACATTACACTGCTGGAAGCCAGTGCCATGTTGGACCCCCACCAACTGGCAAGAGGAGCTTCAGAAGCATCTGCTGCCATGTGAAGTGCCACTCCCAAGCCATCGTCTTCACTAGCAAAAGTGTGTATTTCCACCACCTGTTCACTACCACATTTTTTGGTTTCACCAAGTGATATCTAACTGTAGAAATGGCCCTGAGATTTTACTCCAGAACAGACTCAGTAAAGGTATAATGGCAGTTAATTAGCTAGCAGTAACATTCACAAGTGCCCTCCACTCAAAATCTGGTAGCATCCTGTTGATCACCTTAGTTACCTTGTTAATCTTAAGTACCCCAGGTTGGTCAGATTGAGGTCCTTAAAAAAGAACAAAGGCTGCGCTGCACCTCCCTAAGATACTAAGAGCCAAATGCTGAGGCTTCATGCTGAAGTTCAGGGCAAATATAATGCAAGTCTTGCTCCTATTCATTTCTTCTCAGAACAACAGAAAATGGCTGCTTAAGAAATTGCACACTCATTTACCATAATTTTCAACTTTGGCAGACTTGATTTGAAATAGATGTGGTTTCAATATCACATTATTTTGCACCTTAGGGCCACTGATGGACTTAAGTTGTTCACAAACTTGCTCATTGAAAGAGCTGTCAGAACCATTTTTGATCTTCACCTCATCTCCTCTCCTCCTCAGAAAACAATGATTCCCACCCAAAGAGGAGAGCAGAAGGCCCACCCTGAAGTACCAGTCAAGACACTCACAAAGCACGTGGAGACCTTTGTCCAGGCTGGAACTTTGCCTGGATAACTATTTGACTCCAAACCTTTCAGATCACGTGGGAGTGATGTAACCATTACAGTATTAGCTCATTTGACACCTCTTCTTTTTTTTTTTTTTTCCCTCCTCCAAAACAAACTTAATTACTCAGAAAGCTCAGATTTGTTCTGATTTAAGCTACAATATCATAAAATTGAATTCTTCTTTCCCAACAGTCCTAGTTAACTCCTGCTTAATGTTTTGGATTGACATCCAAATACATTACATGAACACACAGACTTACACAGACACACACCACCACCCCCATCTTAAAGCAGATTTGGTTAAGAAGTACCTTAGTACCCAAAAAGCTGTTTTCCTCTTAGCTTAGTTAAGCAGCTTAGAGTACTGTACTTTCAGCAATATGATTGTGACGATAAATATACTGCTGGTTTGTTTTGTTGTGTTTTTTTTTTTTTTAATTTATTGTGTACCTTTATAAAAGAAACTTTGCAACCTTGGAATTCTCTAGAACACACAGCATTTTTGCAAAACTCTGGAAAAAAAAAAAGAAAATCATTATATGCAGCTATGTGATAAGAACGGAGATATGAATCAGTATTTTTCATGCTGCTGTTTGAAAGGTTTTAGTACCAGACTCATCCCATTATATCTCAAAGATATGAAGCAGTTAATTTTTTCATAATTCATCCTTTTGAAGAGCAATTTAAAAATCCTAGAAATTAGCTGTCAAAATCTTCATATTTTCTTAATTTTACAGTATTATCCAGATAAAATTGCATAACCGCAGGCAGATGATATGGTATACAAGAGATAAAACACAGGGTCAAATATGCTTTTTCATTAAACTTCCACCACCATTTTCTATTGAAGAGTAGAGACTGCAGAGACTGTTTCTAAATCACAAAGTACAGGTCTGGCACTGTTCAGTATTTTTATGAATAATGTTGGCAGCTAGAAAAGCTCTAAAGAGAACTGAGACATAGTAGAGGATGAGCAATTCAGCACATATCTCAATATGATTCTATGTCAGAAAAGAGCAAATGCAATCCTCAGATGTATAGAAAGGAATTAGGGAGCAATAATACAATTTTTCTCCCCAAGTAAGGTATTAGTTACATGGACGCAGGATTAACTGAGAGTTCCAATAACTTGTTACTTTTAAAGGACACCGAAAATTTAGAGATGATGCCGAGAATTACAATACTGTCTCAAGGTTATAAGAAAACTCAGCATTGAGGGTAAGGAGCTCACTCTGTTTAGCAGATGAAAGGCAACAGCTGAGTGACTTCACTATGACATCTAAAAAAAAAAAAAAATTCGCCTCGAGCAGAAATTTGTATGTTCTTAGGGTTTTTTCTTCAAGCAGAGAAAAGCCTAAAAAGAACTTCCATCTGGAATTTAAAACCAAACACATTGAAATCTGAGATTAGGTAAAGATTTTTTAATCACAGAGGAAGTTAACCACTAAAATTAATTGCCAAGGAAATGGTAGAGTCTGCCTTTAGGTGTCTTTACATCCAGACTGGATGCCTCTGCAGAAGGTGCCCACAAGACAAATGCAAACCATGGGGTTCAGCACAGAGCTAATAGGAGAGTTATATTCCATCTCTTACTCACAAGGTCAGACTATGCAAACCATAAGCACTTTTTACCCTTAAACTCTATGAATTTGTTCATCCAAGCCAAGGGCAACTCTGAGTGGTACAGTTGTAAGCACTTTGGATGGGATTTATCTTCCCTAACATCAAGTCATGTAAAAGTTTGTTGTCCAACCTAAACACGCCAGTAGCTCCTCTCAGTGGAGTCACTTCTAGAAGTGACCTCTTGAAGTCTGACTGTCTGCCTGTCCTTCTCCCTCTATTAGGAGGGAGCCCCAAAGGCTACATGCTTAACATTTGGGTGGCAGAAGATCAGCAATATGAATCCGGATCTCACGGCAGTATGTGATACTATTAAAGACAAAAGAACAAATTGGTTACTCAGATGCTGGGAATGAAATCTCAACCTGGCTTAAGTCAAGGGGAGGTTTGCCTTTGACTTCAGCGACTCTAGGACTTCTGTCCCTATTATGAATTATTGTATGATGGTCGCACCTACTAGTCTTTTAGTCAATGCTTGGGATCCAACTGGGCTGCGTATTCCTCGGAGCGCAAAGGGAGAGCCCTGCTCCAGGGAGTTCAGAGTCCAGAGCAAGAACTAGCAGAGAGATACGTGGGGGCATTGGGGAGCAAAGGGAAACGACCAGACAGTATTCATCAGAACTGACTGCTGATGTGTTAGACATAGTGTTCATCAAGCAGCACCAGCATTACTCCAAAGAAATGCTCTATGAAAAGAAAGGGAAGATGATGAGATTACACAGACATGTTACACAGACGTGTACAGAATATCTCTCCCAAATGCATGTGGTGAATTCATTTTACAAGGTATTACCCATTAAGGAAAAAATAATACTTCACTGTCATGAAAATTTATTTTCTTTTTCAATGAGAGATTTAAATATTTAACACATGTAGCAGAGTGCAGTTGAACTGAAGTGCCTCCTTACCAAGAAAATTCACAGAAGTAACCTATAGTAACACTGCAAGATGACAGCTCTTTTTCTGATGGACTATCACCGCAGAACAGATTTCCAGCTTATCTACTGGATGACACTTTTTTATTTTTAACTATCCCCCTCCAAAAAAAAAAGATCCAACAAGAGAAGACATGTGATTTCCCCCCTTTTGCTGTTTCTTGCCTTAAAGTGTTAATTTCTGTAAGAACTCATGAAGCTAAATGCAAAATTTTAAATATACCTTTACATATGTAAAAAAATCTAGTGGATAAATGTTTTCTCTTCTAAAATAATCCCATAAATTTATTTGCCACTAAAGTATTCTCTGAATACAAGCCAAAGAGTATTTTGGAAAGTCTAGACAGCTGTACATGATGCAGTTTTCCAGAAATTTTCTCCAAACACTTGAGAGAGAAAAGCCTAGTAATTGGAAAAAGAGGACAGAGCCACTAAAGAACAAGAAATTAAGCGACTAAAGTGACATAGCAGGAAAAAAGGGCAGATAACACACATGCCTCAGCAATTATCTGAGATCTAAAACTAAGAAGCATGTCTTATGTGATCATTAGAGATAGATATAGGGCATCAGAAGTTTGAAAGGACGTGCTAGATAACTTCCTCAGACCAAAGAGAGACAAGTGAAGCAAGGTTTAAAACCTCAAAATTATTGTTTTCTGTTAAGCCCAGGTCTGTTAACAGTCACAGCACATCTGGTTTTGAGGACACATTTCTGCACCCATGCAGGGAGCGGCTCCTTTAATTCTAGCCCCTGAGCTTTGGGATACAGCTACAATTGAAAGGGGGGGGGGGGGGGGGGGGAGGCAAAACCCAAAGAAAAATAATAAGAAAAAAACAAACCACAATCACAAAAAAAAATTTTCCACATTCTTTTTCTTTGAGTCCTTTCAAGCTACAAATGCATTTTGTAATTTCCAAGAACTCTCCTCTTGTCTTTTGAGTGGCAGAAAAAAATTCAGACAATGCAGTAAACAATGCTGAAATACTAACAAGCCTGAGATTAGAAAAATTACCTTCTAACTGGTGTTTAGCAAAACCTGCTATAATAGAAATGAAAACAGCATGAATTCACATTTAATTCATACCTCCAGTATTAGTGGTCTTCATAGTGCCCACTGACATTTTAATCTAAACAATAATTTGGAAGAACAATTGCATTTTAGGTTTCTATTAGCAGTTTGATGCATGCAGGCAAGTAGTAAGGACAGGACTAAAGTTTCAAGCTTCACTACAGACTAGTCTAAAGCACAGGTTTAATTAATGAAAAAAAGAGACAAAGCCATAACCTGGTAGTATCATTTCTATGAATAATACCCTGTTTTATCAACAAATTTTTAATAAAAATAGGTGTTGATATGACTGCAGAAAACAGTTTTTTCAGCATATTTTCCATTTAATCAGAGCCACTAGTATAGAGATTTGCAGCTGAGCAATAACTCTAAATATACCATCATGAACAGCCTATGATGTCCTTAAGGCAAGCCTTACATATTTAATATATACAAGTATGCAGAAACAAATGTAATCATGCTACAGATAATAGAAAATGTTAAAGCCTAGAAACAAGACTACTTTGTAGCTATAACAGACTTTTTATCCTGAAGTATCAGTGGGAATCTCTTTGAAGACCATCCATGATGAACTAAAAGCTGCATCCAGCTCCTTGTTCGGCCAAGGAGAGATACATAACCCTAAACCCATAACACTAAACATTAGCTCAAGTCTCTTTGACCAACTCATCCAACACCTGATGGAATACAGAAGCCTCATCTATCAGATTAAGGCAGGCAAATACAGAAGGGAAAGTTAAAAGGAAACACTGACCCATCAAAATACTTAGTTTCGTACATTCACTCTTGTGCAGTGGGCTATAAATGTTCAAATTAGTGCACTGTCTGACACAGAAACATTACTAAATTATCAGCTAACAAGCAGGGAAGTCTCTCTCAGCTCTACCACGTGTCTGACACTTGGTTAGCCCGTGGGATCAGCCAAGAATGCAACCAAAATAAAGGCACAGTTTTGTGCTGAATTAACTGGTCTTCTCTTCCACTGCCACCTCTCTGCCCCTCAGAAAAGAGGATAGAAAAAGTGACGTTTTAGGATTCTGTGCTTAAAATCTTATGGTAGAGCTACTAGTTTAAAAGAAAAAATAAGCCTTCTCTAAATGTCACTCCCAACTATCTGCCAATAGATCTAAAGTCACACAGAGTTCACCACTTCCCACACGCCCTCAGAAAAAAGTATTCCAGGAGCTCAGTTACCACCTCAGTTATATTTCCACAGCTGAGCTACTAAAATTGCAGAACTGAAGGAAGAGCATTATTTAAGACCTTATTTACCCAAACATGGCTGAGAAGATTCTGATGCCTTTCAGGATGTATCAGGAGAAGCAGCACATTTTATACAGCCAAGACAAAGACACATAGCAAAGAGAAGTGCCCTTTGTGACTAGGCAGCTCTCACAGCCCTGCAGCCTGCA
The DNA here is from genome assembly GCF_031877795.1 of Strix aluco. Taxonomy (NCBI): domain Eukaryota; kingdom Metazoa; phylum Chordata; class Aves; order Strigiformes; family Strigidae; genus Strix; species Strix aluco. The sequence goes on along the minus strand of NC_133935.1, from coordinate 18,160,603 downwards.
CCTGGAGGATTTCTGACCACATGGGAAGTGATAGAAAGCCAGATCAATGCATACAGATAAAAATGCAAAATTTTCTCCCAAGGTAAACAGAAGCCACAGCCCTAAAATGACTCCCCAGGCATCCCACCCACTTAACCCCTACTGCTCTGGCACTTACCCAGCTGCAAACAAAATCCTGGCCCACCACTCTCTTTGGGTAGCCCCACTTCTTTTCTTACAGGGAAATGGGTTGTCATAGTTCCAGTACTAATAAAGCAGCACCACCTTCTTAAAAGCCCCAGGAGACCAGCACTAAAAAGCAGGCAGCCCTAACAACCTTCCCTGTAAGAGACAGAAAAATTTTCAACTCACTGCATTAGTGTAAATCCATTTTCACCTGTAATAGGAGCCAAGGCCTCGGAGTGCTGCTCCCTGACATTGCAACATCACTTCAGCATGGGGAGGTTAAAGTCCAGCAGAGGAGGCAGCTGGTAGTTAGTCTGTCTCATTTCTTTACTACAAACATGGCAGGACTGTTTATTTATTTGTTTTAACCTCCTTGAAGCATCAAAAACCTCCAGAATAAACATACCAGCCCCTGAGCCGAAGCACACCCCTATTCAGAGCTCCTGTGCTGTCAGCTGGCCTGTACTGAGCTGGCCCAGACTTCAGGGACGCAGAGCTGCATCAGACTGACTGCCTAAAGCTGTCAAAACCAGCTGCTCTTTACTTTGCATAGCACTGGAAATATACAGGTCAAAGCAGGAGTTACCAACTCTGGTGTAAAAACTAAAGCAGGGAAATAGCTCCTTGAATATTGCTTAGGATCAATCTGTAGCCTTTTAATGAGGATGCACATGGCTTCTCTGTAATGACCACAGGACATCCCTACCCCTTTGAAACCTACTTCCTTTCTCTTCTCCTTTACAGCCTACTTTATCTCTCACCCAATCCTGTTGCTATGCCAAGCCCATAAAAATGGAATCCCCTACATTTCTCTTTTCCACACAGTATTACTAAAACTCCATGATTAAGGACTGTTGACTTCCCTTTTCACATGCTTTTTCCAGAACTGCATTAAGGAGTGATCAGGCAATCAGTAGCAGGCAGTGAGGAATGAGGGAGGGAAGATCAATCGGTAAAGGCAGTAATCCCTTATTCTGGTAAAACAACATCAGGATAATGTATATGACTGCAGGCTTAATTATCCCTGTGCTCTTGTGGTGGCATTTCAGGGAGAGTGAAAATACTTGGTCTCTCTGGACTGCCGTAAATTCATTTCTGTAAACCCCAATTGTGCAGAAAAACTGGGTCAGCCTGGTTTTCTTCAAATGCATTGAACCAACCTCTTATCCTGAGGTGCTCCCTCTAGAAAAAGTGCTGTCAAATTCAACGGTTCTTTAGATATTGCTTCATCCAGAAGATGAGGGACCCGGCCCTAACAGCACATGAATGACTTTACCTCCAGTGAGGCATTCAGCAATGCAGCAGTAGCCACCAACCAGACTTCATGTACGCATGTAGGCATATTGCCCTGATCATCTCATTGCATGTTTGGCACTAAAAACTGTCACTTTATGCAATACTGAATCCATATGAATTTAAAATGAGCTGCTTCATGATTGTGTGCGTATACCTATAATAAAAGACTTCAACAGTCAGAACTTGTGGGAATGTCCATGTCATTCATAAATTATGAACAAGACTATTCTTTAAGCCAGGGTAGTTACTACAGTTATATAGCACTATGCAGAAATGCAATATTTACCTAAAAAATTCCTTACTAAAATGTCAATATTATAAAGCCTGCAATAACTGATTGGATTATTTTGGACAAGGACTTTAGCAGATACAAAACAACATAGCTTTTTTGGTGCTGACAGTTGTAATTTACCAACTGTAAATTACAACTATTTTTCTGCTGCTCTCTCGTCCTCTGTTGCATACATTACAGAGCACAATTACCTGCACATCTTATGAAGACTATCTTAAAAAATAAAATCTTGCAATGCAGTTCACTTTCATTCACAAGTCACTAAAAATATTTCCAGACAGGAGAAATAGTTTAGAAATATTTTATGTGATTATGGCCAAAATCAGGAAATTATAGCCAAAACAACAACAAAAAGAAAACCTGTTGCAGAAGATATAAATCATATTTTAATTTTAAATGAACAATTGCTGCAAACTTTTTTTCCCCCATGCTTTCTCAAACTACTTTGTATCTCTGTTACAAAGAAGGTAAAAAAACCTGCCTACTGTGAATGACATAGAAATACAAACAAAATTGAGACAGCCTGGGAAATAAAAAAGGCTTCCATTGGAATTGAAAGGAAATACTGCAATTTATTTTAAATTGTTCTAAGCTTAATTTAGAAACTGTTTCATTTCAGCCAGTTACAGATGCAAGTTTAACTTCTACATAACAGCCAAAATTATTGTGATCACAAATACAAGTGATTGCTGCAAACAGTAAGATTTTTGCATTCATTTAAGATGCCATCTCATTCCAGTTCTTGCTGATGTTTATATACTTATATAACTCACTGTACACAGAGACAGAGAGGACAGGGGAGTTGCTTTTTATTTGTTGCTGTTTGCTTTTGAGGGAAAGAGAAGCAACATTCTCCATTTTCTCTCCCTTTGCTCCTGGTAGTTGTGGTTCACAGACCCCGCAGAAGATCTTCATTTACAGACATGGCAGATACAATCCTGTGCAGCTTGATGGAGCAGATGCACATTTTAGGAGTCCTGCTGTTCCATGAGTATCTATCTACCCTCTTAATGTTATCTGCTCCTGTGGGATCCTGCATACATACAAGTTTCATATTTAGATTACACTTATTACTGGATAAAGTTAAGCGGAAAAATAACAAGCCCAGCACACTTCTTCAAGGATATGGTTAAACAAATCTTCAGCAATTAGATCATACAAACAAAACCAAACGAATGTACTGTGCTCATCTAACACTTATATCCCAGTTACAGCTAGTTCAGGAGGTCTTCCACAGGTTTTTAAAGCTAATTCTGCTGGGGACAACCCAGTGTGCAGCCTTCTCTGGTGAGATGCTCTTTTTATAAATCTGATCTCTTGCTTTACTTTCCTTTATTTCATCTTTATGAAAGTGATGAGGGAATTCCAATGGAGAAGCAAAGATCTTCCATGGATTTCACATGTGCAGCTGGAGTTTCGAAGACAGTTTTAAGAACTCCTTTGCTCAGACTCACAGCATGGTTGAGGGGGAAGTGAACTCTGGATGTCATCTGTTCCAACCCCTGTTCAAGTATAGCCACCTAGAACTCTGAGCAAGACCATACACTTCTTTGCTAACTTAATGTTGCTTTAAAAGGCCTTGCTTCTATAAGAATCTTAAAGGAACCTTATCTATTTGAGACTTTAGGGGGTAAAGTGGATCTCTGAAGTGCACATTTTGTCCCTCTTTGCTTCTACAGTCAGTGGGTTTCAGACATAACCTGTAAAATAATCTTTCATGAACTACATAAAATAGAAGTTCCTTAGCTCCCCACCCCCAGCTTGCAAAACTTTAAATTATTCTTTAGTATTTTCCTAATAACTCTCAATACAAGTATTAGAGAAAAAGACTAGCTATAAAATGTTTCTGGTGGTCCCTTAGTTCAAGTTATGTTGAACAGATTCTGAAAGATGTTCTGCGACATACTAAGAGGTGATTAACTTGGGGACTGATGCGCCTACATTTCCTCTTTATGTCAGAGTTAGGATTTTGGCTGGCAGACCGTTTGTTCACTTGAAGGGAGTTTTAAAATATATTAGCTAAATGTTTCAGCTAACATTTGCAAAAAGGCACAACTTCTAGATTAGCCATGGGGACCAGATTCTGCTCTTATCTGTTCTGGTGTAAGAAGCTGCCTGGTTTGTAAAAGCTGACACTTGTACTGCTGCCCTTTTCATGCCACACTGCACTGAGGCAAAAGCCTTCTTACATCTATCATAGAAGAAAATCTCCTTTCTGCAACAGGTCACAAACCTGAAAATGAGAAAGGAATTTGGCTTTAAACCTCATTAGGATGCATTTCAGCATGGAAGGTGACCAGTTTGGTAACACAAATTTAGACCTAACTATCCAGGGTGAACAACAAGCAGCAAGTCTTAGCCTGTTTGCTATGGGCTCTTAAAGTCTCATGTTTTCTAATAACTTGGAATCTGTTGGCTAATTATGACCAAATTTGACTGAAGGGTAAAGATTGCAAAGGTGATTAATCTCTCCTACCAGCTCTGTAAAAATAGCCAGCCAGAGGTAGCTATCTTGATACTAAATTTACAAAATAGCAACAAGAATACTAATTCTCCTTTGGAAAAAGTAGTATGTAATAATTTTAAGAAAACAGATGGGCTTACATCTCATAAGAACAACACAAAAACCAAACTACAAACTGCACTACTGGGGTACCAGTTCATTTCTGACTCAGAAAGCAGAGCATTGCCCACTGAGTCACCAGTGCTTCCAGTCTGCTACCAAGCTCTCATCAAAACACTTTATAGTTCTGGGAATGTCATTACGACAGTCGCTATTAGAGTTGTGTGACTTAACACTACGAAGGACCAAATTCTTTGCTAGCATAATTCTGTTGATTTCAGCAGAGGTGCAGCAGCAGAGAATTTAGATCATAATTCACAGTGTTGTCATGGAGCACAATATTTTTATCTAAAAAAAAAAATTTGAAAAAACACTTGCTGTACCTGGGTCTGCATACCTTATGAGAACAGATAAAAATCACACTCTGTATTCGTACTAGTGCCTTTGGCTGCAAGCTACAACACAATCTTTATAATAACAAACTGGTCACCAGAAGAGGTTTTGGTCATGGATATCTTAAAACCACAAAACTATAGTGTAATTACTGTGGTTACCAGAGTAGAAAAAGAACAGGGATTGAAAAAAAAAAAATTCAGAAATTACTATTCTCCTCATTAGCAACAATCTACTGAGGACACTTACATTCTTGCATTGCTTACTGAAAGCCTAGTACTATAAAATCCTGAATAACAATGGGACATTCTCAGTCATACTCGTCTTCACCATCATTTCACCAGCTGTCATCTTTCTGAAAAAAGTCAGGTTTACATTCATTGAAGGATTAAGGTTTTTATTAGTAGTAGGAAAATTGGAGGAATAAAGTATCTTTTGGATGCCTATCTTTAAATTTCAGAGTCATTAATGCCTTTTTTGGCAGAGTTCTAACAAAGGCTACAAAGAAGGTTGTGAAAGAGGTCTCTGAAGGCCTCTACAGTTCATCTTCTCTTACATATGGGGTAGAAGATGGACAGAAGGAGTTTTCAGACTTCGATGAACCCTGTGGACAGGAGGACCCATGTTACATTGTTCCTTACACTGTACTACCACCACTCACTAGGCTCATCTAAATGGCAGCCAGTGGGCCAGATGCTGCCCCTCCTGCAAAGGGGATGAAGAAAGCTGCTGGAGGACTGTGATGTGCCAAAGCAAGCAAATGCTTTATCCTGCCTTTAGGCCCAAGCTGCCACATGGATGAAGGCTGGATTCAGTCACCACCATCTCATAAATGACATCTGGAAACAAGAGCCTACCTCTTGCAGCTGGAACAGCTGGATCATCCTGACGGCAGTGCATTGGCAGTGCACAGCACGGCTAATTCTGTGTGCTCCATAAGTGAATCGGGTGCAGAGCAATGGGGGATCAGTGGTTTGCTTTGTGTGATGTTGCTTCTTTTCCCCTTGTTAAAAATAGTGACAGTTGAAACCCACTCTTAGTGAGAAGGGTCTTTAATCAAACAAGGGTCCATTGCATAAGAGCTCAATGCTGCAACAAAAGATGCACAAACCAGTGAGCCATCCAACAATTTAGTTTTGGGAATTTCCACCACTGCCTACACAAACAAAGTTAAAGGTTTGTGACAGCTGCTTGTGTTTCGATTATCTCTTTCAGGATCTCAGAGTTCAAAACCACATTCTCGAGAAGCAACTGGCAGAAGGAAATTATTTCTAACAGCCCATCCACAGAAGAGGCCCCATTATTATTATTAATTACTCATATTGTCATAGAACCTAATTGTCCCAGCCAAGAATAGAGGCTTATTGTGTTACATTTAATACAAACAGGAGGGCAAGGGCAGGCCTTGCCCCACAGAGCTCACTCTCTACAAACTCCCAGTCCAAGCTCCACATTAACCATTGCCAGCTCTGCAAGAAGCCTGATTTAGTGCTCAACACACCCTGTGAGATTTTAGCCAGCCTGAGCTTCCAAAGAACTGCAAAAGTCACACCTCACAGATTTAAATGAAGATTTCCCACATATTCTCATTACAAAAGGCATCCCACATGCTGGAGCTCAATACAGTAAAGCATGTCATTTAACTTTTCCCCATGCAGCAAGAGGAACAAGGGGTACTTTGTGGAGTGAGGCTACCCAGAGACAGCGGGCGAGGAGAGGCAAGATGCATTCTTCACAGAGAGAGGCGGCTGGAATTTGGTCTTCCCCCACAATGAACAACTAGATGTGGGGAAAGAGCAAAATAAAATGAAGCGTTTCAACCAGCTGTAAGGATTAGTAAATGCTGACATGAAAATCTCAGTCACAGGCAGAGAAGAGTCAGGGTTCAGAAAGGGCTAAGTGGGAAGGGGTAGGAAGACTGTTAAAATATTGGGATGGCAGCCAGGAGCAGTCTGCTTCCAGAGGCAGAGAGGACAGAGCAGAAAGGGCAGCTGGGGGTGAGAGATGGCAATGTACTCTGGGATCCCAGGTACTTTCCATGTGCTCTGGGATCACCAGAGTACATGGGAGAGGGACCACATAAAGATGGTAAGGTGAAGGGGACAGTTCCACAGGGGGCAGCAGAAGAGCTACTGATGATCTCTAATGACAAGAGCTTCACCACTGAAATGCTGCCAAATAATGAATTAAGAAATCAAAGAGGTTTCCATAAGTTTTTCATCCTCATTTTTCCTTAACTTTTGATTGTGTTAAAGTAGCAAAACTACCAGCAACACCAACCCCTAAATGTCCTTACTGGTCACACTGGCACCAGTGGGAGGTACTGCCAGCACACACTGGCCTGTGAGTACAGGGCAGTCGATTGCTTTGGCTTTCTGGTTCACCAGCTTTTTAAAATGGAAGGATCTTTGGAAGATAAATGATTGGACTAGATCTGAGAAAAAATTGTGGTTTATTTGTGACTTAGCCAAAGATTTCCTATTAAATTCTGGCAGCCTATCCCTCCACAGCTTCTGGGCCTTCATTACTCATCTGTAAATTTCTCTTATTATTCCTTAATAGCAAATCCCTGACAAGGTTGTCTATTTCCACTGTAAAATCCCCAACCTTGTATTTATATGCATGAAACTCATTGTGCCAGGCATTGCAGAATCCCCTGGTACTACTGTCATGCAATAAATAACAATTTATCCCACCTTGCTGAGACCTAGTGGGCAAACAGCAGCTCATGAAACAAGCAGTATTTTGATTTTTCAGAATGTTCCCACCTTAAGGAAGTCCTGTCTGTTCTTTTACAGGGTAACAAAGAACCAGACCTGTTTACTAACAAAATTATTTTTTAATAACTACAAACTGCTTTGTGCTGATGCTTTCATTACTACTATATACATGTGACATCTGTCAGACACATACCAGCGGTGGTTACTCTCATGAATTTTATTTCACCAGAGGCTCTTCCCCCTAAAGACCCCAAACACTGTCAGTGACCGTTGAGGCTGGATGCAGTACCCATCCCTCTGACAGCAGCCAAGGTCATGCTGACTCACTCCCTCTGGCTTTTCCCCCGAATCCATCCAGTGCCAGTGCTCCCGTAAGTGGTTGACTATTCATAACACTGTCACTTGCAAAGCTGCGATTCCTTTCTTCATAGATAGCACAAAGCCTTGGACTGCAAGCTCCTAAAAATGCTGCTTATCAGATTTTGGACTCCTTTTCAAGTGGTAGATTACTTTCTGCTGAAAAAATAAGTGGTAAAAGACTTGAAATAGAGGCCTCTCAGTCTTAACCACAGAGCCTTCCTAAGTAGGAACAGCTGAGCTGAGGAACCTGGCAGAAGAGTCTCTGTCACAGGGTTTTGGGGCAGGATTCAGGATCCCCTTTTCCAAACCCACTTCTGGGTTGGAAATAATTTACAAGCAGGTGACATACTCTTGTTCATTTAAATAATTTTTATATTGTCTAAGGACTTATTCTTGGTAAGTCCTTCTCTGAAGGCCCAAAGTTTGCTTTCAAATTGTATCTGACTTACAGCAGGTAGTAATAGGAGTATAATATATGTGCACTTTTTTCCCTAGCTCCCACTGGTGCATGCCTAACTCAAGTTCTCACCGGTAAAGAAACCAGGAGCCACATTTCAAGAAGAATCTTGCAAATAAGAGATCTTCACAGAATAAGAAATGTACACAGCATGGTCTTTAACTGCAACTCTTCCTGTTATACCCAGGGAAAGGGTTATTTATACCCAAACAAGGTTTATATGCTCATTTTAGATTTAAGTGTCTTCTCATCAGTCTAATCTGCTACAAAAGCAAATTCAACAACCATAAAACACATGCATGACTCTGAATGTCTCTAACCTCAGCCCAAGGAACAGTGAGTAAAGTACTTTTCAAACACCAAGAGCTAAAACTATACTCAAGATGTCACTGCATTTTCCGTTCTAGAACAAATACCTCTCCACAAGCAAGAAGACAGAAAATATTTGAAATCACAAATCATGAAGCAGTGTTAAAATAGATCACAGCAAAAATGTTTAAAACCAGCAGCCTAAATGTGTATCCCAAAATCTACATATAGTCACCCAGACAAGTGTGATCTGTAATTTCAAAGCATGTGAGCAAAAAGAAGTCATGTAGGTTTTAATACAAGGTTGCTCAGCCTGCTTAATAAGGCAAACCCAATGTTTTCCATGATAACTAAAATACAGACTTTAGGCTCCAAATTTCCAGGTATCCGAATTAGATAATTCAGTTCTATCACTTTCATATGGCTTTGGTTTTAGGAATAGTAAGCATCTAAGAATATATAGCATCATTGTAACTTCAAATTCAGCACATTTGGAAAAAAATGTTATCACTCAACTGTGTTGTTCCAGATTTGCTACTATTTTTACACAGCTGAGCTTACAGCATCTTAAGTGAAAGTTTAATTATTATCAGATGCCAACCATCAGACCTTAACTGGCAGTAAAAATAAAAACTTACCTAATGCCCAAGAAATGGAATTACCTAATGCCCAAAGTAATGCACTCCTAGCAGACATCATGTTCCTCCATCTCCCATATTGGTATACACAGACAATTATATTCCATCTAACTACTGTTTCTCTTACAGTTATTATATATCATACATTTTATTTCACAGAGGAGTCCTTGTTACCACATCCTTACATTTTACCTAAAAATTTGTCACAAAGGGCCCAGATTTATGACTGAGATTTTATGGATTAGTAATTGATCTAGTGCACATTTTTAGCTTACTGCAGATGGAAGATACACGTCAGCTGAAAACTCTTTCCTTCAGGTTTCTGCTGGGCTTTGTGTTTGTTGGGTTTTTTTCATTACTTTGCCCTTACACATTTGGGGCTAGTCAAGTGCATGCACAGGATCAGTTACTGAAGCTCAGCAAACTTACGACAATTCATTAAGCTGCAGGAATCATGTTTGAGACCTAGTAATTGTAGTTATGCCAGTTCTCCCTTCTTTGGTGGGAAGAAATCTGAATTCTCAGTTTATAAAAAATACTTGCATCTTGATGTTTTCCAGCAGGTGGTGGGCACAGGCTCAACAATTAAATTATTGCCCCATTTTATCTTTGACTTACCCACGTAGCCAGGACTTCGGCATTGGTCTTCAAGTCATACCTGCTATAAATGACTCTGAGGCTCAATCCTGAATGTATTTTTAGAGACAGCATTCTTCACGAGATGCTTAAATAAAACCATTCCTAACTGTTTGTAGGTGAGAATCACATGCAGTTATCAAAGGAAGAAAGGACTGAATGCAAATGTGCTCCTCCACTAAACTCGGACAAGCTCTGCATGTTTGCCATTGCTGTGCAGACACCTGGAACTATCCAGAACAGTGCAAACTTTTAATGCTTTGTAAAAACTCGGTGAGGTATTCAGGGTATGAGAAAAACTTTTTCCACCTAAAAAACCTCCAACTTGTCTTTATTAATACTATGAATTATACAAACTACAAGCTATTGAGAGCACATTTTTAATAAGAGGAATCATAGATTCAAGTCAGACCATAGTTGTTAAGTATCCTGGATTAGCCATCAAATTAGGAACCAGAGGCTATGCCTACACAGACAGTTCAACCCAATTGTGAACCCACCACATATCCCCCTACCAAATGCTCTAGCTCTCTGGAAACTCGAATGCCAGAAGGTTGAGAGCTCTGTCTTGCTGGAAGTACAGGGCCAGGATTCAGTGCAGCTTGGCATCCTGCATCTTGCCTTGTGGATGTGAGTAGACAAGACTCCAGTCCTGAGCAAGCCTAAATCTAAATCATGCTGTGCTCATGTTTGGCCAACTGCCAAGCTTTTATAAATGAATTACTTCACCAAGCCACCTGTTCCCTTTGCTTGACCCAAATTCCTATCTTTATACTTACAGGCTTGCTGATCTTTTTCCATCTTTGCATCTGAGCTTTCCAACCACTAGGAACTGATTTTCCTCCTCTAGGTAACCAAAACAAAAGTTAAAACTGCAACTGTTAACAACTTCCAGCTTCCCTCCATGGATGTAGCCATTAGTCAGTGATGACAAAGAGCAGTTCACAGTTCCTTCTCAGTTCACTGACATTTAGATCCATCCAGAGTGACTAGGGAAATCAAGGAAAGACTGTTTGGTGCTGATAACCTTCCCAGAGTGCATACTGAATGCATAGCATTGCCCCTGCTAACTGTGTGTCACCTGTGAGCTCTGAGAGATCACAAAATTAAAAATAAACAAACACAGACAAAAAAAAAAACACAAGAGAGAGATGAAGTTTATATAATTTAGTTGAAATGTCCCCAGAAGTGATTGACTGAAGTGAAAGGTGACTAACTCCGGTAACTGATGACATCTTTTATGCTTCTTGGTTAAACACAGTGTTGTATATATTACTGCTAGCACTGGAAAACTACTTGCTGTGTAGATGGATTGAACACAGCTGTACAGCACAGAGGCAAATTAGGTGTGATTCAGGGGAGCGGGGGCGATGGAGAGGGTATGGCATGACTGTGTGGATAATGGGCCTCACTCCCAGCACTGATCACAAGGACTGAGTGTATTATTTAACCTCACTGGGCATCAATCTTCCTGTCTGGGCTTAAATAAATAAACAACTCCAGATACAATACAATAATATAAAAAAAAGGGTTGATTTTTGCAACACCTTATGAAAAGGTATCTTCTTCCTGTGTACTACTTCAGCCAAACAAATTTTAAAGCTGCCTTAAAAGTGATCTTTCAAAGGATGATTTTAATGGTGAAGCTGCTACAAAGCAGAGCTGACAAACCTGCTGCTGTTTCATTTTCAGTCCATGTTAAAACAACATTTCTAAGTATTTCTAGGATTCCCTCATGTCATTGCAATATGTCATTGCACAGTATGGAAGGTCTAGTCTGCCACAAATGTCCAGATTTCTTACAGTCACACAATGATAAAAAGGGTCTTTAATATAAAAAAAGTCAGCTCCATGTCTTACAGAGCAGCAAATCAACACTAATTAAGATGTAGGGCAAAGACTGAGAAAAAGTAGATTAAAAAGTACATAAATCATCATAGACAGGAGACGAATGCTGTACAAGAACGAGAAGCAGAAAATTATGGGCTGCAGAGAGGGAGGAACCACAAGAGAGATGCTGAAAATGGGTGTGTGGACCAGTTTCAGCCTTAGTGAAAGCTTTTTAGTGTTAATAGTTTTCATAGGTCTGTCCCAAAACCATAGATTTAGGACAGTGGCCTGCTTTTTCTTTTAACTGTTAAGTTAATTAAACTTGGATAGTGACAGAAATTCAGAAACACAAATATAATCCCAAAATTATTTTTAATACTACACCCTGCAGAGAAGTAGAGTCTCCATCAAAACACTAACCTGCAATCTAGCTTAATTTCTACCTGCTTACTTCAGCTTTAGGCACTTGCCCTTGCTGAAGGTGCATTTTTCACCTTCTAACTAGTCCTAACTAATTCCATCTGAGCTGGTCTGTACTCATGGACTGCTTTCACAGTACAGTATGGAGAATTGCTCGTTTCTCCTCATAATCATCTGCTGCTAGTGATGCAAGTGGGTAAAGGGACAAAGGGCACATTCATGTCTCTACATGCCATGTCAATTCCTCTAAATTAGGAAAATACCCTCCCTCCTCCCCCATAATATAGAGTGTTGTTGAGTTCACAAGGAAATGAGGAATGAAGAGGGCAATGAAAGTGACGCCACAAATGTAAGACAGTTCAGCAGAAATGAATGCATGCTTTTCAGTCTCTGCCATTATAAATTAAAATAATTCCAAAGAAAAAATGTATGGTACAGAATTTTATTGAATTAAACATTACCCCCTCAGGTATCAGACAAATATGGAAGGGAAATCCATAGGAAAGGCAACTGTGCAGCAGCAAAGCCCTATAACGCAGCAGAGCCATGAGGGATGCATGAGCAAGCGGTGAATCAGATTTTATTCCCATTGTCCATATGCTGAACAAAACACCAATGCAAAACCAAGAGAGAAAACGAGGTGCTGAAGAACAAACATATTCATGCTCATTTGAAAAACTCAATAGGTTGTTCAGGAAGAAAGCTCTTTTTCTATAAATCCTCAATACAGTCAGAAAAACGCATGATCTTGCACATATTTTCCTCCAATTGCATAAGGTATATAAAAGTTGTCCAGGTGCAAATTTACTCTATCCATCTGACTTTGAGAATGCTCCTCATTTTACCGTGATGAATGTTCACAAATCACTGTTTTATGCCAAATCTTATTTTCTCCACTACTGTTTTGCCCCTATTTGCACTTTCAGTAAAGCCAGGCCAGGTGTTCAACTGACTGCTGTTATGCATACAGACTGCACGCACACCCCTTAGAAAGAAAATCCACAATGCAATACAGAAGGAAAGGAAAAATATTTCACCTAAAGGAAGGCGACAAGATGGTAGCATTTTTTTTCTAATCCACTGCAAAAGGCCTAATTCCAAACAGATGTGGACTTTTAGATTAAAATCTCTTCAGTGAGCCCTAATTTTACATTCTCAAGATTTAGACAGGAAGTACTTCACAATGATAATGCCTGGCTCACTCATTAACACCTCAGACAGTCATTTTAGATTTGGTACTAATCCAATATTTTCTAGAAAATCTATGGAAAATTAGCTTTTCCATGACATAAAATCCAGTTGTAACTTCCAGTTATCTCTGAGGAGTTCAGGCCAGATGACTGATTTGGTCAGAATCCCTCAGATTAGAGAGGAATTTCTTAGATTTCTTAGATGAAAGAGTGAAAGTAAGAAAATAATTTAACTATTGGGAGAAAATTGAACTCTATTTAGATTTATTTTAGGAGTATGTAAGCCTGCAGCATTTAAAGCTAACTATCATTGTTTAAGGGTTGGCTATTGTAGGAAGACTAAAATCACGTTTATCTGCACTGGCTCATAAGGATACAACACAATTACTGAGAGCAACTGGTCATACAGGTCCCTGGAAAAAAAAAAAAAGTTTCATCTACATTTTTCTTTGCATGCTGCCAAAGCTCCAACAACAGCCCTAATTTCCCCTAAAATTATTTCAGCTGCTTATGTTTTCTGTAGGCTAATGCACAGGATTCATTTCCTCTTAGAGGAAGCAATCCTGCCATAATTTGATGAGCATCTCTTTTAACATCAGTACCTGTTTAAGCAGTTCATCCCGTCCCCCTCTTTCTTTGGCATTCATTCCTATCCTTGTGCTGACTTTTTTGGCAGTACAGGTAAAACAGTTTAGGGAAGGTATTGTGAACCACATCATGTAACCAATCTGGGTTACAGATAGCATACACCCCCTCCTCAGTTATTTTTAACTGAGGTCAGTTTTCTACCCTGGTGTGACAGTATAAACAGTTGCACAACTGAGAGGCAGAGGGCCAGAATGACAAAGGGAGATGCAAGGTTGTCTTGCTGAAAGAAGAGCACACCCTCAGTAGCCCCAGGTCAATGCAGGCTTAATGACAAGCAAAAGAAAATGAAATTCAAGCAAGAAGGTTGGGGCTTCAAGGCAATGAGGCTGTGGCTCTGCTAATGGTCACTCTTTCCAGGCAGCATGCTGTTATGTATTAACTCACAGCAGGCTGCTACTGGAATTTAACTGGGCTCAGTGGGCACCCTCAGAGACCTTGCATTGTTCAAGGTCCCTTGCTGTCTACCTCCTTTCTTCTCTAGTCCAACTTCCTGCTCAAAGCAGGGTCAGCTCTGAGATCAGACTGGGTTCCCTAGGACTCTATCCAGCTGGGGCTCGAAATCCCCTTTGGAAGGAGACTGCACAACCTCTCTGGGCAACCTGCGGCACTGCCTGTCCTCGTGGGGAAACAGTTCTTCCTTAAATCCAGTCTGAATCTCTCTAGTTTCAATTTATGCTGGTTGTCTCATGTCCTCCCACCATGTACCACTGTAAAGAGCCTGGCTCTGCTTTTTCAGTAACCTCCTTGTAGGTATGGGCAGGCTGCTGCTGGATCCCCCACAGCCATCTCTTTTCCAGGCTGAATGAGCCCAGCTCCCTCAGTCTCTCCTCACAGGGCAAGCGCCTCAGCTCTTGACCAGTTTGGTGGTCCTCTGCTGAACTCAGTCAAGTTTATCCATGTATTTCTTGTATTAGGGGAGCCCAAAACTGGGTGCTGTTTCCCAGATGGGGTCTAACAAGTACCAATTTGAAAGTCATAATCACTTCTCTCAACCTACCGGCTATGCTTCTGCTAATAACAGTCCTTTTCAATGTCAGGACACGCTGCTGGCCCACGTTCAGCTCACTGTCCTCTAGGATCCTCAAATCCTTTCCCACAGACCTGCTCCCCAACCAGTCAGTCCCCAGCCTGTAATAGCTGAATGAAAGCTTTGCAAGCTGCTTCTTGATGTTGTTATGGCATTCCTTGTAAGCATACCTCCCAAAATGAACTGCTCAGAGCATCTTCACTCTTTTTGTTGCAGACCTATGCTTATGAGGAAAGTGCAGAGTGATGAGAGCCACTTAGGGCTGTTCTGGATCCAGCTGCTGTACAAGCCCCTACATAACAGCTTGATCACTGAAGTTTGATTGCCTTCCACATGCTCCTTTCTGTGTGTAACAGCTTTCCATACTGCTCTGCTGTCTTCTCCTAACCAGGCCAGCTGTGAAAGGGAACTGGGTAAAAACTCTCCCATTAGCAGTGTATGCCTTAGAGACAGAGGTAGTGTTGGCTGGGCTCTAGAGGAGACAGCACTGCAGAGAGCATCCCAGTGGAGTCCCTCCAGCTCACTCACCCTTGCCCTGTCCTCATCTTTGAGCTGGGTGCTAGGCAGCACAGCGTTTCCGAGTGACACAATGTGAACAGACACCAAGGACAAAAGTGTTGAGATCAGGATGAGATGCTGAAAATGTTCAGCCTCATCCAGCACAGGCCCACAAACGCTGTAACTGGAAGAAGGTGTAAAGATATACTGAGATGACATCAGTTCACAGCTTTCTAGTTATGTATTTGGGACACATTCATCTTTGGGGAGAATCCAGAACATTTCATTGGTATTTATGAGCCGCTTCACACTTTTTTAAACATCATGTGATGCAGACAAGTGTGTAGAGCAATCCCCATTTAACGGCGCTGTATTTAGGATAGGGAGTCTCCCCCTCTTCTGCCCTTTTTGGATCCAGAGAAGTTCCCCCAGCTGTACACTTCAAAGATGGAAGCGGCAGAGGTGACTCCAGCAGCAGGTGTGTGAGAGGCTTTGGAGAACAGTGAGGAAGCCAGAGGGGCAGCACCGTGTCAGAAAAGGGGGGAGATGGAGCTTGAGTCACCTGCGTTAAAGTAGTGCAGGGAAAAGCAGAGCAGAAAAGAAGCTGTCAGAAAGACCTTCAGCTCTATTCCTCAAAAACCCTTTTTAATCACAGACTGAGAATTTTTTGTGGAAGCCCTATCAGTAAACTGACTAAGCACTTCATAATCATTGATACAACATCTCTGTGAGGTAAAGAAAACAAGAATTTTTGATCTGCCAAGGACAGGGCTGCTCATCAATAGCCTCATTTCCAGTAATTTACCAAGGGTAGTTGGGTTTAAAGTAAAGCAAACACTGAACTGCATCTTCAACCTGGAAATCAGATAGCCAGTGCTATGTGTAGTCCAGTGGAAGTTTGTCTCCATAGATCAAAATACATAAAAGTCAAGAAGCCAAGTGAGATATTGCCTAAATTAGTCAGAGAGAGAGTCAAGGAGAGGGACCTGAGGATCTACTCAACTGCTATGTATGTGATTTGATTCCCCAAAAGAAATCCCTGCTTAGATTTCCCAGGCCTAAATGTCTTGCAGAGTTGGACACCAAAGCTGCCTTCCATCCCCGTTTTATCACGACTGGACTGACTGATATTTCTGCCCTTTAAAAATGTTACAGGCCACCAGTGCACAGTAACTAATCACAGAGTCACAGAATGGTTGAGGTTGGAAGGGACCTCTTGAGATCATATCATCCATCCTTCCTGCTCAAGCAGGAACAGCTACAGCAGACAGGCCAGGCAAGAAGATCAGTGTGAAGCCACTTCATTAAGAGAAGGAAAGCTAACAACAAACATTATCTTTACAGCAAATGCAATGTAAACATGTGAGACCACAGATACTAAAACCACTGGAAAATGTTTTCCATACAATATGCTGGTAATTAAACTCTCAACTCAGCAAGACAGTGAATACAGTCTACCTTCAATCTCTTGACTAATAGCAATGAGTCTTATTCTCTACATTCTTACAGACTGCAGGTTAAAAGGCACATCTGCTAAAGTAACTTTCTGAACAGGGACCCTAAAACTATAGTGTTTTTACCAAAGGCCCAAAATTCCACTAGTTTGAGATGTAATTGAGTGAGGCACAGAAACATCATTTACAGACTGAAAAAAACCTATGAAAATGAATAAAGCTTTAAAAATAATAATGTTTTGTTTAACACTACAATCTTGCCTAACATTGGGACCACAAGTACTGCATCTCATAACACTGAAAGCCATTAAAGCCAACACAACAGAGTATACCTTTTCTCCTTCCTACCATTCAGTTCATTTTTGAAAACGTAAGGTTGGTAGCTGATAGATGTCTTGAGTCTTTCCTGGACAGCTTACATGTGTGATAACTGCTCTCATTTGAAGAAGTCCTTATTAGGTCACTGATTAAAACTTCAAAGTTTTTGTAACGTACATCAATCTCATGGCCCAAAACACCAAAGCCTTAGGCTAAAGCAGAGACCTCTGAATACAGCACCAGAAACATCAGAGGTTACTAAAACAATTCATATTGCATGGAGGATAGCATACATCCTGTATACAAGTATTAATATTTAATGTAATGTATTGCAATTGGCTTTTACTTCAACATCCTATAATGGCCTTACTTTCTCATCTCACTCTCCAACAATGGAAATTATCATATAGCTGAGACTCTGTATCTGTATTGCAGTCTATATGGAGAAGGCCCTGCTGAAGTTCACTGGAGTTCTGAATTGCCAAGGAGTGTGGGAGAAGACTTCAGATCCTAGACTGCTAAGCCATGGCTGAGCAATTAAAGATGGGCAGCTCCGTTTGCTGAGCAATAAATACAATGAACTCCTAACAACAGAACACAAGAATTTAATAATGAAACAGTTAAAAAATGAAGATTTGACTCAATAAAATTTGACGCCAGTAATTGAATCTGTTCAGAGAAGGCCCTCAGAGACAATAGTCCTAAGCATAATCCTGCCCACACTCTTGCACCTACTCTTCCTCATGAATGGATAAACTATTTTTTTCAGTGCAAACCTGAGGCCTAATTTCTATACCTAATATCCTATATTTCTATTGTGTATATAAATTCTGTTCATAGTCAACACAGCTTCAGAGAGGCTGCAGATGAAGCGAGGTGAGAGCAGAAGCACAGATCCCTGCTGACATTATGAGAGCCTTCCTAGCTCCTGTTAGTCGGTCACGGCGTTTTGATGTCCTGCCACTGAGACCCCACCCAGGCCATTGTCCAGCACATCCTCTGTAGGGCCTGCTGGAGATGACACACAAAGACCCTCCTCCACACATTTTGGTCAGAGCCTTAATAAAAAAGCTGTCTTTGGACTTTTGCCACTTTGAGAGCTTTCAGACAGAACCCTACACCCCCAAAACCTATGCCCCCAAGTCTACACAAGACAGTTTGCCTGAACCACCTGAATTCTGCCTCACTGGTGTCGTCAGAGGCACTGTTTGCTTATGTCTCACAGTTATGACTCCAATCTGCGCTCAGGGAACAGTCATGATGGAGAGAAGCTAGAAAACAAATTACAGCAACAGGAAGGGACATGAGCAAATTCTGCTTTGCAGGATTGTATGTACAGTAAGAATCAGTGTGGATTCTTCTATAAAGGTTAGAAGCAAGAAAAAAAATCTCTTGCAGTCTAGGTGGGGGATGGAAATGCCCTACCTGCAGCTAAGGACAGCTCTGGAATTGAGAGCCCTGGGCCTGGACTGGAAACTGGAGAGGCTCCGCTCTTGCTTGGCATCAGGCAAGATAGAGGATTTCTCCTCTTCCTCTCTCCGTGGATATCCTCTGTCCATGCTGTGGTTGGCACAGCATGAAGGCATGGCCCCACGGGAGACATTCTGGGCTGCAGAGCATGCAATCCCATTGACTTCAAGGGGAGGTAAACAGAATTTGTGCCCATCTTTGATTTCAGTTAATCATGTTGACCAGTCCCTCTAGCTTAATAATTTCAACTCAGTTCCTTGCACTATCCCTTCTATCTGTGGCCATATGCACCCATGTGTCATCCTGGTTTCTGATCAGTCTTCTTTTGTATGTTATTATGATGGGATAACAGCTAGCTGCAGCTCTGCCTCTTTTTTTTTTTTTTTTTTTTTTTTTTTTGCCTAGAAATTGCACTGTACTTTTCCCACTTATTTCTGTTCCTCTATTACTGCTAGGTCATTTCAAATAGCACTGCCCTCATGCCAGTGCAAGTTATGTGTCTCTATCCCTCAATTCGTGATTACTGGTTTCAAAGTCCTGAGCCTACTGCATAGGCTCAGGGGGGGGTGGGGAGGCAGAGATCAAGTTTAAGGAGATCAGTAGGTTTTTCTGAAAAACAGCTTTATTCTTCTTATTGAAAATATAATTTTTTCAACTCTTCCGGACACTGAACCAAGTCTGTAGCATAACTCATTTACCTGCAAGTAAAATGAAACCTTTATTTTATTAAAAATACTTCTAAAAGTGCATCAATTAATATTCTAAAAGGATATATGCATATATAATCTGAGTTTATTAAGTGGCTTCCCTCAATATGGAGTATGTTCATGATTTCTAACTGAACAGAATTTCTGCACATCATATATAGCAATATATTTCTGTAGAACAAAAAGATACCTTTTAAATTTGGGAGATTAGCTGTTTGCTACTTTATCTTCTCTTTAGAAAATATGTAATTAGTTACATTCTAAGATAGTACAAAAATACCATAAAATGGAGAGACATGAGCTCTGCATATGTGTGTACACACACCCCTCCTGTAGCTCCCGTGTATGTGCACTGTATCAATCTCAAGTTACTTCCCTTAATGATGAACATAGGAGGAGTGCTGATTTTTCAGAGTCATGTTTAGCAAAGCTGAAAGGAGGTAGGGTGTAGCACTCACCTACTTTATACTTTGGATGTGACAAAAACACATTTGAAAGATAAACCAAAACCACCTCTCCAATCAACTATTTTATCTTTTCAGCATGACGCAGAAGTTTAATTTCCACTGATGGGGGGGTGACCTCGAGACTATAGTATGGCCACTTCACCCACACCCCCCCCCCCCTTAATGGCAGCGATTCCCCTCCCTGGCAGAATAAAGCAGGTCTATAAATAACTTCAAAAGGAACTGTCTCCCTCCTCACGCACTGCAGGCGACTGTTTACATGGATTCCGGGTCCCTATATACTAGGTTTGCTCAGCTCTCATCCTATGGGCTGTTCAGTTTCCTCTGCCTAAAAAACCAGCCCCGGACGATGCAGGTACGACTAGCGGCACCCTCCACCGCGGCAGACGCCTGTTCCCAGAAGTTGTGGCTCCCGGCGGCAGCGGCTGGAGCGCGGCCCCGGCTCCAGGGAAATCTCCCAGGGCGGGGGGGCTGCAATCTCGTGTCATCCGTCCTTCAGCTCCGCGGTCCCGGCTGATCCTCCGGCCCCGGGAAACCCCTCCTCCCCACCCCACGGATCCCCGCAGCCGCTCCAGGGCCCGCAGATCTCTGCTCGCCCGCCTGCAGGGGGCTGGCCCGGGGCGCCGGGGAAGGACACGCGTGGGGCGCCCCCGCACCTCCCCGCACCCGGCGGGGCTGCGCGCCCCTGCGAGGCGCGGGGCGAGACAAAAGCCAGGGCTGGCTCACCTCCTTCAGCTGCTCCAGCTCCTGCTTGAGGCCGTCATACTCCGCCTCCAGCTCGTCGTACTGCTGCTTGAGGGTGAGCTTCTCCTCCAGCACCACCAGCCCATACTCCGCCGCCTGGATCTTCTCGTGGGTCGTCTCGGAGAGCTCCCGGGTGAGCCGCTCGATCTCGCTCTTGTAATGGTCCGCGCCCTGCAGCACCTCCTCCGCGGCCATAGCCCCGCCGGCACTGCCGCGCCGCCGAGGCTCCGGGGGGCGGGCGCGGCCGCGGCCGAGGGGCGGCACCGGCACCGCCGCCGCCGGCCTGGCGATGGATAGGGATGGGGATGGGGATGGCGACGGCGATGGGGGCCGGGGCCGCCTGCGGCAGCCGCCGCCGAGCGCGGGGGCGGGCCGCCCCGCCGCAGCCGCGCCGCGCCCCCCCTCCCCGCCCGCCCCCCTCCCTCTCTCCCGCCCTCCCTCCGCGGCCGCCCGGGAGGCGGCGAGGCCGCGCTCGCCTTCCCCGGCCCTGCGGCGGCCCCTGGGGCGGGCGGGCGAGCCCCCCGCTGTCCCGGGGAGGCGGTGGCGCGCTGGAGGCCGGGGCGGCGAGGGGGGGGGCGGCCGGGAGCGCGCCTTCGTGCGGCGGCTGCCGGGGAGATGCTGCTGCTGGCGCCCGCCTCTTCCCGGGGAGCCGGCACCGCCGCCTCCCTGCCGCACGGTCCCTCCCCTGCGCCCTTCAAGATGACAGCGTCCTCAGGTCTGGCATCGCCGCCGGGGAAGAGGGCCGGCGGCGTTAAGCGGCGGGGGCACGGGCAGGGACACCCGGAGCGGTGGGTGCAGCCGGAGCCCGCTGCGCCCCACACCGCGGTGTCGCGTCTGGTGGTCGCTGCCGCGGTGCTGCGTGTGCGGGGCCGCTCCCGAAACCTCCCCCGTCCCCCTCCCTGAACCTCCCCTGTCTTCCTCCCTGCGCTCCTGGCAGCGGAGCGGGGCTGGCCAGCCGTGGTGCGGGTTTAGCGCCTCTCGGTTTCCCTCAGCGTGTCGCAGCGATGGCCACACGTTAGCGGCGGTGCTGGTGAAAAACAGAAGGGGAGATGCAGCCCAGTACACTGCGGGAGCGGGAGGACAGCCTCAAGTGTTCCCCTGCCATCCCGGGAAACCGCGAAGGAAGAGCCACCCTGTCCCTTCCCTGTCCCCGGTGAATGCCCGTGGGAACGGGCAAGGGAACCCGGGTGTGAAACAGCAGCGGGACCGGGGCGTTGAGCTAAGGCCACGCTTCCATCACCGTTCGTGCAAGATCTCTGCACTACTGGTTAGACAGCAGGACAAAACCGATTCAGATCAGATGCGGTCACAGCATTGTTTCTCTGTCAAATTAACTGGAGGACCTGATGCATAGATTATGTCAGTTTTATGCTGGCTTTATGCTGGCTGCAGAAAGACAGATGCTACTTGTCTAGCATAAAATTAGAGTGGTGCAGACAGACAGTAACTGATCTCATACAAAGCCTGCCAGTAAAAAGTTAACACCGGATTATGGGTGTTTTACATATTTGAACTGGAAGAGTGAGTTCATCCTGGATCAGTGTCATCATGTCCCATGTCACAGCCTATTTTGTTTGGTAGTAGGAGTCTTAAACCCAAACTTACTGTTTCTTCAAACTTTGGCCTGTAAACAGAGACCTGATCCTATCGCTGTAGACCAAGTTTGCCCTAAGTACTAACAGGATTGGGTTTTCACACTTTACAAACATATTTTTTTTTCTTCTTTTTAAAATACTAGCAAAATTAGGTTTTTAAAGTTTAACAATTGAGTTAGAATTTCCAGGAAAAGGAAGGGTTTTTTTAAGAAAAGTAAGTTACATAGATAAGATGGATATCTCTCCCCACCAATGGAGCACTGTATTGGAAATCAAAGGCATAGATTCCCTTTCGTGCTGAGCTGTTAATATGGTTTTAAACAAGCCACATCCCCTTTCTACCTCAGCTTCCCCACACCTAAGAAAGAGGTTAAAATGTTTAGACTCATCAGGAAAGTGCCTTGAGATCTGCAAATGGAAGCACTAACACTACTTATGCAATTTATGCATACAGTATATATCTATTTTATAAATATATATGTGCATGCATACATAACTGACACATTGTAATCTAGCCTGCATAAGCACTTCTTCTTGTTGCCTAGAGAACACAAATGGAAGAAGTAAGCAAAGTAATAGATGTTCTGTCAATTCTTAGCTTGAAAGCAGTTTCCAAAATGCACATTTTTAATAAATTCTAGTGTAGAAGTAAGCATGAATATTAATAGGAAAGAAATGTGTGAATATTAATAAGAAGAGTGGCTCTCATCAATGACTGAACAAAGAGGAAAACACCAGTACTCCAACTGTAATTCCAACTGTATACCTAACCTCAGAATCCTTTTCTTAAAAGGGCATGAAAGATTCCACAAATCAGAGGAAAAAAGAACAACCCAAATCCCAAACTGGGAACAAAATGTCTCAAGAGCTTTTACAAGTTCTAGTCTAGCTGTCTTCCTCAGCTTTTGACCTAGGCTGCTGTGCAAGCAAGCCTTTCATGAACACTCATTCAGGAATGGATTGGAAAACAACTGAAGACCTGCTGAAAATGAGCAGCTGGGCCAAGGACAGCGTGGAAAATGACTGAAGCAACTGGATGCCTATACCTAATCTAGCCTTCATGTAATTCCACTTATATTGTTTCACTGACAATCTCTCTCACAACCCAGGGGCAGCCTCACCACGTCTGAACATCTGCACCCCAGAGGGGTTAATCTGGGGTGTTAAAATGTGTCAATTTTTCTGCAATACCTCACAAGAACACGAGGAGCACAGTCCAGATATTGTGCACTGTGCAGAAGTGACTGTGGAGTTTCCATAAACTGGAGGTCCTGTAGCTGCTCTAAATTAAAAGCACACAGCATGCCCATGATTTGCAACCATTAACACCCATTTATTCTGCAGCTTGCCTCCTAAACATATGCAATGTCAAATCTGGCTCCTTTGGTGGTATTTGTCTTTATTTTAAAAGTCTACTTCTTTAAAAGTCTTCTTTTAAAAGACCCCAGAGTTGTCAGTTTCTCTCCACTGACTACAGAGGACCTGGGGTGGCCAGCACAGACACAGATGTATACATTCAGACATATACATTTAATTAAATGAATCCCACCTTTTGCATCTACATCTTTTCTTAGGTCTTAAACTAGCACCTACATTCTACTGCCAAGACTCCTCCATCTGTATTTATAATGGATTACTAAGGTTGCTGATGGATCTGAAAAATAATCAAGCTCATTTCTCCAATATAAGGAGCTTTGGTTCACAACATTCCTGACTCCATGGAGATGGGAAAAGATAGATTGCGCCCTATAAATGGCATTGCAGTTATAGGAAAAGACATCCTTAAAGAAGGACGTGTTACAGCATGGCCCCAAGGTGGTCATTCCCTAGTGAGGAGCTCATAGCTGAAGCAACAGGACCTCCTTTGATGGAAGTCTCATGCTTTCTGGAGTGCCTATAATAATGTGTGGATTCAAGTGACTGTACAATGGTGCCAGCAAAGTGCTGGCCTCAGTCACAGATCTGGTACCTTTAGGAGCCTACTTGTCAGTGCAATAGCCCTAAACAATTATACAGGCATTTTAAATAATTTCATTGCCCAGGTATGCATCACATGACATTGGTTTAAGACCTGCTACAATGCTCTTACATTTTCTGCCTCCCCCAGCTCAAAAAGGATGCCCTGATCTTACTAAAGGTTGGCATATCACCCTGCATTGTTATTTCTCCTTCATTTTGCCCTGCTGCACCCTTTTCACATGAATATTTCAAACCAGTCTATAGTCATTTAGTGACATTCAACATACCCTCATAAAACAAGCCTCCTGATTGCATCCATTTCATGGGCAGAAATTGCCCTTTGAATTCCTGGCATGTGATACTAGTGGACTCTTAAACTAAGGATAGTAGGTTCCAGTAAGAAAAAATGCTGTTCTGATTACACATTTTTTTGAGACAATCAGATATTCAAGGACAGCCAAAATGTTACAGTTCAAATCTTGCTCAAGAGAATATTATCTAAATTTCAGATCATTTAAGAAGCATTTAAAGACCTATATGAAATGAACTACTGGTTCTACATCATAGCGGAAATGCAGCTATAAAAGCCACCCTCTACCATATATTGCAGATGGCTGAACTCCCGCACCCACAGCATACACAGAAATCACTTTGAGTCCATTTGTATGGAACATCTCAGAGGACCGGAGCCCAAATCTAACAACTGCTAATTAGTAGTGTTTGGCAGGCTTGCCAGAGTGACCAAAGGAAAAAAAAAAAAAAAGGGTATGAGGACCAATCTGTCATGTTAGTAAGAATGGGATTGACTTCCTGGAAGTGAAAAGAGGGGAAGAGTGCTGAAGGCAGGCAGTAGGGTAACTGTGCTGGGTCTGGTTTGGAAAGAAACAAGTGGCTGTTACACTGCCAAAGCTTCATCTTTCTCGAGTGCTGAATGTAAGCACCACATTTGTAATGAATGACCAGCCTAGAGATAAAAGGGAGGCAGTGAGAAGAAAATGAAATTTTAAAAGATATTTCAAGATCTTAGTGCAATAGAAATGGTAATAGGTTTTAAGAAAATTAGTTTATAGGGAACGTTAAGAGAAACTAAACGTAGGAGCTAATAAACAATAATGCATATAATGAAAAGTAATGATGTTATACTGATTAACATGAGTGTCACTATTCAGAAAGAGGCTTTCAAACAGTAGTGTCCTTATGTGAGCCCTCTGAACTACCTTTAAGGGATCTGAAAAGGTAAATAAATACATTTTTTTAAAAAAGCCTGTTGTCAGGTGTACTTAAATTTGCTGTACAGGATCCTGTAACCCCACCAGAATAATTCTGGGCCCCAAAAACCCAAGGAAGTTGAAAACCACTCATGTAGAACATACAGAATCTGAAAGTCAGAACAGGATAAGCCAGAACACTTCAACAAGAAAATCACATAAAAGGACATAAATGGTTGGCAGGTTCTTTCACGTGTAATAAGCAGGGGTTAGAGAATCAAAAATGAATTTTACAAGAAAACTACCAAAAAATAAAGTGTAAGGACATTTAGAAAACACAGTCAGCAAGAACTAAGTGGCAAACTGATACCTGCAGTATAGAAGAACTACAGATATAGCAAAGAATGTGAATTATTATTCTATTAAACTGAACAATATCACCTCAGCCTGCAAGGATGTTGCTTTCAGCAAGTGTTGCACATGGGTCTTGATTTAGCTCCACAGACGTCAGCTGAGTCTTTTAATTGACAGCATTGCCCCGGGGCTCAAGACCCAGGACAGCTCTTCCACTCTATGCAGAGACTTACAGTACAAAAAAAAAAAAAATGGTTAAAAGAAGCACAGAAAGGATTATGCCTATTTAAACTACCAGGCGCTTTCCTGTGACACAAGGAAGACCTGTCCACTTAGAATACTTTGTCCAAACAGCTTCTCAGCAGTTTAGCCTAGGTAAATCAGTGTCACAGTGCAAACTGTTCCTTACCAGACAGATTTAAAACTAGGAGAAAGGAGAACAAGGTTTATCTCAGATGAACAGCAGAAACACCCATTGCCAAGAGAACCACTACAATCTGGGCTCAGGCAAACTAAAAAGTAGCCAGTTATCTAGGGCAGCAGATTGTTGTGAGAGATGAGGGCAAAATAACTGTATCCTGAAATGCCTTTTTACTTTTGCCAGAGCCTCGGAAACCCAGGCACCCACTGCTGCACCCACTGAGAGGCAGGTGATGTGGAGAGGCAAGGCAGCTTATATTTGGAAGACTGGATCCTTCCAGCAGCGACAAGTTCAGCTCCACTTCCCCTCTCTGAGCCTCAGCAGAGCACCAGGACAGTCTCCGCTGCTAGCTGGCTGCACTTTGCACCTTCCTGCCCCCTTGTATGGTCCCCCCAGCATCTTCGCCTGCAGCTCACTCCTGAGAAGTCCCAAGCGGCTCTGTCTCTGCATTAGAGACATAGAAGGCTAGAAGGCATCTTAGAGGGTTGTCAAATCCAATCCCACCTGTAGATGGGACCAAATGCATCTAGACCATTTGTGGTTGAGGTTATCTAATATGTTCTTAAAACCCTCAGTGACGGATATATAACAAAATGTCTACAAAGCCTTTTCCAGTATTTCACCACCTTCACAAATGGAAACTTTTCTAATGTAGAGTTTAAACTTTTTACGCTACATATCAAGATGATCTATTCCTATCCTTCAGTAGACACCATGCCCTTTTCATCAGTTTCTTCAATGTCTGAAGGCTGTTCAGTTTTTTTCTTTCCTTCATTAAGCAAATTTCCAGCTTTTCCTCAGAGACCTCAGTCTGTCCTTGTAAATCATCCCTTCTAATCCCAACCAGAGCTCTGGATGGCCTTTTCTGAATTGTTTTATTTCCTGCTCTTTTACGCTGACCATAGTCCCTCAAGGTGAAGGCTACCCCACTACTGAGTAACATGGGTCAAATATCTCCCACATTGCCAGTGTACCACTCCTTGTACTCCATCCTATGTTTTAAGAAACCACAACACATTATTACTTAGTATGTACTTTGCGGTCTACCATAGCTTCAGGATCTTTTTTTGCCCTGATGCTTTTCCAGCTACTTACCTCTTTGCATTTATCTCTGCTGAGGCTCATCCTGTTGATTTTGGATTACTTATTCAGTACGTCAAGTTCATTTGAATATCCTCCTCCAAATGGCCCACAATTGTTTCTTGTACAGAGGCATTAACAAAGTCATACAAATGTGTCATCAACTGCTCCTTGTCTAAAAATTTTTCTTTCCCAGAGAGCAGGATCAGATCAGGGAGTTTCTTCACTACACACAGTTGAGTTTGCCACATTTAACTCAAATCCAGCATGATAACAGCATGTTAATTTTTCGCCATCACAACAGCTGAGGGGTTTTTAAGCAGAAATACCCCAAAACCTGCATGTAATTAAAACTCTTCTGGGCCTGCCTGCTGGCCACAGTCCCTACCTTTCCCTGCTCAGTAATGGCTACCTCCCTCCTGCCACAGCTGCCCCAGTCCCCACCAGCCCAGCACTGGGCCAGGGGCTCTGCCTCACTGGTGCCCCCCCGACCGGTGCCCTGGGTGCATGGGGGTCCTCTCCAGGGCTCCCAGGCAGTCCACCCACTGCTCCCAGCACCCCCGGGTAAAGCTGTCACGCTGCCATCGAGCCAACAGTAACAACCCCTGAGATGGGTAAGTACCTGTGGAGATTAATGAGGGGCTTTGCCATCCGGAGCACCTGGTCCCTCCACACAACTGCGTTTTTTTCCTCCAGCAGCAGCGACCCAAGCCTCCCGCTGCCGCTTACCCACTCAGCCAGCTGCTCTCCTTAAAGCAGAAAGGGACAGGTCTGATGCCCTTTTTTCTTGGCAATTCTACCCTGGCACTTTTTAAACCAATTTTTTTTTTTTTTTTTCCAGACTCTCACAAATCAATTGCTCAATCATCTTTAGTGTCTTTCTGGGAAGTGAAATGAGGCTATACATTATTCCTCCGGTCTCCTTCTTCCTTTTACTACATCAAGTCCCTGCCAATATCTTTGGAGCTAGTAGATGTGCAGAGCTGCCCAATTCCCAGGCTTCTTCCTAGCACCACAGCATGGGCAAAAACAGCTGGCAAAATGAGATTACTAGGTAGAGTCCCTGGTTGAAATGGGGTCTGACTATGAAATAAGAACCGAACTGCAGCTTTTTGGTCCCATTTTAACTGATTTTGCTCCTCAAAAGTGATCGGTTTGGGAGAGGTATGAATATGTATTTAATAATGTGCCTTGTCTTGAAATTGAAAGACTAGGATCTGCAGCGCACCTATTAAATATAGCTTCAAAAAGCACTTATTTCTGCTAAAGTTAGCATTTGCCTTAGATTCCTTACCATGCATCAATGACTAAAAACATTTACAGACAATGGTGGTTGAGAGAGAAACTGAAATTTTTATGTGGACTCTAATTATAATGCTGTGTTGATAATATTAGAAAAATTTGATCCAGATACTAAAAAAGCCATATGATTTCGCTTTTTTAAAAAAGAGCTATAAGCCAATATTTCAGCACTCAGGAATAGGTTGTTTGTGGCCTTCTCTCAAATGCAGCTACTAAATACACATTGCAATGAATGCAGAACACACAACACAAAGAAAATTACATTATGTTTCTATTAAGTGAGTGTGGCATTTGGGAAAGGTGCCAGATTTATGACACTACCCTATAGACTTGGGTTTTATTAGATTTTTGTCAAAACCTAATACAGAACAGGTGGTGTGTATTCAAAACACTAAAATAAAGGCTTACAAAGAAGGCATCTGGATCAAAGCTACAATGATTTTCCTCAAGTAAGAGAGCAGTCAAAGCACAATTAGGAGATTAAGATCTTGAACTGGAGATTGACTTCAGTGTGAATTTTCCCACTCGTACTTTGTGTGTCTTGGATGAAATGATTGGTCTATCATAAAGCAGGGTATTGCAAGCTTAACTACTTAAAAACCTCTAGAGAACTTTTTTTCAATAATTTATACTACAAATTCTTCTTCTTATAGTAATCACATTATTCAACACACAGACAAGGATTGGAATAGCTGAAACAAGTACTGAATAAAATTTTTTCATGTGAATTCTCTATTGTCAAATCTGACCCTTAAAAAAAATTGAAATCCATAAAAAATCGCAAGGGTGTTTTCTTTGTGGCTTGTTTTGCCACAATATTTTGGGCTATTTTCATTTTCTTTATGGTTTCTGAGCCAGGTCAAAACTGGCTCATACTTGGTTCCAGCTTTTCCTTACAACCAAGAGTTTTATTTAAAAAACCCCCGCCCCCCCCCCCCCAAAATCCCCAACAGATTATTGAATGAACTTTTCGGCCCAGGGGAGATGGACTGTAACTAAACCTGCAAATTAGCAAGACATAATGAGAATGAAGCAGTTGCCAACCTTGACCTTACAGACCAGAAAACACAACTGAATTCCTAGAGCTCTCCCAGTGGGAAACACGCTAAGGCTTTTGGGTGAAGCATTTTTCTTTCAAAAGAAAGTCTTGTCAATGAGGATATGTAGAAAAGTATCATGTTGTATTTTAACAATAGCTGTCCAAATGTGTCTAGCTGGGAAACAATAATATGGTGTAAGAGTAGAGTAAATCAATCCCACAGTGCCAGAGCCTTTCCTGATACGTACTACCATTTAGCAGGGAGATAAAGTTAATTGGGAGTTTCTGCGAGGTTGTCTCCTGAGGCTTTTTTCATTCCTTCCCGGATGATTAGGAGTTTCTGAAAGTGCAGCAGATGGAGCTTGGCATGGGGAGTCTGTGAAACGGTGGTATAACTACCTTTGGGTGCTGAATGTTACCATTGCTTACAGGAGTTCCTGGTATAACCAAGGGAAAAGGCAAGAGGAGTGCTGCTATTTGCCTACCTTTGTTTGCCCAACTGGGCAGCAGAGGATCAAGAGAAAATAGGAGAAACAATCAAATTCTTGCCAGCATTGCACAAAATTGGGAAGTGAAATAACAGATGGTAATTCCTTTGATGCAAGGTATGCATCTGCTACTGCTTTCCCCATGAGCTCCTGGAGATATGATGTGGAAAAGCTTCAGAAACAGCCTGTGAATGGCAAATGTGAATGTGGGTTGTATAGGAGAAGATGCAAGAGAGTGTAATTCTGCTTGTGGAAGGGGACATGACAAGAAGGGGAGCTGTACTTCTGCTCAGCTCTTAGTAAGTCCCAAAATAAGCTTGTGAAAAGCCGAAACAACTCGGCTATATAAGACAACATGCAAAGCAACTGCTCCCTGATGCCCCACATTGAATACACGTGAGTGATAATGCCTTCTGAAAACCTAGTTAAAAGCAAAGTCCACTCAAAGATCATACTATAGCTGTGGTAGCAGCCTCTATAGTCCTGCAGAACATCTCAGTTCTGCTATTGACATCGTCTTTGATCACACCTCTCATTCTTGCCTGCTTTCATGAGCAAAGAGTTAATATATCTTGATATTATTTAACACTGACACCTGATGATTACCATTTATTATTCCTTTTATGATTAATAAGTTCATCAATCTTTCTGGTTTTCAGGCTGTCTGAAAACTCAGGCAGCTGTTATCACCACATTTATCTGTATGATATGAATGGAACAAGCTCTGCAAACACAATGACATAAACTTAACTGAAAACAAGACGATACTTTAGAGCATTCAGTACAACCATGGGAAAATAAATGTGGGCACCTGATCGTCCTCCTGCTTCCGCCTGACTTCCAGCTGCTCTGATGTATGCTGCCAATCACTGAAAGCTGTTGTTGACAGGCAACTGAATGAATAGGGAACATTCTTCAATAAGAAAATTCACCACCATGGAGAAGACAATACAAGCACCCAGCTAAAAGGAGAAAATCAAATACTTACCCTCCTCTCCTCCCTACTTTTCTTTAAGAGCATTCCCACTCCTTAATATTGTAAGAAAATGGCAGCTGCTGCATTTTAAGAGATTTGGCAATTTACTGATGTTAGATGCAGAAGGGAAGGTTAATTTGCAAACTTGTCACACATTCTCTCTGCAAGGGATCTGTCAGAGTAGAAACATGTTTTGAAAATGAATTTGTAGGATAAGGGACTTGTTTTGAACATGGGATTGCTCATAGGAATGGTCAGGGGATACATATCTCTTGGCTGACCTCTACTGCCCTTAGCTGGCGTTCTTTGACCCCAATCCATGCAAAGCCGGAAGAGATGCACACTCACACATAAGCTTCAAGGTTATCCAAAGAAAAGGGCAAGCAGAATATTTTTTTTCCATCTTTTACACCAGGCAGTTGAGATTTGGTGTTAAGTAAATACAAAACAAGACTTAAACACCCACAGGCACACATTTATTTATATACTTGTTTGTAAATAATGATATTACAGGAGCATCATGACTTTGCCTTGATCAAGGGTTGAGTTAGTGAGCATAATGAGCTATGGTTGATAGGATAATGCAAATGACTGAGTGTGATGAGCCCTGGGACAGGCCATGGATCAAGAAGTGACTGGAGAGCAATATCTGAAACTGCTGGGAAAGTGGTATCGCTGTAGACAGATTTGGCCGGTGGCCTGTGTCAACATCTGGCTGTAAGTCCCCCAGCACTAGACAGTAATAGAGACTGGGCGGGGGGGCATTGCTCTGAAGATGTCCAACATCTCATGGAAGCAGATTGCTCAAGGTGGAACCACCACGTGTTGGCGCTGAGCTGCTGCCCAGAGCCTGACACAGAGACAGGATGGACAGAGCAAGTGTCACGTTCCCCTAGGCTTGACTGTGCCAACTCACTGTGCACGGTGAAGGTCTTGGTTAATTCTCTGCATGCATGTGCCCGTCTGTGTAACTTTTCCTGATACAGCGTGTCCCTCGCTTGGTGAGCTAAGTAAGTTGAGCTTGGCAGTATCACGTTGTCTGGTGTTTCTTCTCAACCTGTGACAGATGGGAACTAGAAAAATAGAGAAAAAGAGAAAGAGGGATGGAGGACGACTTTGGCAATATGACAATAAGAAAATAAAATCAGAAAATGTATAGGAAATTTGTGAGACTTCAGTGACTGGCTGAGAAGGGAATTGGCAGATCAGAGATAGAACTGAGGGTGGTAGGGATTTGTCCACCCAGCACAACCTTCAGGAATGGCAACCTGCCATCTGATCCTTGTCAGCAGTGTCTGGCAATATGACCGGAGACTGAAATGGGTCCTCCCTTCCTGGCCCTTCAGGAAACATGGCCAACAGTACATTGTTGCTCCCACACTCACGGGAAATAGATGTCAGGAAAGGAGCTGCTTGAGATGACAAGCCAGCCACCTGCTCCAGTGTGCAGCTCTCTCTTCAGTCTGGGGCTTCATGTGCTCCAGATTCTACCGTCTCAATAGAGAGACTTGAATAAAAATATCAAGAGAAAACTGACTTAGGTGACTAAGCACTAAAAAAAAAATGAAGTGAGAGGCTTATTATAGCCAGCCTGGTAGACAAAACTTGATCTTAAAAAGTTAGATTATATATGGGAAAGCTGTAGGCAGCCTAAGGGGAAAAGAAACCTCACTATTAAGAAAAGTTTCTTTTAAACTATTGCTATTAATCAGCTGTGGTTCTAATGATTGGATGCAATAAATGTAGGTAGAGGTTACATTAGCTGCTCTGACATTCCCAATTTTCTTTTTAACCAGTGATCTGCTTAAAGAGAAAAGCAAAAAATATTACAGGTGACCAGAATTTCCCAGTGGATCATTTCCCTGACCCTGTTCAGTGCACAGCATCATAAGCTGCCAGGCTGGCTCAGGGAACAGGAAGGATGCTGGGACTCTGGGAGCAGGCGCTCCCCAAATACCCTCCTATCCAAACCTGACAGGCTGTCCCAATTCAGGATTAGTTTAGCATGGCTAAACTGCTTCCTCTGACTGCAGTTAACCTCTACACAACTAAATACTTAAATCTTTGGAACGTGAGGTACTGACTGGCAGTGTGAATTTTAAAAAAGCTTTTAAAGATAAATGTCTCTGCTGCCTTTTGTTTCATTTTCTCCACATCACACAGATTTGATGTTTTCACTGGATGGCCTTGTATTAATGGTGTCTATTCCTTGAGTTAGGAATGATGTCTGAAATAAATCAGTGCTTCTCTACACAATACCTCATAGTGAATGTTGCAGACCTGCTGATACATGTGAAAGAGCACATTTACCTGTTCCACAGACCACGGGATATCTCATCATCTCAACCACTAAAGCAGCTCCATGCTGACACACAGGACAGCAGAACTGTACAATGCCCAGGGTGAGTGTTTGGTCTTTCAAAAGACCGAGGTAGGTTTCTGTGGCAAATTCCAGATGTGTTTCTGCACTTCCCACTGCATCATTTGCAGACATTTCTGAAAAACAGGTAGCAGCGGGCAGGGACAGCTCATGCCTACTGCCAGAATTATTTGCCATCGGCATAAATGCTTTACGTTTCTGCTCTCTGTTCATCCTCGTGGGTTTGAATGTCGAAAGTTCCCAAGCAACTTCATTTGGTTCCCTGGGAGGCAAAAAATCTGCTTGTTTGGTCTTTGAGCAGCTTTGTTTTCCTTAAATCCCCCTTTGACACTATGTAGTGCTCTGTTCTGAATATTCCTCCTCTTTTTGTCCTCTCTCCTTCCCCTTTATACTCCCTGGTTTCCTCAGGCTTGTCCTGCTGCCATACCACTGACAATACTTAGTTGTCCTACAAAAGCTATACTTCAGATAATTTAGTTTCATATTTATACTGCATAAAATAAAAGACAAGAAGTCTGTCTCCTGGAAAGCTGTTAATAAAGTGAAAATTCACAGCATTTCTATATATCAACTCTAATCTAAATAATACTGTCATCACTGCTGAGTTCAGCTGCTACGTACTGACAGGACACTGATAAAATATACATGTGATGTATCCCCCATCCTTAAAAACACATATAAAAGAAGTATATACCAATGAGACCAATTTTTCACTCAGTATAATGAAACGTGCCAAAGCCAGCAAGGACTCATTGTGAATGTATCAATTCCACGTCTAAAGCTATTCTAGTCGCAGCATCAGAGGATATCTCAGACCTCTCATACATCTCCTCCCCACAACAGCAGTTGTTCTGCTATTCCTTACAGCTGTCTGTCTAGCCTGTTCTCGAAAATTTTACTCATGTAGACTCCACAGTCAGGGAACCTACCTGTAGCTTCTGCCTTCCGTTTATAACAGAAGGAAATGGTTTGCCTGACAATGTGGGAGGCAAAGTAAGTTGAGAAAAAAAATTCTTGTATTTATCTTCGTTTCTTTTAGTCTAGGTTGCTTAACAACTGGAAGCAAACACAAGAAAAAAACCAACTTCTGTGAGATGTGGCATAAAAATCTCTATAATTCTGGGGGTTAGGTTTTTTTTTTTTTTTGAAGGGCTAGTGTTTCAGTGACATAATTGAACTTGCTAGCCAGGAGTTACAGAAAGATCTCCCAGTACTGTGTGGCTAACAAAGTGGCAGAAGAAAGGCAGCACTGATGAAAGCAAAGCACAGCACGTGGTGAAGCATGACCCTAATTCTATGTTCCAAATAGCGAGTTCTCATGTCAGCTTTTATCACCAGGTATTCTCCTACCTCATTACAGATAGTTCTTTGGAAGATGAAGCTTCCTACTCCCCGACCATCAAAAAGACCAGGAAGGGAATAGAAACTATCATCTGATACTCCATAAAGCCATGGTGTACCCAATCTTGTGTGAAGCTCTCATCACTTAAAAAATGAGATTTTACAACTAGAAAGTATACAGATAAGGAGGGTCACATTGGTCAGAAATAGGAAACAATTTCCACTGTGAAAGAAAGTGAAGAGATTTGACTTCCTCAGCTTGGAAAAGAGATTACTGAGGACATGATAAAGGTCTAGAAAGATATAAATCACGTGGAGCAGGTGGTGAGGGAATGATTAGTCATTATTTTTCATGAGACAAGAACTACAGGGCACTAAATGAAATCATCAGGCAGAAGGTCAAAGACAAATGAAAGAAAGCACTTTCACATGCAGCGCCTAATTGCATTGCAGGACATAACATCCTGTTTTGTTTGGATGCTCAAAGTATAAATAAATTCCAAAAGCTACTAGATGGGTTCATAGAAGAAAGGTCTGTCAAGGACAGCTGGACAAGATGATGTAGATAAAATCTGTAGATCAGAAAGTCTCTAAATCAGAAATTACTGGAAACTGGAGGAGTATCTTGGAAAAAATATGAATCCAAGATTGCCCTGGTTTTATGGCTTTTTCTTTACTATCTACCACTGGCTATAGTAGAGATATAATATAGCAGATAGGGTGTATGGACCTCTGTTCTGATATAGCACAGCTGTTCGTCTGCTATTTGGTCAGAATGACTATTTACAAACACTATATAGTCAGAAATGGGAAATCATATTAGAATAATTTATGTTGATTGTTTCAATGAGACCATCAAACACGCAGAAGCAACACTATTTTTCCTTTAAAGAAAATCTATGTATCTTGAATAATAAAGCAGTTCAAAATTTTAAAGTTGGAGAGGTGGAGACATGAGAACAATAGAAATCTGTACAAATGAGGGAAAAAAAGAAAACACAAGGAAGTAGATCTCCTCTGTGAAGTTGAAATCCGCACTCCAATGAAATTGTGAGTTTTTCCATTGTTTGCAGCAAGACTAGGATTTAACGTGAAGGATTACATTTTGTGAGGAGTCAATATGGTAAAATGATGACAACAGATCTGTCATTTCTCTCCCTAACCAGGGGTAGGAAAAATTAGAATTATTTAAAAAAAAAAAAAACAACAACTAAACTCAGAATTTGATAGATAAATCATATGAGCTGAGGAAATGCACAGAAATGATAAGACGAATTAAAGACTGGAGCTCCCATGTACACCTAGTCATTTTCTTCACATTGTTCTATCACCATAAAGTTGATGCCAAGGAATTTAAGAAAGACTTAAACCAAAGTACTACCTTATGCATCAGTATTTAACTTACCTTCCAGCTCATATCCCAGCCAATGTCAAAGATGTATTAGGAAATCGATCAACAAGAGATCTGGATCTCCATTATGATAAGGAACGATAATTAATAGGACCATCCTGACAGATAGGTACTGTAAGAAATTAGTATTACTAGAAGAGAAGTCTATTTCCTCAGCTAAAATAATAAACTGTTTTACCTCAGTGTCTCTATAACAGATTTAGAGAAAATATTCTTCAAATAATACATGCATATGAAAAATTTTAATATTCATCTCCATTCACAGGACACCTAGGATTAATTATTTCAATCTAAAAATTATTTCAGATTATTCAGGTACATACTAGAAATTATTTATATCCCCACTGAGCCTTGCAACTTTAGAAAGTTGTTTAAAGAGGGTGATTATTTATCTCTTATTACACATATTACTGAAACTTAATCACATTACCATGTATGGAGATCAAAGTAGTATCTTGATACAATGCAATGTCCACTTAATTGGCCTAGATACAAAGGAAAGTTTTGCTTCCATTTAATGTCTGTATTTCTTGAAATCCTTTCAGAATCTAAAACTTAGGAGTAGGTGGTAGATGTTTTATTTGGGTTTCTTTCAGCATATTTCAAATGAAGTGTTTCAGCATATTTCCTTGGGAGGGGGGTCATTTATACATTTTTTAGGGAATCCTAATAGATTCCATTTGCCTCTTTTCATGTGATTTTCCTGCCCCCATAGACCTGTATCCCTGGTGACAGTGCCCAGACAGAAGGGTTATACATATATTTGAAAGGTGTGTTGGAAAAGAAGATGTTCTCTTCAAATAGTTTTTTCCAGCTGCATTTTTCTCTGCTTCTGTGATTTGCATTGTTATCAAACCTCACTGGTGTCAGAAAAGCAGCGTGATCAGGTTTTATTTTCCATCAGAATTTTCGATATGGGTCAGTCTTTCTGGTCTCATAATATTCTGCAGCACTGGAGAACAAACTCAGTCAAATATCATCAAAACATGGAAGCTGGAGATAGATCACTGGAAGTTTCTGGCTCCGATTTTTCTCTTATTCAACCCAAACTAGTTTATTTTTAGATTATACCACTTTGTACCCCTTCCATAAATACTCCATCTTTTCATTTGGATTGCAAGTTCATAATTAATTTATATTAACACAGTTAAATCCAGAACAGGCACCCATGTAATGATTTGCAGATTTTAATAGTTCTGTGCCATCTCCTGTCTCTTCTTTTATTTATCATCTACTCCCACAGTTTCTTACCAGAATGAATAAACTTTAATCCAACTGGTGAAGCCCTGGATAAGCTTCATCTGCAGAAGCTATGATGCTGACCCCAAACTTTGATTTTCCTGTATCATATGCAGATAAGGCTGGCTGTTCCTCAGCATTGTGTCCTTTGCATCCAGGGCTCTTAGTTCCTATGTTCAATAAATGCTCTGTAGCCAACAGCTTGATGTAGTTCAGCTACCTAACCCAGAAAACAAGTATTGGCTCATTCATATCTTACCTGCAGCTTCTCCACAGCCGGAGTACCCCAGGCTGTGTCTGGTTTCATGTTCATGGCTGATGTGATAGCGTAAGTTACTCACAGAGCCGTCAGAGGAAGATCTAAACACAAGCTTTACTCTAAAGACTGATCAAGAAATTATACAAAGCTAAGGAAAATAGCAAGACCTGCATGCAATTCCTTTCCTCAGCTTTTTTCAACATTCCACCCCTCCAGTCCTCACCCTTCCAGGCAGCCACCTTCTGCTTTGCTCTACCTGATTCCAGGCTAGATCTCCACCTTCTTACTCTCTCCAGAAATAGATCATCAAAGAAATCCTTTTTAAAAATTCCCTGTCTTCTGCTACCAGATGGCTTTCCTCAAGGATTTTCATGCCTTCCCAGTTAATGCAAGGCTTGTTACAAGATTAGATAACTGGATAGGCTTCTGAGATAGGAGTCAAAATTATTCTGATTACTTTAACTAGGTCTTTGTTTATTTACTCTTCAGAAAATATTAAAGCAACACCCAAAGATTTAAGGTTCTAGATAAAAATAATTCATTACGACTCTTTCTAGTTTTGCTGGTGTACATTTTTCGTCAAGCGCCATCAAACTGGCAAGTAATATATTTCTGATTTTTTTTATTGGCCCATTAGAATAGCATAGTTACTACAGGCTATTTTCTGAACCCAGCTGCATCATTTGTGTCATATCAACCTTACTTTGATTTTTCCAGTTCGCATGGGGAATTAGCTTTTGATAACTGGGTCAAGAGGAGGACAAAGTTTAATTACAGTTCAGAGTACTTGTGATCATGTGTTTCCTTCTTTCTGATGAAACCCAAATAAGATCAAAGACAACAGCTCATATTTTCTGCAGTATGGGCCCTTTACTGTTAACAGGAACAGTCAACTGCAGTCTTTTGGGCATTGAACAGTTAGCTCATTTCCTGATATAAAAGCAACTTTTGCAGAATTAAAATTTTCCACTAGGAAAAACTTCAGTTTACAATTGGAATCATTGAAATGAAAGATTATCTTCATGGAACTCAATGCAGAATATACTAAAGTTGAAGAAAAGTTCAATATTCTTCAAAGTGACCCAAAATGTTTCATTCTGAAGCATTTCTACAATAAACTGCAACTGTTCATTGCAGTGCATTGTATGATACAAATTAGAATGCCAATCTCCATTCTTTCTTAATGTCTTGGTTTCCCTCACATAATTCAGTGTGTTCTTTTTTTAAACAACATGGATGGTGCATTGTGGGAGGCACAGGACTCTCATAGTGCTATGGACAATGTGTCTGACCAAGAAATTCTTTATAGTGAGCATCAGGTTGCTCAAAAGCAACATCCAAGATGCAATGCACAATATTGGAAAAGCTGTATGTGACAAATCACTCTAAGCAAAGCATTTTTAAAATCAAGAACAATTTTTCAGGTAATATGACTTGGCCCTGAAGTTATTCACATGGTTATTATACAGTGCAGCAATGTTCATGTGTTGTAGACCCAAGTTCTGTTATCAGTCACAACAAAATGACTTTAAGTGGGGTTGCACTAGCTTATCTAAAACCAGAATTTTGTCTGTGTTACTGTACTTTCATAAGAAGTTACAGCAAAATGTGTTTCCCTTTCAGGAATGTCAGGCTGCTTTGTTTTGATGCAAATTTTCAGCATTTCTAGAACAAAATCTTGAGGGGAAAACATTTCATATTTGCATTCCAATTTAGGTCAAAACTAATGCTGCATTACCAAGTTTTCTTGATCTCTCTTTCACCCAGCTCTAGAAATTACCTCTTGGCAGTCTCAAAGCCTGCCGTGTGAGTTGGACTAGGGGACTGACAACATTTCTGCCTGCACATTTGCCTCAGAGGCTTCACTGATGAGTAAAATACTTATCCTGAGATCCTAGGTAGCTGTTGGTCTCCTCTTCACTAGAGCAACTTATTTTTATGGGACTCCTCCTCTGTTATAGTGCTGCTTTTCTTACCACAGTTTGCATCATTATTCCTTCTACTGTGGCTTACAAATAAAGTTATTTTCATAAATAGCAATCCAGTGGTTTTTGTTTCAGCACAAAGGAACCGAAGTACATGCAGTTTTATTAAACAAACCAATATATTTCTAAAAGAACAAGAAGAAAATCAATAAAAAGTGACTAAAAATTATATAAAGATCTGATGCATACTTAACATGAATAATTTTTCTCTAAGAAGATGACCTAAAATGAGATATTTCTTCAAAACCCAGGATTTTCTGGATACTTATTAATTCTTTGTTCTGCTGGCAAATTAAAAATTCTTTTGGCAGGATTGTGTGGTCAAGAAGTATTTGTAAGTTTATACTGCACTGCAGTACAAGGTGTCTTTCCTTGCAATGTCCAACTACCCAGAATTAAGCATGTGCACATTCAGGAAGTACTTACCATGACAATTCTTAATCCAGAAGTACCAAGAGGTTTTACAACATGGCATTGTCTTTTGTTAAAGGGTCAAATTCTGTTCCTGCCTACAAACCACTGGGGTGTGCATGAAACCAGGCCTTGGCCCAGCCGAGCTGCTGTGACTGATGCACTGAAAAATAAAAGCAGATAAACTTGATTATCCAGGTGGTGAGATGCTAGATTGCCTAATCCGGAGGCAGGTGTGCTTTTACCCTTGACTGTAGGACTGCAGATATCTCATATACATACCACTCCAAGTTCTGTGTCCAGTACAGTTTTAAGTGTCCCCCTCCTAGTGTCCCTTGATGTCTCCTTCAACACGGGTAAGATCAGGCTAGCTAAAAGAAGACAAATGTTGTTCCTTAAGCATCTATCATAACCTCCTCTCAGATGATGTCTCTCACCATAATTTCAACTACAGTATCTTGTAAAATGTCTTTTACTGCTACACAGTTTTATAAGACAGGCATATATTTATAACTCACCATGCATCGTTCATAGCACAAACTTTCCTGGGGCCTACCACATTCCCTGTACACTGCACTGACAAAATGAATTTACAGTGTAGGCGTTGGCAGGCATCTCACTGGAAAAATAGGAAGAGGGAGCCTGTGACAAGAAGAACCCATCAGGAAAGCTGCTGCAGTCCCAGGCTGTTCATTGCCCCTTCTGGAGGGAAGCAGTGTCACTCCAGAGCATTGCTTGCTTTTGGCTTTGTTGGGCTGACATCAGAAGCTCCCCTCCCTTCCACAGTTTAAGGGTTGCAGAAGCAGACCCCAAACGTTTGACAATCTAAAAAAATAACGAGGCTACTTTGTTTTCCATTCTAATTTTTCATTGCCTAGGCTGCTCTGCTGGCAGGCAATTTCATGAAGATACGGTCTGATAAACTGACTTTGAACACTGAATCAATTGTGTGATTTAAAGTAAGAGCCCAAACTCAGCCAGCAAGTCATAAAGGAAAAGATTCATTAGAAAGAGAGCTGCAGTAAGCCACTCTAATAAAGGGCATCTAATAGTTTTATGTTCAAAGTGGCCTTTAATGATAAATAATACTGTGTTTGAGAAGAAAAGAGACTGAAATAATTGTTTATGAAATTACAATATATGGTTAATTTAGAAGAAAATGAAGATTCACAGACATCCTGATTTTAAATCCTTCTCTGCACAACTCT
The DNA here is from genome assembly GCF_031877795.1 of Strix aluco. Lineage (NCBI taxonomy): Eukaryota > Metazoa > Chordata > Aves > Strigiformes > Strigidae > Strix > Strix aluco. The sequence continues at coordinate 18,119,345 of NC_133935.1, read as the reverse complement.
CTGATCCAAAGGCCATGAAAGCCCATGGGTCGGTGGTTATTAAGTAAGATCACTCACAGTACTTCTTTTCCTCTTTCTAGTTACAGAAAGGGTGGTAAGGAAAATTATACTGACAAATCTTCCCCTATGTGGAAAGACAAAGCAGAGCAAAAGAAAATCCATCCATTCTCATTCGTGGAATTTCATGTTAGCCCATATAAGGACAGGTTTCTGCAGCACATGAATCAAAAATCCTAAAACCCTGGGTGTTATAAAATCCCCAGGACAACTGCCAAGTGCCAGTTTCAAGGCATCTGTATCAGGCTGAGACAAGATTCAGGGCACTTTAGGATTCCAGTGCATGGTAAACTGCACTACAATAAACGGCACAACAGATTAATATTTCACGTCTCTTAAACTAAGGCATTTTTTAATATGGGAGAGATGTGGAGCAGAATGGAAGGAGGTGATCCCCTTAGCCCCACAGCCACAGTCAGATGGTTTGTGCCCTCTGACTGGCCAATTTGTACCCCCCCAGAGGTCCTGCCCCAGGGAAGCCATTGCAAGAAGACACCACTGTAACTTGTCTGGGCTGGACTGCAGGAGCACAACTGAAAACCATTAATGTTGCAAGAAAAGGGGGAGAGCAACCCATGGAACTGGTGTGAAGCATACAGAATATTGGGGTGAAAATGTGTCCTGTCCTATAAAATGAAGGATATTTGGGAGAACTAAACAATAAAGATCACATCTATCAACTTAAAGCAAGGCTAATCTCAGCAACCAAGGTTTGCAGACTCATTAACTTATATATTGCCCATATACGACGGCACATTTTCAGAACAGTCTTGTCATAAAAATTACATTCCATATATGTATATAGCTTTATTTACATTAAACTAGTTTGCACTGACTTTGATTTATATACAGTCTTTGCTTCAGTTTTCTTTCTCTTGTAGTGTAAATCCCAGTTGAGTATTAAATAGTCGGTCATAACTTTTAGTGGTCCTTCACGCTGCAGCTACAGTGATAATATCTATACACTGGGTCACACCATATCCTAGCTGGAAGGAGACTGTGTGGAGAAACTAGTGCTATGAAGGGAGACCTGCTGTGTTCCCCAGGTGTTCTTACCTTGCTTTGCCCATTATCTCATACAAAACTGGAAAAGCCACAGAAGCCAAAACTGTACCGTGCATCTAATCCTTGTCAACTTGCTGTCTTCTAGTCTGTTCCTGACACGTTTTCTTTGCTGTAGCAGTTGGCAGTCCCGGGGGGATGGCTAGGCCAGGCACCACACACTGTGGGAATGCACTGAGGCAGCAATGGGAAGAGCTCACAGGGTGCAAAGAACCACAAAATCATAGAATAGTTTGGGTTGAAAGGGACCTTTAAAGTTTATCTAGTTCAACCCCCCTCCAATGAGCAGGGACATCTTCAACTAGATCAGGTTACTCAGAGCCCCATCCAACCTGACCTTGAATGTTTCCAAGGATGAGGTCTCTACCACCTCTCTGGGCAACCTGTTCCAGTGTTTCACCACCCACATCGTAAAAAATTTCTTCCTTATAGCTAGTCTAAATTTACCCTTTTTTACTTTAAAACCATTACCCTGTGTCCTATTGCAACAGGCTCTACTAAAAAGTTTGTCCACCTGCAGGATTGGCTGCAAGGCTGCAAGGCCCAGCAGAGAGATGGTGGCTGTTCCTTCATCCTTTAGCTCACTTTCCATCATCACTCCCCGATTTAATCCAAGCCCCCACACATCTAGGCTAAGGAAAAAACAGCCAGTGCTGGAGAAGTGACAGTTGATTCTTTCATGCCATTGTCACCTTTATTGTTAGTACTGACCAAGACCGCCTTTTGTCTGTGGACACACGCGAAACCCCTGAGTACAATCAGAGGCACATCGCAAACCTTTATTTTCTAGCGGAGCAGCGACACAATGCCAACAGGCTTGTGAAGGACAGATGTTGCTGTGGGGATGAATGCAGTCTCCACACTGTCATCTAGTGGATTTACTAGTGATATCCAGAGCTAAGCTTAGTACTACACTGTAATTTCACTGGACACACTGCAGCTAAAACACTTCTTTTTTTTTCTGTGCAGTTTCTGCCTTTTCTCATCCAGTTCTGTGGGAATTGCTCCTTTCTGAATCCCCTTTTTACAATAATTTCATTCTCTCCATTTGTACAATAATCCCTTTTTCTTTGGTTTACTTAATTCCCAGGCAGGCTAGTTCCTCACTGTCAACCAGTGACTGCAGAATGCCTTCCTTCCTCTCTTTTAGGAAAGTATCTCTTTTCCTTACAGGAAGGCAGGAATAAGCTTCTTGTCTGTGAAAGACAGAATGGATCCCCTTATAGATTTGCTGTAAGTGGTGTAGGTGCCCTTTGATACCCCCTCCAGTCTTCAAAGACAGCTCTACAGGCTGAACACACAGGGTGTCTGTCTCTTCACATGGCATCCCTGCCTCTCCAGGCTCCAGCCCCACACTGTTTGCAGTCTCCTACTCTGAGAAACTGCCCAATAAACTCAAGTACTACAGGGGTAAGGAAATTATGACATACAATTATGCCAGCTATGTTTGCCTAAACATAACAAGTATGTAACTACAACAAACTTAGCAGTATGCAGGTATGATAGATGTTAGCAAAGTGGTGTTATTAGCACAAGCATTCCCAAAATCCCAAGTTCTCCCAGTTCAAGAAGGTCTGCAAGATGCAGCTGTTGGCCCTTAGGGTCCACGTTCATGAGGGTGTCTCACTTCATGCAACAAGGTGGCCTGGAAAAGATGTTAGCCTTCGTAGCTGTGGATTCCCAGACAGTAGGATCTTCAATGCTGATCCTATTCTGCTGAGCCTACCTCTAGGTCTTTAATTTTCCCTTTAATCCTCTCAGTTTCAGTGACCTGTGACCTTCTGTACTTCCTTATTTATGCAGCCAGATTGCTCATCATCCCTGGGGAGTCAGCTCTGAATCCATTCAAAAGCAACCCTTCACTCCATCTGCACCCCGCAGCTGCCCTCCTGAGGAGTCAGCTCCCTGAGCTCACCCAGAGACAACCAACTGCTTCACCCTCGCTCTGCAGCTGTTTTAACCACAGTGGTTTTACAACATCAACCCTACGGACTACCAGATGTTAAATCAGCAATTCCCTAAATATACTAATGCCAGGTCAGCAATTCTATTACTGCTTCTTTACAGTTATACTAAGTGATTTGGCCAGTACCTGTCCCAACAGAAGAAATGCTAAATATGTTTGTGCTGGTTTGGCAATTTTGCCACTGGCCCATCTCGGCTCAATGGTCTCCTTTCTGTAGCAAGTGTTTGTGACCCCCCCACTGCCTCCAGCTTTTCTCATACAAAAACTGAGAAAGGGAAAATGACTTGTCAGAAGTTGCAAAGGAGGAATATGAGGCCATTGACATGCAACAGAAAGGGGAATGAGACTTTAAAAATTGTTTAGTCTAACAGTTTACAAACCACAAGCTAATAGTCCAGACAAGCTTTTCTTCTCTAAAACCGTGCTTCTGCATTCACATCAGAGGATCAATCGGAAACCTTTTGCTTGAGTGCATTCTGAGTTCATTTGTAATAGAAATCTCCAATTTACTAATGATTTTAACAACCCTCTGCCAAAAACTCCTGAGAAAATGTCTGTTCCAGAGGCTAGGGCATTGATCTAGCTGGGAAAGGGACTCATTGTCACATTCATGGCTGACTCCTAGACAAAAGCTGTGTGCAGAAAAGCAGAGTTCAGGCAACCTGCTCTAGAGAAACCTGATTTTTTCAGCAATTAATTTTCAAGAATTTAGACATACTTTAATGATAACAAGTAAGTTAAGCAGGATATGATGCACAAAGGACATAAGGAATTCAGAAACTGGTGTATGTACTAGATACAACTGGAAATTAAGTCTGTGTTAGACCTTGCTAGCAGGTGGCTGCTCCCCTGGAGATGATGGCTAACCTGCCCCGCCACTGGGCCCTTTACTAGAAATCTGTCCCTGTTGAAAGGACCACTGGAGTAACATAATTCAGGACAGGAGAAAATTATTTCAGAGCAGAATTGTCCTTCTATAATCTTATTATGAATACACAGACCAAGTCTCCCAAGTAAGGCAAGTGGATATTCTTACTTTGTTACTTGTAGTTAAGCTCATTTTTGGGGGGAAGTCTTGTTCCATTTCTCAATTCTGATATGGCTCATTTCTGAGCTCTGTCCCACTGCACTATTTCCAACTGATATGATTTGGTCTAATTTAGTAAAAGTGTTGCCTCTATAAATTATCATTAGTAAAAATCATAATAGCAGAGTTCTAAATGTCCAATTCACTCTGCTATAAAGCATAATTGATATAGTAGCCATGGTTAATAATTGTGCTAGTAGCCACAGTTACCACACATATGGGGACAGTTATGAGGTTTCGAAGCCTGGTCGAACAAGACTTTGAATAGTGGGCGAGATGATAACCTTGATTACTGATAAGAAGTTTATTAAGAACAAGCTTTGATCTCCAAACCCTAGACAATAAATAGAACATCCTGGACCATAAAAGAGAATGTCTGGGATTGTGTTGAGAATGCAGAACATCCTGGACCATAAAAGTGAATGCCTAGGATTACTTAACTTGGCAATGAAACTAACTTCTGAGTGTCCTGGAAGTGAACCACCTTCACTGTAATACTAAAAACCACACCCACAGGTCAAAAAGACCCCTGCCCAGGTTAAGACCCTTCCCCTGAGCAAGCATAGTAGTAGAAGCATTATGTAAGCCGTATTATAATTGTATGTTGATCACTAACCAATCAGTACCTAATAGGCATGTATGGAAAAGTACTAACCTCTGATTTTTGTGTATAAAAGGAGCATGAAAACCTACTGTTGGGGTGCTTGATTTATGTAAAAGTCCACCGAGCACCCAGACCTGAATAAATACAATATTTCTCCTGAGCGTGTTAAGATTGGTTTATTGCACACTGGGCATGAATCTGCTTTTTGGATAACATTACTTTTCACAGGTGTTGCTTATACCACAAAAACAAAACAAAAAGGAAACCTCTCTATTTTAGGCATGCTAACAAAAGAAAGAAACTTAAATGCTTTGCACACAGGGATAGGAGAATGGAATCACTGAGAAAGTTGAGAAGTGGTGAACACAGCCTTGAGAAGAAACCAAGACCTGATACTTCTTTTGGGCTCTTTGCTTGCTGGAAAAATAGACAGTCAACTGCAGGAATAGAAGCTGCCATCCCCTCCCCTGGTAGAGGTTTCTCTACTGCTACATGACAAAGAAACCCTCAAGGGTGTGAAAACACAAACTCGGTGTGTGGGATTACTGGGGGCTTTCTGAGCTCTGCTTGTGAAAGTTGAGTTCAACAACCCTTGAACAGATACAATCACATGATGAATTTCTGCATCTGTGCTTCTGCTATCGTTTCCCTTTCAGGGAATAAACAGCCCTTTTTCTATGGTTATAGGTAACTTTACACATTGAGTACTGGTGTCACAGCTTCTGGGCATCCTGGGAGCTAAAGCATGCCTAAGCTTGGAGGACAGGGACTACATGGTAATGTAACATCCTGGCCTTGGGCAAGGAGTGGATTTTATGCTCCTCACCTCCTTGTGCCCTACTCTGACAGAGAACTTTACTGCTCCCTCAAGGTGTAGTGATTTTCCCCTTTAAATTTGTGGTGGACAACCACCTGCTAATTCATTCCTCAGTGGGTTGGGGAAGGAAATAGCAAAAAAGAAACAAAAAACTCAAGTTGAGATAAAGACAGAGATCACTTACCAATTACTGTCGTGGACAAAACAGACTTGTCTCAGGGAATTTCATTTAATTCATTGACAATATAAATATTTGAGTAGTGATTTGGATTTTTCTTTCAAAAAAAGAAACAAACATTTATAAACGTGCAAAACACTTTTCTTCCCCCATTCCCAAACTCAGCTTCACTCCACCACTCCAGGCACCTCTCCTCCCACGTTGTTACCACTGCAGGGTACACTCAGTCCTCTCATTAAGGCAACAGGCAGCGCAGTGGGTTGGGGTCAGAACATAGCAGTTTCTCTCTGCTGTTCTTTTGTATGCTCCAGTGTGAGTCCTTCATGGGCAGCAGTTACTTTGGAAATATCTGCTTCACCATGGAGCACCTCATGTCACAGAATCACAGAATCATCTAGGTTGGAAAAGACCCTGAAGATCATCCAGTCCAACCATCAACCCAACATTAACAGTTCCCAACTACACCATATCCCTGTGCTATGTCGACTCTACTCTTAAACACCTCCAGGGATGGGGACTCCACCACTGCCCTGGGCAGCCCATTCCAACACCTAACAACCCCTTCTGTAAAGAAATACTTCCTAATATCTAGTCTAAACCTTCCCTGGCACAACTTCAGGCCATTACCTCTTGTCCTGTCACTTACTACTTGGTTAAAGAGACTCATCCCCAGCTCTCTGCAACCTCCTTTCAGGTAGTTGTAGAGGGCAATGAGGTCTCCCCTCAGCCTCCTCTTCTCCAGACTAAACAACCCCAGTTCCCTCAGCCGCTCCTCGTACGACATGTGCTCCAGACCCTGCACCAGCTTCCTTGCCCTTCTCTGGACACGCTCGAGTAATTCAATGTCCTTTTTGCAGTGAGGGGCCCAAAACTGAACACAGTAATCGAGGTGTGGCCTCACCAGTGCCGAGTACAGGGGTAAGATCACTTCCCTGTCCCTGCTGGCCACGCTATTTCTCATACAAGCCAGGATGCCATTGGCCTTCTTGGCCACACTGCTGGCTCATGTTCAGCTGGCTGTCAATCAACACCCCCAGGTCCCTCTCTGACTGGCAGCTCTCCAGCCACTCCTCCCCAAGCCTGTAGCGCTGCTGGGGGTTGTTGTGGCCAAAGTACAGCACCCGGCATTTGGCCTTATTGAAGCTCATACAGTTGGCCTTAGCCCATCTCTCCAGCCTGTCCAGGTCTCTCTGCAGAGCCTCCCTACCCTCGAGCAGATCAACACTCCCACCCAACTTGGTGTCATCTGCAAACTTACTGAGGGTGCACTCTATCCCCTTGTCTAGATCATCAATAAAGATGTTAAACAGGACTGGCCCCAAAACTGAGCCCTGGGGGACACCACTCATGACCGGCCGCCAACCGGATTTAACTCTGTTCACCACAACTCTTTGGGCCTCCAACTTTGGTGTTCCCTCTGCTGTTTCTCATTCGTTTTCTCCTCTTCTCTCTCTTTGGTGTTTTCTACCCTTTCTTAAATATGTTTTCCCAGAGGCACCACCAGTTTGGGTGGTGGGCTCAGCTGTGTCCTGTGATGGGTCCATTGTGGACCCAGCTGGAGCCAGGGCATCTCCTGCACTTCTTCCACAGAGGTACCCCCTTGCAGCCTCCCCACTGCCAAAACCTTGCCACTGACACCCAGTACAGAATTATATACCTATTATCAGAAAAAGAAATCATATGTGCATCTTATTAACCAAATAAGAAACCACTACCATGCTGTTATGATGTTTTACCCTTCAGATTTCTTCCCAGACTCTCTCATTAAGACATTGCCTAGTCAGAACCAAAGGGACATCTCAGCCTGACTAAACCAAGGAGCCTTCCAAAAACATATCTACTTGCTAATTTCAAGTTCATTCATCAAGCAGTTGACCTCCCAGTCACCGCTGATCTTTCAAAAGACAAGCTTCAAACTTCTAACAGCACATTTTCAATCCACTTTGTGCTTTCTGCAAATTGTATCCACATCAGAATTAATCATGAATGTGTATAACAACCACAAAATACTTACAAAGCAGACAGGGCTACAGAAAGACAGCAGGGATTTCTTCTGCTGAAATTCCAGAAGTCCTCTGACCAGCTCTGTATAGGAAAGAGCACTTGCAGCTATAGCATCCATACACCTAGTTATGCATTCGACTGTTCTGTTCCCAACACACAGACCATGGAGTAAGTGAGGTTCTTATCAAAGTATTGCAGAACAACTCTCTGCAGTTTCTTATCTCCCTGGCAACAAAACATCCCAGGAGTGCAGAAAAGCTGAAAACCACTTGCACTAACCCAGCACAGGGTTCATCCCCACCAGACAGCAATGGGACTTCTCATCTTACGCCATTTTTTTTCCCTGAGAGCCTTTCTTTACACTGTGTATGGAAACCTATCATCTCAGTGATACAAATCAAAAGCATTCTGGGACTAGTGTTCACAAATAAATCTAGTACAGGTATCCTCAGGATACAGTCATTACTAAACATCTCTTTCATATTGCTCATTATATCAGGGTGAAGTTTTTTCAAAATATGTCTATGTGAGAGACAGCAGTGACTTACCCAGAATATTCTCCTATAGCAGAGTATAAAGATGTCTTTTAACATTAATACCACAATCTGGGAATTAAGAATTGGTAGTTAGCAAAATGTAAACTGACCTTGAGGTTAGAAGAATGATAGTGGATACCTGAGGCAACATTACGGAACACTGTGTTGTGAGTGTGAGAAACAGCAGGAAGAAACACCACCTGCAGAGCGTGGTGAGTGTGTAAGCAGTAAACAGACAAAACCTGAAGGTCAGTAGGATGCAGAAGTAAAAACGAACCTATGTCAACAAGTGGTAATAAATTGCATACAGTGTGGTGGCATTTGCTCTTGGCAATGCTCACCCTTCAGTAAACTTGAGTGAGTTTGTCATGATTCAGCACATCACCCCGATCCCGGCTGGTCCAAGACTGGCACCACAAAATTAACAAAGTTTACAGAGCCATTAAACCCTTAGAACTAACCTTATTTTTATATATAGTCACCCCCAAAATATTAAAGCATATCATAATTCTGTGCTTTATTCGATCTCTCTTTCCCTTAGTCTTTCTATAAAGAGTATCTTTTTGTCATAACAACATTTTAAAATCTAAGGCTTAGGGACTTATGCATGTTTAAGTCTTGTCTGTAGCTGTTTAGGGTCTTACCAGAAAATTAATTTGCTTTGGATGTACTTGTACATCAGAACAGGTTCAACTATAGCTGCATGAGATGCAGAGCAGAAATGCTAAGGAGCAAGATCAGGTTTACCTACGGAAAGCTTTTCTTGTTGGCTCTTCTGCTGAGCTGCCCATTTATACTGTAGTCACTGGAAATGCCCCCAGGTGAAGCAGATCCTACCAGAGACAGTCATGTTTGGTCCTCTGCTATGCAGGTCTCTGCCAAGCCTGCATGACCACAATAAGAGGTTTGATGTTAACATGTAACATTTATGCCTGTATCCAGACAGCTTCTTCTATGGAGCAGATGGTCTTCAGGCTTTTTATGCTGCTCCCTGTAGGTACTCCTTGTAGCCATAATGCTGCTCCTTGCAGGTATTTTCCTCTGAGCAGCTGTCTGAATGGACAACAGCCAATTTATCAGAGATTCCAATATTGGCAAAATCACTCTGAAATTAATACACTGGAGACTGGAACTGCATAGAGCAGTTTAAAATAACAGCAACCTGCTGAATATGGCATCACTGAACCCAAACTGTAAATTGCATTAAAGGACATTTGCTTATGGAGCTTGACAAATTACAAATGTATAACAACCCCTGACATATCTCGAGGATAACTGTCACTGAACTAATTATTCCATGTTGCTAAGATCAGACAATTTTCCCTTTGTCAATATGCCTTGGCAAGCCAGTTGTGATAATGAACAGAAAAAAATCTGCATTTTTTTCTACCTATATGGTTTTTGTTGTCTTGCTGTCATCTTTTTCTCAGTGTGTTGATATTTGCTCATGTTTGCAAATAGATGATCTTTGCTGTTTTACTGGTTTACTGACAATTCTTATATTGGTATGATGATTCCATTTGTCTTTTCTTCCTGCACTAAGAACTGGGTACAGCAAGGAACATGAATCTCTTACACATTATAATTATGGACAGTTTTGCAAAAGTTTCCTGTAAAGCGTACTGCCAGATCCAGTTAGGATTCTGCAGATAACTCTTTAAAGGAAAACACCTCTTCCATTCTCTGAGAACTGTTGTCATGGTCCTGCTAGTTTGTATTAGAAAAACTTCCACCCACCTACAGAATATGTCTGCTATGACTATCAAATATTTTTAATTTTTTCATTCTAATTAATTGTTCTAGAAGATGAATTTGCATGGTGGGCCACAATCTATCTCCTGCTGGGGCCTAAGAAGAGCATTCTTTTCTCTTGTTACTTGCAGAATGATTGCATGCACAGGTAGAGTATTTATCTTAGTCTTCATTCATATCCATTGTATTTATAAACTGTTATTTCCAGTCTATATTGTTTTGTCTGTCCGTCGAAGTCCTCCCGAGAGAACACTATGGACTAAACAACATCTTTCAGGTTTGTATTGGTCCTGCTCTTTCTAGTTCATTATGTCTTTGAGTATGAACAAGCACCTCCCTATGCCAAACTTAATTTTGGTTCAGTTTAAAGGTTAATCCTGCAATAAATTCTCCTTGCCTAGGCTTCTTCTATTGCTTCTGGCAACACTGCATCTTGTTTCTGCAGTGCCTGAGATTCAGGACAGTCTTTGCACTTCTAAAGCAGAAGAGACATATATTTTTTTAATCAATGTAGTTAAATCATTAAAGAATCAGACAGGCAGAGAAGTACTGTAAGCAGTGAGATTGACAAAGTGCATCCAACACCTCCAAAGCGATGCTGCCCCACCGCTGCCATCAGCAGCTCTCCACAGTATCCCCTGTTCAGACCCATATTTTCCCTGACTCAAATACAGCACCCTAACTTCCTCCCACATCATCTTCTAGTAGGGTACAAGTCAGCATCTCTTGTGGCTAGGTGGGAACCACACATATGATAATTTGTGGGCTAACCTGAGGGCTGAGTTCTCCTTGCCTTTACCGCAGTGTTGGTGGAAGGAAGGACACATATTTTTTCTCATCTCAAACCATCCATCAATGTTATCTTCTATGTTTTTTGTTTGATATTGGTCAACAGAGTCAAAAGTTACTGGATGAGAGCACAGTGGCAGGCTGATTCCTGTCTGAAAAATATCTAATGGGATGTAAGGGAAAGGCACTATGAGCCAATCAACATACAGAGTATTTTTTTACTTCTTATTAGCTATCTCTCCACATTTTGGTCTGAAGACCATCCTCTGTGGTGATTTACTGTGGGATCATTTTTTTGCAAAGATTATTGTTCCTGGCTTTCAGCTTGTAGTCTATTGAACAAGTGTTGCTATGGCAGAGGGACTTTAATTTTTAATTTTATTTTTAAGAAGAATGCCATTTATTACTTTTAAAATAGCACTTATGATTGGAGGAAAGAGGATAGTCCCCCAGGGGAAATGGGAGGGCTTGAGGTACACGATGGTGCAGACTCTGTTTTACAGTCCTAACACCCTTTCAGACACAGATTTGTTTCCCATGCACTTGAATTATTAGTGCCATAGCAATGTAAAACTGAAACAGAAGCAGGAAACCTCTGTCATTTTATACTGAGGTATAAAATTTTACATTTTAAGACTGAAAAAAATTTTATTAATAATCTAAGACAGCTTTATAAGATCAAACAAGCAATGTTCATCAGTTAGCACTGCATGAAGACACACAAGGAGTGATATGAACTAATCAGTAGTGCAAAACCCTTATGCATGCAGCCATAGAAAGCAACATTACAGAAACCAGATACCTTGGCAAACTCTACCATTATTACGCTGTATGAACGTCCTTCACTTTATGCCATGACATAACCACAAAGGCAGGTATCTTTCTCTTCCTACTGTTCATTAAATGAAAAGACTGATGCGAATTTTACTTTTAACATTGAAGACTGCAAGGCCCACATTCATTTGAACTTCAACAGACACCAGCTTCCATCATCACAGACTTAATGACAAGAAGGTGGCCTCACAAAGTCAGCACTGGGACTAAGGTGCTTGCAGAGAGCCACATGGATCTTTGTTTTCCCATGACAAATGTTATAGCATTGGACTGAAAACTTCAGTCCATCTTTGATTATGTACTGTGCCTGGTTGGGATGGAGTTAATTTTCTTCATACGGTGCCAGGTTTTAGATTTGTGACTAAAACAGCATTGCTACCATACCAGTGTTTTGGCAACTGCTGAGCAGTGCTTGCAGAGCCTCAGGGCTTTCTCTGTTTCCCACTCTGCCCCCACAGCAAGTGTGCTGGGGGTGGGCAAGAGGCTGGGAGGGGACGCAGCCAGCACAGGTGACCCAAACTGACCAAAGGAATATTCCACACCATATGATGTCATGCTCAGCAATAAAACTGGAGGATAGTCTTTCTGCAGCTGTTACTTGGAGACTGGCTGGTCATTGGTCTGCTGGTGGAAGGTCTTTGCATCACTTGTTGGTTTGTTTTTTTTTTTTTCTTCACTTATTAAACTGTCTTTATCTCAACCCATGATGGGTTTTCTTGCTTTTGTTCCTCCTTGTCTTTTCCCTATCCCACTTGGGGTGAGGTGGGGAGCAAAAGAGTTGCTGGCAGGTACTTAGTTGATGGCTGGGGTCAACCCACCACAAACTACCAAACGTTAACTGTCTCATCTGAAAAGCCACATGAATGGAATAAGCTTCAGGTTGTTTTTAAAGTTTTTTCAGAAATAGATCAGTCATTTCAAAGAAAAGGCTAAAAAACTGTGCTGCATTCACTGGGAAATTTCAGCATCTTTCTACTGACAATGAAGGGCTGGAAACCTGGGCCAAGGGGACTTGCTGAGACTCAGAGCTAAGTGCTCTAAAGTCTCTAGTGCCATGGACATGCTTCAGCCCAAGCCTGCAGGGAGGAAGTGAACATTCTCAGTTGCTTTTCTTGTCAGGTAGAAGATGTTACAGTAATAAGCCCAAGAGCTGGAAGCAGGGAACCATTTTTCCCTTGTAGTCTTAATACTGATGAACAGAGAGCAAACAAAGTAAAAATAAAAAGCTCCCTGTCTTAAATGCAGAAGTGTAAACATGAGGTAGCCTTTGCATAGTTGAGCTGGTAGTTCTAGAGCTAGAGCCCAGGAAAAGATTCAAGACTGAGCTTTGCTGGGATGAAAACAGGCTGGGGGCCTGCAGGCAGAAGACAACAAGTTGGGGCCCAGGAAGATGAGAACAGAAAAAGATTTTAAAAATCAAGGTTGCAGTGGCAACCTTGCAAATTCAACAAGTCCCAGGAGGGAAAAGAAGAAAGGCAAGGTTTCCAAAAGGAGGGGCAAAATATTTAGGTCTAGGAAGGCAGAGAGATAAGGACTGAGACAAGGAGATCATAAGTGTAGCCACTACAGCCAAGTTTAAAGGAAGACTTAGTTTAAAGAACTATTCTAGGTTTCTAGAATAAAGGCTGTATTCTAGATTACAATGGACCCATCTGTCACCAAAAAAATCAGAACACACACCTGTCTAGCACTCAGCTAATGAAGCCTCAGTAGGAAAAAAAGATTATGTACAACACCTGGGACAGAAAATACTGTCAACACTAAATGTAGTGGTAACATTTTTCCAAGTTCCCAAGCCCAGCACTTTGTAATGCATGTTTTCCTGCTTGCCTTTTTTTTTTTCCTTGATGACTGGCTCTATTGTCAGTTTGCAAGGACCAGGTCACTGTGTGACTGGACAGGTGGCAAGACAGTGGGTGTGATTTACAGCATGTCATGACAATTATGTGAAGGAAATGGCCACTGAATTTATGCCATTTGTGTTCATACCTGGTCAAAGGAAAGAGTGTTGTGGGTAACTATGTCAAATTTGTTATCTTGCTGTTACACAGACTTCCACCTTATTGATCTTCTCAAACATCACTTCACTAGATGGCTAGGGCAGGGGGTCCTTATCAGGTCCTGGAGCAGATGTGAGCCCAGTTTCTACATAGGCATTGCTGCCAAAGCTGAAGATAGGCATCTGCTGGACAGGCCATCCTTAGGGGCCATGGCCTCATCACACTATTAGAAACCAGTTCTTGTGAGTATCTCTAGTTTCACCTGTTGGAAGTGAGAAGAGGCAAGTGTTTTGAGGAGACACTCTGTGTGCCCTTTCTGAACTTCTACAGTAAGTTACTCTTGAGCTTCCTGAGGATCCCATTTCTCCATGCAAACCTGCCAAGGTTCATTACATCCCATTCTCCAATTCATTAATGAAGATGGTAAACAATGACAGTCCCAGCATCAATTGCTAAAGAATGCAGTAGTAATCAGATGCCAGCTGACTTTGTATCACTGATCACAGACAGTATCCCTCCAAGCCAAGCCCAGCTGGTCAGCTAATTTTCCACCCACTGTGTAGGTCACTTATCCAAACCATCTCTCTCCAATTGGGCTACAAGAATACTATGAGGAAACCACATCAAGAGCATTGTTAAAGGTAAACAGCATTTTCTACAGTCTCACTGTCCACAGAATCTGCCACGTCATCATAAAAGGCCATCAGGTTGGTCAAGTGTGATTTACCTTTTATAAATCTACGCTGACTGTTCCAAATCACCTTATCCTTACTGTACTTGGGCAGTCATGGCTTCAAGAACGATTATTCTATATCTTCCCAAAGAAAGGGGTCAGGCTGGCTGACCAGTCTCCTGTAGTTCTGTGGGTCATCCTCTTGTCTTTGAAAATGGGTGGCAAATGACATTTACCTTTTTACACTTACCAGGAACCTCATCCTGACTCTCTTGGGGCACAAAGGCAAGAATGATAGAAGTAGCATCTCTTCCTACTGATACAGGAAGTTTCCTAGAAGAGAATGGGAAGAAACAAGACAGACACCAAGAAGACAGGATGTTGCACACCCACATCCTACAGTTCTGTATCTGTCAGGGCTCAGCAAAGACCAGTGACTCCCTGAGGGCCAGAGACCAGAAGCTAAAGGAGATACCATGACTGGCAAGGCAGGGGCCTCACCAGCCAAGGCCCAATCCTCACAGCACCCAAGTGGCAAAGTAAGCAGGACAGGGATGGTAACCATGGTCAAGCCAGAGTCCAGATCACCAGACAAGCTTGTAGTGATGAAGGAGAGGCAATGCGAAACCAGGAAGTCAATCTACAGGCCAGGATCAGATCCAGTGACAGTAACTAGGGTCAGACACAATCATTATTGACAGGCAGCTTCATAGTAATGACATACATCTGAGTCCAGGCAGGAAGGCCATCCATGGGTCTGGATCAATGAGCAATTTCCATATCCACACACAAGCATGATTGTAACAGACCTAGAGACAATTAGACCTTGAACATCGTTCAGGCAGGGACTGAAGCCCTGGCTGGATCTTAAATGGAGTTCCTCAGTCCATGAGCAGGGGGTGTGGGTGGAGGTCCCACATATAGATGATCAGGACCATTAAGACCTATTAGTGCTCTCAGAGCCATGACAAGATCTCTGGTTTGTACAAAGTAACCCCACTGGTGACATTCATATTACAAGTCCTTTCAAGTACAGGCAACACACACCCACGTTTGTCAGTTCACTTCAAGCCACACAGCACTAGTTTTTTCACAGTAGCCACATCTAGGTAGATGTCAGCATCTTGCCTGTCCAAGGCCAAGGGCTTGCTGTAGTATCATGGCTTCAGTCAGCACCATAAGCAGCAGGAGAAATGGCAACTGAGTAAGAGCATCCAGCACAGTCCTCTTAGTATGCAATTATGCAGTAAGCATAGCGATGGCTAGAGGCCAGCAGCAAGCACAAAGCACTTTAAGTGCACAGGCTTACATCATAGTTACTGAGCCAACACGTGAACCAAGCAGAAGGGATGTGGCCAGTCTATCCCAAAGATCCTAGCCATACCAAAGCAGCGTAGGCACAAGTCACCATGTAAACATGGTCACAGAGCCAAGATTCATTCCTTGGTATAAGAGAGGAAGAAGATGTAGCTGTATCCACTGGGACTCAAAACTGGCAGTCTGACTTACTGAGTGCACAGGGTCAGGGAGTAAACTTCTCCAACTATTTAGAATATAATTGTCATGGGTCAATGGATTGAATAATTTCCCATTGAAAAGAATTCATTCAAGCATTTAAGTCAGCTTCATGTATCATTATGCAGAACAAAACCCAAAGTAAATTCTTGACAGGAACTATGTGTTGTTTGTACTGGGTACACTTAAGGCTACAATGATTCCTCCTTAATGCAGGAAGTATAAATACAGGTGCTAAACTCCCAAGAAAATGCAAAATAAAACCTTCTTGCAGTTGCCAACATTATTACAAAATTCTCCGGTGGCAACACTCCCCACAGACTAATAGTTGGGCATCCAGCTAGAAAAAAAATCTAAGTTATTAGGATAGCTATGCCAGACAGGAAGGGAGTTAAAAACCTCCTGAATAGTTCCCTAGTTTGAGAGAAGAAATAGACATATGATGGAAGGGGAGGACTTCTTTCTCCCAGAAAAGCCAATTTTTAATTCAGCATACAGATAGAGCTAGGAAATTATAACATCATGCTTCACTGGGTAACTATATCCAAGATGCCTACAAGCATACATCTTCAGGAATGGAGTAGTACTGAAGGCTTTTTAAGTACTCATGCCAACCAATTCTCAACTCCAGGTCAGAGCAGGAAAAACAAATTAAAAAAAAGATGCTGAGGAGAAAAACATACCTGATAAGTTTTCTGAAGTACATGCTGTTATGAGTTCATTAGAAAAAGCTTGGACGCAAGTCCGCTTCTCACTTGCAGCTATGAAACCTTTTAAGAAGGGAGATCTGGCACTTATTTTAAAGCTGCTTCTCATCTACAGGAATATCTTCAATGACTATTTAACTAACTGAAATAAACACAACTTTATACTTTTAAACTAAAAAAAACGTCAAGGCATAGCCTTTAAAAGTTTATTTCAAGTATAAAAACCGTTCAGTGAAGTATCTACAGAGTTTTTACTTTCAGTATAAAGGTTTAAACAGATAGAAAGAATCAAGTACCAAATTTCTGAAAAATACGATTAAATTCAAAATTCTTAACAGTGAAAAGGCGCATTAACAGGATATCCAGCAAAAAACTATAACTCTTATGTCACAGTGAATGTGTAGTCAAACATTATCTAACACCTTATAAACAAAGAAACTAATTACAGTCTGGTTAAAGCAAGTAACACAGTCCAGACAAGAGAGAATTCAAACTCCCTGCACTTCAACAATCACACTTTTCTTTCAAGTGTAAAGAAAGAGAGAGAGAGAGAAAAACAAGGCAAGTCTTCAGTTAACTATCAGCTTACAGCATTGTGTTCAGATGAAGAACTCAAGAGTTCAATTTGCACAAGTTCCACAAAAAGAAATGTAAGAAAACTGGGTAGCAGCATAAATACGTCATGGTATCCCCTGAACTGTATGCTTAATTTGAGCATTCTATATTTGTATTCCCAGTTTTAAAAAAAAAAAAAAAAGTTTCTACAAAAATAAAAAGCCTTGTTAGAAGCACAGCAATCAGACTAGTGTAAGTAGAAAATAAAGGTGTAATGCTTTGGAATCCACTGCAATCTTTTTCCAGTAGGAATATTTTTCCACTGCCAGCAATGGAAAGTACAAGTAGAAGTTTTACAGAATCAGAAAACAGACTACAGCAATTTAAATAAGTTTCGAGTTTTTTTGGTCAAGATTCAACTCACTCCTGTATCTTTAAAAAAAAAAATTCAAATATGCCAAAAA
The DNA here is from genome assembly GCF_031877795.1 of Strix aluco. NCBI lineage: Eukaryota > Metazoa > Chordata > Aves > Strigiformes > Strigidae > Strix > Strix aluco. Next base: position 18,101,745 of record NC_133935.1, on the reverse strand, counting down.
GAAACAACACATTTGACAATGGCATTCTCAGCACCAGAGCGTATTTGTGCAATAAATACAGAATAAGATCTCAATCACTCACAAATATGAGGCAAATAGGGGGGGAAAATTGCCAACACTCAAATATTTTTTTTAAACAATTATTTAGAAAGATGAAATAAACAGGAAAAAGCATTTTAGTGTTGGAATTTTTTTCCCAGTGATATTAAATAAGACCTATGATACAGGAGTGCTATCAAGGCTTTTGCACCTTTTTTTCCAGATACATTTTCCTGTAGGTCTGAAATATCTCTTTTGAGTCTTTGATTGGAATGTGAAGATCCTTGCCATCTCCATCCAGGATCTGTATAGCTGTATCAAGTGGAATACTGTCCTCAGCTGAAAGACAGACAGAGAAGCAGGTTAAAGCAAAAGTCTGAGTCTCAAATGACTCTACTTCTTATGCATGTGGTACTTAAGGCCACCCACTGTCAAAAAGGATGCCACAAATTTCCTTCCTAAAGCACTAGGCACTTCAGATTTAAATCAATCTCCAATGCATCTTTAAGCACCAAATGGTCGTTTGGGTGTCTTGTAAGAGATATTTCTAAAGAATATTAAGAAAGGTGTGAATGAAAATGTGCATTTGTGAAAGAGAAGAAACATGAGGAAGGGCTAAAAGAATGTCAGACACCAATAGCCAAGGACACATTCAATGGCACTAAGAGATGTAAACACTGCAAAATGTGTTGTTTGCATCAAGACCTCAACACAAATAACTTGTCAGCAGAGGACTTGCACCCTGATAAGAAGAGGATGGCAAGGTTACAGTATGCTGAATGTACCATCTTGCTTCCTGACAAGTAGGAAAACAAGACTATAGCTAGAAAGACACCTAAAGCAAAGAAACAAAGACAGCGAGGAGCAACCTCATCCAAGATTTACAAAGGATGGAACAACCAAGATCCTGAGATGAAATATGCCACTGTTCTGACTGTTGACTCCTAAAGGGTACAAAAGACCATCCAAAAAGTAATTTGCCAATCAAGAGAAACAAGGAAGATGTAGTAGTGGCACCGTTCTTCCTCTGTGTGTCACACAAGTAATCCTGCCAGACTACTGGGACATACAGGTCCCGATACTTGTGAGCATGGGTTTACGTACGGACAGCATCAACTTACTGTGAAAGCCAAATAAATTTAAAACATCAATTTCTGGTTTTATAGTCTCACACTAGATTTTGTTACGTCACTTCCTACATTTTGAAGTGGGAAAGAGCTAGCTTGGTCTTTACCTACAGTTTAAAACTGTACTTGAATCTCATCACCAGTGCTATCCCTGATTCAACTGCACACATGTATGCAGGCAAATTCCAACAATGTATTTTTATGGCAATAAAAATCTCCACAAATCTTTGAAGCTTGTATGTCTACTCTACAGTATCCACTTCAGCAGCAGAGCTAGTAAAGAATAAGTTAGAATACTTTATTAAGATTTGCTACCGTAAAGGAACAGTTAAAACCAAGCAAAGAATATTTAACTTATATTTCTAAAGTCATTTCACCTGTATAGATCTCTTCCAGCTTTTTTTGCTTCACTGGATCACATTTTAACCAATCTTCTTTCTTACTCTTGACACCTAAAGAGAAAATGTAAAAAAAATGTTTTTGAGTTTCCTAACACATACACTAGCACATGCAAAAGGAAATTTCCTTTAGGTGTGAAAATGACTGCAAGGGCTGGTATGTACAACTTAAGATTTGGTTTTATTTAAAATCAAATACAGCATTTGACACAAATACGCTTCACAAAGCGCCACGTAAAATGTCAAAAGATTGGGGACAGGGAAGAAGAGGAGGAAAAAGGCAGCTTAAAGCAACGATGGCAAAGGTTATGGAGACCATGTGCAGTGTATGTCTGGCCCAAGCCCTCTCTTCCTCAATGCTGCAGAAGATATCTCTCCCTCCGCTGTCTACCCAGCCAGATTTACACACAACCGGGTGAGCACTGCATACAAATCAGATCACCTTTGCTAACTACATCAAGGGAATCTGCTTTCTATGAACAAGCCAAGCTATCTTCTGCAGGTAGGTTAGAAAGCCTTCTTGCAAAGTTACTTGAAACTGCCATTGTTACCGAAAATCCAGAATAAAGAACTTATCAACACCAATTTGATGCAGATAAGAAGACACTTCTTTATTGACGGCCGGGCGCGCAGGGGAGTATTCTCACCAACAGCGCGCCAAGCACTAAAATCACTCATCTTATATAGAACTTTTCATATACAATTTCCAAGGACACAGTTTCATACACAAACACAGTTTCCTTGGCAAGTACTTGTAAGCTGTTACGGTTGTTTCCCCAAGTTTCTATTAATCCTAGACTTTGACAACTACTTGTATTCTCCTGGTCCTATATATATATATTATAAATCAACTTACAGATCAGTTTGTATTTGGTTACCTAGGTTCCAAACGTTTCTACTAAATGATTATGACCAATCTCTTCGGCCTTGGTATGGGACTGTATAGGTGACTCTAAAGCAGCAATCGGTTGCCAACACAAACCACAACAAACAAAAATTTTACTAAATATTTCTTATGATTTTATATTTCTATTAAATCAAACACAATTTCTTCTATTTATTGGTAAATCGATAACACCATGATCTAAACTACTCTAACTTTATTCTGTAAAACTTAAGGAAAAAGAATAAAACAGAAAGTTGAAGGCAAAGTCTCATATTCTTTTTCAGCTTAACCCACAGCTACAATCTGTCAGAAAGCTAAGTTATTTCAATCTCCAGCTTCTACAGTTCCATCTTTTCACTGTCTGTAGTTGTGTGTAACGTGAATTTAGAAAGTACATACTTTTTACTTGCAAATTAATTTACTTACAAATTAATAATCAAGATAGCATCATACCTGCCACAATGACTTTCTCTCTTTCCAGGGAATTCTTTGCACCTAAGCTTTCTTCATCAGTGGTTGGATTTCTGAACAGTATCTCTGGACACAGCTTAAATTCAAGTACATCCAGTTTGCATGATTTCTCAGACTCTGAGACAGGAGCATCTCTTTTCGCATCTGGGCTGTTTTGTGATGCTGTGGACTTCATATGCCAGATGGGTCTGACAGGCGATGTCTCTAATTTTGTCAGATATATGCGTTCCTGTGTCGTACGCTTAAATGCAACTCTGTTCAGGTAGTGTTTTTTCGGTTCCTTTTGAATATGCAATTTTAATCTGTTATTTCTTCTATTTAAGTATAGCAGGTTTTTATCAGGAAACATTTTCTCAGAGCACTTGTCTTTGTGTTGACCATCGAGACGTCTCTCTTTGTTAGAAAAGTAGTTTTTAGAGATGTTAGAAGATCGAGCCCTTCTTCTCTGTAGTTTAAGCACAGAGTGATCTGCTAATGAACTCTTTGGTTTCCAGCTATTTTCTCCATTCAATTTTTTACCTCTGTCAGTATTTATCATGCAATTATGTGAAAGCTCCTTGGAATTCTTTGCTTCAGATTGTTTCAGTCTTTCCTCTTCCACCTTTGTTTTCTTAAGATCTCTCTTCCCAATCATATTTTCCCTCCTCTTTCGTTTGTATGACTGCTCCTGTGAAGGATGAACTTTCATAGATTTATGCTGAGAATATTTGGAGTTTCTTGACTTTAAGTCTACAGTGCCAAAATTTGGGAACTTTACAGCATCAGCACAATAACTCTTCAGCTTTTTATCTTTTGTTTCCACTGACAATTGGGCTTTCTCTTTTACGTTAATTCCTACATCTTGCCCAAGTATCTCCTTTTGTTTCCTCCAGTCCTGTTCTTCAGCTGCGTTCTCTTCACAGGTTTTATTTTTTTGTCCTTGATTGACTTCAGCATGCTTAATTTCAACAGTTTCTGACTTTGCAAATTTGTGAACATCTGTTCTGGATTTCACGGCCAAACCTGGTTTGGTTTTATCTTTTGAAAGGGGGCCCTCTTTGAAAACTCTCTTTTTAGATGACTTCGTCATGTTGTCTGCATCTGTATGACCAGGTTCCTCTGACAACTCTTCTGAGCCTGTCTGATGTTCTTTTTTGACAGAATGAAATTCTCTGCCTAACAGCTGGGTTCCTCTGTCGATTTGCAGCTCTTCCTTCCAGCTGTTCCTTTTAGATTTATCAATATCCTGGTTTTCAGAGGAATTAAGTGGTCCAATTTTTTCCTGTTGTGTTGTAAGCACTTTGTTTTCATTATTCACTTTTAACCTAGCTTTTTTGTTCATTACAGACATGTATGCGCAAGTATCTTCTTTATTTTTACTAACACTGTTTGGGATTTTTTCAGAAATTGGCAGGTTTCCCACTGCACAGCTCTTCATTATGGCATCAGATTTACTGCTGTTTTCTTGTCTCTCTGCAGAGCCAGTATTTTCATTTTTTGCAAGTTGATCATCATTTTTCTCTGAATCAGACGTTGCAAAACTATAGGGGCACTGTGGCATTTTGTGTGTTACAGACAGACAATTATTTATTTTTATTTTCCTGGGCTTGGAGTTTTTTCGTCGTGTTCTTTTCTTCTCACATAGTCTCTGACTGAGCTGAATACTGCCTTCAAGGTTCCTCTCAGCTGAAATTGAAGCCTTTCCTGGCTCTTGATCTGTTACTCTCTTGCTGTCACTAGAGGAATACCGGTTGTGTTCAGGAAACAGTTCCTGCATCTGATCAGAGCTTAACACTGCAATTTTTATCTGATCTACTGGGTCCTTCAAATGAGAATTCTTGCCACAAATTTGAGTCTCTTTCTGAGGTTGATTCTCCATCTGCTCAGCCACAGAATCATTTCGTACTGGTTCTTTTATTAGCATATCAGCACCTTCAATGCCATATGGAAACTCTTTCACTAGTTCAGACAGCTGATTGTTTAGACATTTAATAGGTTCTGATCCCAAAAGATTCATCCTTTTTTTTGTGTTATTTTTACTGGACATGAGGTTTTGTTTACTGTTGCCTCTTGGAACAGTGAATGCATTTGATTTAGCAGTTACACAGATTGAGAAATCTAATGAATTTTGAGGTAACTGCTGGTTTGTACTAGCAACAATTTCCAAGTTATTTTTAGGATGCTTAAAAGATGCATTGAATGACATTTTTTGTACTGAGGTAGAAATTGTTTTAAGAGGACTGCCACTGCTTATTTTCTCCAAATGTCTAGTTGTGACACCATCCCAAATCTTACCTGCTTTACTCATGCAGCTTGATGATTTTTCCATCTTATGCAGCAGGTTCTCTCTTTGGGGAGTGTTATTGCTCAGCTCATTTTTATGCAAGTCCAGATGTTGTTCCTTTTGCCTTGGGTCAGATGCATTTCCTTCTGATGAGGTACCATTTAATGCATGTGTCTCAGGGACTGACCTGAAGATACTTGCTATTTGTGGATTATAAAATGTATCACCTTCAACAAGAGAACATACACTAGAAATATAAAACATCTGTTCTTCCAACACAGCTGTGGATGTATCTCCTGTCTCTAACGCAGCTTGCTTGTCTTTATGGTTTCTTATACCTTCTTGAAAGATTTGACTAGAAGAATTTATGCCCAATTCAGGAACAGAAGGCTTGTTTTCTAATCCAAGCTGCAGATTTTCTTTGGTATCTTGTGCAGATTGACTAACTTTCCTTTGTTTTGTGTCACATGAACCATTTGTGCTCACATTGTTTTTCACTATTCCATTTCCATCAGCTGATTTGGTCTGTTGCAAACATGAATCCACTTTCTGTACCAGAACACAATCACTGGGTGACGACCGAACAGTTTCTGTTGTTCCTTTATCAGTATTTACCACACTTAAACCATTTTTCCCCTCCTCTTGCAAGCTACATGTGCTTCCCGAGTCAATCACTGGAGAGTTTTTACCTACAGATGCTGGACATTTGTCTGCCTGCTCACTCTGTGTTCTCTGTTCAGAAAGTACTAAAGGAGAGACAACTGCAACTTGGAGTTCAAAACTTTTTATCAAACTGCAAGTCAACGTATCAAGTTTTTGTGCTACAGAAGCAGTTACTGGCAAAATTGCTTCATCTGCACTAACCAGAACATTATTTTGTTCTCTATTTTTTGTGGTTTGGCTGCAAGGTGAAATCTGATTCGCTGTGGGGCTTTCATTTGCCTGGCTGTTTTGCACACTTACAGATTCCGATGGATGCTTTCTCCACAAGCCAAGGCATGCAGTTAGCTCTTCCACAGAGTAACTACAATTGCTCTGTTTAAAAGATGTATTTTCAGTAAATGGCGGTTTTTTCTGCGGTACATCATTCTGCAATTTAGCTTCACTAGATTCAGTTGTTTCTGATACAGGAGAGTTTCTGTGAACCATAAATGCCTGCTCACCTTTCAAATTTTCTACATTCTTCTCACTAGTGTCTTTTAGTAAGCTTTCACCTGAGACAGATGTATCCGTCAGCGGTTTTTCACTACATAGGAGACTAGTCAGTATTTTATCAGCAGTAGCACCAGCTGTCTTCTCTTTCAATACATTTGTGCTGCTCAATACAAACCGTAAAAATGATGAGTTCTCGGGGTAAGTCTGCACATTTTTTGATGCAATTCTGGTAGAGCTATCCACTTGACTAAAACATGAAGCATCGTTCAAGGATGTCGCAGTTGTTTGAGAAGAGGCCACAGCATATGCATCCCTTTGTTCCAGGACAGGAGTGATCTCAGGATTATTTAACTGAGCTGGGAGTTTGCTCTGAGAGGGAACAGGAGCAGAGCTTGTTGAAAGACTTCCCTGCTCCACCTGAGGGTTGCTTTGAGTCACCTCTAATCCTCTGTTATCAGCACTAGCTATGTTTTTGTCATTTCTTTCTTCAGGTGAAGAGTTAAGTATTGGACACTCTGTCTTCGCTGTTTCAGATGGGGAAGGTGGTACGTTTTGGTTGGGCACCGATGGAAGACAATTAGCAAGAGTAGCTTGATAACTTGAAGGAAGTGGGGGAGTACTTTTGTCATGTTCTGAAGCTGCTAAGAGTTTTCTTCTATAATGATGCAACCTTTCAAGCAGGACACATTTTTTTTTAATAGCGAGCAGCTTTTGAGCTTCCCAAGCTAATCTGTCCTTTGTAAGTGTTCTTCCATCTGCTGCTGCTGTAGGAATTTGAGAATTAACAGGCCTATCCATCAAACTATTACTCTGGCTTTCTTGAACTGAAGCAGGATCATTCAGTGGCTTTGAAGCAGCCACCGAAGAAACAGTTTCCATTTCTTGCACAACATCATATAGCTGTTTGGAAATGTCAGGGGATGGCACAGACATTTGATTAAAAGGCTGATTTGCTGTCACATTTCCACTTGAATTACAGACATTCCGAACTGATTGACTGCCTTCTCCAGATTGCCATTTCTGACAGTGTTGCTGAACACTGTTAAAACCAGAAGGAGTTTTTGGATCAGATGGGCTCCTCTGTTGACTATGGGTGCGTCCATTAGGCACGTTTTGAACTGCCTGTGGTACACCTATTGAAGACTGTGCTGCAGCTCTTGAATCACAGTTGGCAGGCAGCAAAGACGGTGCAAAACATCCACTACAAGCTTCTGATCCCATCTGATTTGGTCGATATTGTAGCAGCTGTACATTTGATTCAGTATTTTGATTCAGTGAGTGTAAAAGTTTAAACTGAGTGTTGGGATGATATATTTGGTTTTGGACATGTTGCTCAGATGTACCAAGAGACATAGAATTAGTCTGGGAATAAATGTTACTTTGATATAACATTGTAGTTCTCGCAGAATTATGATGCGGCATTTGTGGCTGCGCAGTGTAACCATTTGGGATGACATACTGAGGTTCCTGAAGTACATTCCTCATATTATTTCCAGTGTTCATTTGAGAAGACAGGGGAGGTAACCTTCTAAGGGAATAATTGTAGGCATTAGAGTTTGTCCAAGAAGTCTGAGTCATCTCTGCCCGCAAACGTGACGGCTGATTGGGAGGTTTTGGAGCTATTGGTACATAGGATGGTGGACGTCGATCAACTGCGTATTTTGAGATAAAAAAATCATTACCAGCTACAGATGCTCCTGGTAAGGCCTGATCTGAAGTTTTGAATCCTTCGGCATTTACATGAGGGAAGGTAACATTGCTAGTTGGCACATACACCATTTGGTTACTCCCAGCATAAGTGCATGCATTTTTTGAGGAATAGGCATTTGTCCGAGGAAAATCACGTGCATTAGAAAGCAACTGAGAGTAACACGCTTCTTCACTTTGCAGATTGTTCTCTGCGTCAACATTCTGGAATGGTCTTACATTCCAGTCCATCTTTTCTTGACTCCTTTTTCTTCAGTCAAAAAAACAAAACGCTAAAAAAAAAAATAATAATCAAACCTTAATCTTTTGATCAAAATGTTTTTGACTTTCCAAGAAGTGATTTAGAATGCATTATAAACAGAATCACTGAACATAAATTGCTGGGTAGAAGAGCAACTCCATCGGCACATCCCATGGACATCAAAGTTGTCAATGTTAAGTTCCATAAATTATTAAGGTACAAAAAGAGCAGCAACTAACAATTCTATTGACTGTCTAATGAATAACAAAACCCTCACATTATTCTGGTAATTCTATCATTGTTCGTTTTTTCAATTTAACAATAGGTTGCTATATTTACCTTCTCATCCCAAAACAATGGAAAAAATCCAGTGCATTTGTATAACACGATACAATAAGCAATGCTTAAGAGCTGAGCATAAGAAGCACCTACAGAATATAATACAGGTCAGAATTTTCAGACAAGAAGACTCAACTTCATAGATACCTTCAAATACAACAAAAGAAAGGAGAAAATTAATTTGGGTTCAGTAAAAATCTCTCATAATAATGTGGCCCACTTGTTTTTATTTCACATGTCATTTGCTCTTCCCTGATACTGTGGGCAGTTACTAACTTTTGAGAAACACAAGTCTATGACTCTAGTTAACAGCACATGTAGCTACAAGCAAACCACTCCTAATTCTTTTTGGTAGTGTTAACTTACTCAGCTGGCTGAAGGCATGAAGCATGGAGATGACCTCTGCTATTGCAGTAAGTACACCTCCAGGAGGTGACAAAGTCACAAATCTCTAACTCTGGATGTGTTATATTCCAGAATTTACACTGATTACCAACAAGGCCAACTGGGTAAGCATGTTACTTCTGAAAGTTAGAGACAACATCTTCAAAGCCAAACACTACTTCAGTCTTCAAAAATGGAAAAGAACAAAAAACCCATGACAACCTACAAGCAAGAATGCTGTTTGTATCTTGGTAAGTTCCTCTCAGTAAGACCACCTAGGGCAGAACAAACACCTCTCTTTTTGTGGGGGTTAGACAATCTCTCAAGAACATATTTCAGGTCATTTCTCCCAAGATGACTTTCTTTCATGGGCTCTTCTAGATTTTAAGACTCTCCTGATTTCAAACTTAGGAATTAGAAGCATCACTCAGATCTAGCCTGTAAAAGCTACAAAGTTATAATTTTCCAGGTGTTATTATCAAGATTCAAAGATGGCTCTCTCTTCCTTCCCTCTCTCTTTTACTTTCTCTGCTCTCAAAGGACACCAATAACAAAACAGGTAAACAAAGTCACACATGAAATTTGTAAAAAACATCAACAACAGTATTAAGGCAATACTTACAGTGATGCAGGAATCTTAGATGAGGAAACAGGCTTTGCATCCAAGCTACAGATTTCAGACTGGTAATGTTACGCTGGTTATTTCCTGAAAAATAATCAGGGGATAAAATAATCATGTCTATGAATTCGATAACTGCTGAAGAAATTTAAGACATTCATACGTTTCAGAAACATGATTGAGATATGTAAACAGGACTAAGATGCCAACTAGCAGTAATTGTAAAATCCTTGCTAAACAGTGGGGAAGCTTTGACTACATGCAACACACAACTAAGCCAAGAGTAAAACCCAATTCTTGTCACTGCCAAGACCATAAAAATGAGTACAATCTTAGTTCATCATCATTATTAGCTGGATTAAGAAAAGTAAGTTTGCAACTGTGATCACTGTTGTGGTTTGAGCCCAGAGGGCAACTGAGCACCATGCAGCTGCTTGCTCACTGCTTTCCCCTCAGGAATGGGAAGGCAAAAATACAATAAAAGCCTCGGAGAGCGGGATAAGGACAGGGAGGGATGACTCACCCATTATGGTCATGGGCAAAAGACAGACTCGTTAGGGGAAAAAAAAAAAAAAAAAACAAAACACCAATTTAATTCAAATGCCACCACCAATGACACTTAACAGTGTAGGACAGTGAGAAGTACAACCACATCTTAAAAACACCTTCCCCCACCCCTCCCTTCTTCCAGGGCTCAGCTTTGCTCCCAATTTCTCTACCTCCTCTCGTCCACCAGCACAGGGGGGCAGGGGATGGGGGTTGCAGTCAGCTCATCACCCGTTGTCTCTGTTGCTCCTTCCTCCTCAGGGGGAGGACTCCATGCACTGTTGCCCTGCTCCAGCATGGGGTCCTCCACGAACTTTCCCTGACATGAGTCCTTCCCATGGGCAGCAGCTCCTCCTGAACTGCACCAGTGTGGTTCCCTCCCACGCACTGCAATTCTCCCAGCGCCAAACTACACCAATGGGGGCTTACCACAGAGTCCCACCCTTCTTCAGGTGCAGCCACCTGTTCCAGCCTGGGGTCATTCACGGGCTGCATGTGGGCATCTGCTCCACCGTGGACCTCCATGGGTGACGGGGCACAGCCTTCCCTCTCACCATGGGCTGCAAGGGAATCTCTGCGCCAGTGCACCTCCCCCCCTCTCCTTTCTTCCACTGACCTCAGTATTTGTAGAGGTGTCTTCCTCACAACATCTCCTCCCAACTCCTCCTCCCAGGTTCCCCTTAAATACATTACTGAAGAGGCACAGCCACCATCACTAATTGGCTTGGCATTGGCCAGTGGCAGGTCTGACTTGGAGCGGGGGGAACTTCAAGAAGCTTCTCACAGGGGGCCACCACTGTAGCCCCCTCCCCCGCTACCAAAAACCCCCGCCACACACACAAACCCAACACAATCACAACCTTAAAATTTTTTATAACTTTAATACAAGAAAACATGGTACTTTAGAAAGTGGTATTTGGCAGAAAGCACTTGTCTTAGGAAGAACCATTCAGTATCAGTACTGAGAAGTTCAGTATCAGTACAAGGCTTTGAAAGACAAAGAGAAGACTATTTCTCATACATACCCGCTTCACTTCTTCAAATACTACTTTCTCACCCTGACTGCAAGCCTCAGAAATCATCATTAACTACTACATAGGCAACTGCCAATTCTTCATTGACAGTGCACAGAAAGGGAATGGAGATACATCCCCACTGAATGCAGGAGTAAGTAACAATATAGCTCTTCAACAAATCTATCATGCAACTAAAATGCCTACACCTAGACTTCTCTATCAGATCATTTTAGGCATGTCTCTGGCCTCTATCTTATGTAATGTCCCTGAATCACTGTGGAGACACCTCACATTCACCTCACAGAGACATCGGAGGAGAATTTGGGCCATCTATATGAAGACCAGACAGTCAGTTTCTATGATTCACCAGGGAACACAGACAACCAGTTCAAATGTAGTAAGCAAATGCAGAAGGCAACAAGTTGGTAAAATTAACGGGTATAAAAAGATAGCTCACCAGCTGTGGGCTAAGACCAACAGCAGAGGACCACAACACTGAAGATCCCCACCACCTGAATAATCAACAGTTATGGAAGCAAACATCCTTCTCCAGAACATGTCAACACACAAGGATAGCTGTTGCTGGAGCCGCCACGCCATGAGCATGGTCTCTTAAAGGCCAATACAAGGATCTTGTGAACCATTACAGGCTTGAAAAACTTATTCTGGGGTTTCTCCTGTCATATCCCATTCCCAAGCAAATGCAAGCAGGGAGACAATAATTCCCTCCTCCCTTAGAGCAGCACGGTTCACTAACCACTAATAGTCAGGTGAGTCATACAGAGGAAATCAAAAACAAATTTTTAATAGTCTCTTTCTTTATCCAATGTCCTTTAACAATTTAATAACAATACATATCAAAAATACATAATGATATAAAAATTAATTATAAAGAAGAGGAGGGGAGAGAGAGAGAGGGAGGGAGAGAGGGAGCACAGGTTAAAGAAAGATAATGTGGCCTGTCCAATGATCAGGGTGGTAAACAGCAGGGGGTCTCAAGCCAGCTGAAGGGAATTCCAAAGAATGACTTCTGTCCCCTGCCTTATATCCTACATTACTGCATAGTCACAGCACATGTAGCCTTATGATAAGTTTCTTCAGTTTACCTACTTGCATTATCATAATACATGTAAATTATAGATAAGGGAGGGCTGGCTGACATCATATAGCACAATGACAGGGGAAAGGAAACTCCAGTGGTTCAACACTTTTAGTACTGTAATTTTTAGGGACCTATCAAGTCTAGCTTTTGCTCACAATTTGTTATGGTATAGCTTAATATAGATGATAGTTCCCAACTTGTTAATAGTACAAAGCTATCGTAAAATTGTAAAGTGTGCATTCTGTGTGTGTGTGCTGAAGACTAGTTTATCTGGATGGCATCTGTCCAAAATTGACCAAGTCAAACGGGAAGATGGTCATCAACCACCAGCTGGTGGTGTTAAAGAGCAGTACAATCATGACCTGAATTAAACAATAAACAGAGAAGTTCAAAGACACTTTTGAAACAAAAAAGGATTCAATAGAAGTACAAAAGCAGCACGAATTTTTTAGCAAGAGGAAAACACCTTGGAGTGTAAACAGCAGTAGTCAAGACCTGCGTGACACTGCCCAAAGTCATCCTGCCAACATCACAACCTCTACCTCTGCCAAACAGAGCATCCTCTCCATCAGATGCTGTAAGAAGCCCAGCCTGTATGCAGCTAGGGGACTGACAGTGCAGGGTGCAACAAGTAGGGACTCACCCCTCAGCTGTTTGCATGCAAACTCATGGGATGCCTTCTCATCAGCATGGGGATCAGCAGGTTATAGGGAACAGTTGTCACGTTAAAGGGTAAAGTAATCTGGCAGAAAATAAACCCCCTTGCGTTCCAGATTATCCTCAGATGTCAGAGTGGCTGGGGGCAGGTAGGTTTAGATTCTGAGTGATATCCAGTTTGTCACTATTAGTCCAGTCACATTCAACTTATTGAACTATCACAATTACGGATGCACTAACAGCACACTGCACTTCCAGCTTAGTCACGCTCCATGGACTCACACGGCCAGACTTAAGAGAATTTGGTGGCACCCAATGAGAAACTTGTGCAGCTTATTAAAGCAACAGAAGTACAGGTTCTTATGGATTGTTGGTGATAAATATACTGTCTGCAAAAGCACATGCAAATACTGAGATTATAAATAATACAGCATCTGAAATTTAAAAACTTCTCTCTATATATATAGATTTCCAAGTTTTTCAAGCAAGTATTCAGGATAGTCCGGATCCTACCCAAAGGTGTCCCTGGTGGGGGGGAAAGAGAGGTTCAGCCCATCAACTAATCCCAGGAGTAAGAGGCAGTTATCTTCCCTGACTTGTTCACAATGGTATCTTACCCCAACATTCCCTCTTTCTCAGGCCATTTTTATGCAATTTTTTATCTTCAGGGTGGAACTTGAGTGATTCTAGTCATACATACCTTTAATATGACTCGTGTAAGAAACTCTCACTTCACTTTTAAAGTTATAGATTAACAAAAATTCAGGGTGCAAGCTCAGTGAGGGGTAGTTACACTTTGGAGGTGGGTAGCCTTTGGGATGGAGGTGTGTTTTGGTATTATAATGAGACTACAAAGAGCAAAGTTCACACAAAGGACAGCATTTTGTCAGAATATGACAGACTACTGGCCCAGCATGGCAAATATGCAGCTTATTAGTACCATGGTACCATGAAGTTCCCATCTCTGCCATGATTCACAGAGCCTGGCCACGGAGCCTTCACTCCGCTGCACCCTCCATGCTATTTTGCAGGCAGCGTAGTCCAGGGAACCACTGTAGAATAGATTCCTTGCATACCAATTGCACTCCACCCTGGAAGCTTCTTTGATGTTATACCTTTCCTTAACGTATGAACAATGCTGTGCCTTTAATATGGGTTTGATTTCTAAATCACCTCCAGTAATTATTCCACAACAGTCAATGCTCACATAAAGCTGGAGCAACCCCATCTCCCACAGAAGGTGCGTGCAAGAAGAGGGCTTGCGCTTGTAACCCACACATCTGGGTCACAAAGTGGAGTGAGAGGGATGCATGTCAGAGAGATTAGAACTTTCTGAGATAAAAGAAAGGTGTTTCAAAACAGTGGGTACTTCCAGAAACTGTAGATGCTTAACATTTTTAAAGTGTCACATTTTGTGGTCTATTTGTTATATTACCAATTTTCCTTCTAAAGATATAGGTGAGTGATAGCCAGTTAACTGCATGTTCTCATATAACCTGCTTCAATCTTGAATAAACTACATGAACAGAATAGTTCTCTGCTAGTTTACCATAACTGTATGTTACTGTATTTGTGTATTTTTTTTTTCTTGCAGTTGTATATTGTAGTGCTTGGGCTATTAAAAAAAATTATCACTGTAATGTTTGCATAGGCATGGCCTCTATCTTCCGCTAGGTAACACTACTATATATTTGTTGCTGCTAAAAGACTGACCTTAAGCATGATTAGTCAAAGGAAGTAAACCATTTTCATCTGGAGATTAGTGATATAAGTAACCCAAAAGTACCACTAAGAAGTAACCAGCAACAGAATATGAAAGGAATGATGACAAATAAGGAGTGTTTGATCGGATGACCCATGTAACACTGGGACCAGGAGACTAGTAATATAAATTCATCACAAACCCAACCCTGTGGTTGATCCTTTGATCACTCTGGAGAAACAGCCACCAGTAGACCTCACTGCTTTTTAAAAACATTGAAGTTTACTTCGTCCAGGTTCACTGATAACGAAGAAGCTAGCATTGTACCCTCATTTGAACTGTGGTCAACAAAACCTCATTTTTATCAGTGTGACAGCCAACATAGGGCTGGCCTCCCCCCCAGTTACCTCTCAAGATAGGTCCATGGGAGTTTGATTCCTGTAGTGTAACTGTAGCAGGGCTTGTGGTAGGTTGACCTCAGCCAGCAGCCAAGCACCCATGCAACCACTCACCCCCAAGCAGGACAGGGGAAAAAAATTGTGAGAAACTGTGGACTAAGGTATTGTTTATTAAGATTTATGTTAAGCTCAATGTAAAGTTAGACGACAGAAATCACTCATGCAAACAACCACCAGACGCCGCCTGTGTGAGATAAGATAACTGCAATCGCTCACACAAACTGAACCAGATACTGCTCATGCAAGATAACCGCCAGATTTCCAGGAAGCGACAAGAAACAGGACAAGACAGCCCCATATAAGGATATATGAGTGAGAGGTCAACTATGAGACAAAGAGGGAAGACTTCTTACTTCGGCCTCAACAAATACCAGGAGGCAGGAAACGACCCCCCTAACAACAACTGAAGCATGCGCGGAGTACCTCCACTACCTCATGAGCACGGAAGTAAAGATGTATAAAAAGGGGACTGTTTGAACTACTCAGCACGGCAGTTGGCGGAGCGCAGACTCCCCTGCCGTCCAGCGCTGTCTTTGCTCATATTCTACTTGCTATAATTAATAAAGAGTGAATTATAGTCCATTGTGGTCTCAATTTATAACAAAATGAAGGACAAAAAGTGAGAAAACTCAAGGGTCAAGATAAAGAGAGTTTAACAGGTAAAGGAAAGGGAAGACAGGGGGTAGAAACAAGCAACACAAAGGAAATTACCACCTCCCACAAGCAGACCAGTGCCCAGCTAGCCTCTGAGCAACAGCCACCTTGGAAGACAAACCCTGCTTCCTCCTCCACCTGTTTTTATTGGTGAGCATAAGGTTATGTTGTATGGAATATCGCTTTTTGCTGTGCCCCCTCCCAGCCTCTTGCCTACTGTCATGACCTGGACTGAAAGCCCTAAGAGTCACAAGGGTTCTGTGATCCCCTCAGGTTAAATTAAGGTGAAATGACACCAAACGACTGGTTAAAATGCTTTACTTGCAGTAGAAAACAATTTAAAATTGGAAAAGGATAATAAGTAATGTGGTCTCTTATAAGGCAGGGGGAAAGGGGGGGGGAAAGGGGGTCAAAGAAATCCAGATCACCACCCCTGGATCCAGTGTTGTCTCAGGTCCAGTAATTTTGGGTGGTGGGTACACCACACAGCAAAGTCTCTGTCCCCTTTTAAATTCATCTTATCAGCTAATTAGCATACTAGACGAGGAGGGGCAGGTATTCCACAAACTCATTTCCATGAGAGACAAGGAAAAAGGTGGAGCATGGGTTCCAATTGAGTCGGTGGTCATACTCACCCTGCCCACCTTTGGTTTTTCCTCTGTTCCCACAGATTTTTGCTGACTTCATGCTTCCTATCAGTCATCCCAGAAATGATCACCTCATATCAGTTCTTATTACCACTTCAATGGCAAAGGTGCAGTCATTAGCAAGGCAAGCATGGTGTCTGGCTTACACAATAGACCCACAAAGTATGGGGCTAACACCATAGAGCCAGTGATTAGCGGTACTTGTGCTTGAACAGAAACATTAGGTTTCACTCAACCCAATTTCCCCCCCTTTGAGGCTTATCTAAGGAGTTTGTCAATGCACCTGCAAGGGATTGGGGGGTGCATCCTTCTAGAAACTCCGGCTTCCTTGGGTGACATTCCTTAGACTAATCCAAAGGCCACAACTTGTCCTTGAGGTTTTCTGTGTCAATGAATGTTTGAGGCATTATTTCCTTCAGTTCCTTACACCTACTCTCACCCCATCTTGCTGGGCAGGCAAGTGGGAAACAGAGGGAGGCCTTGACACTGTGCAAGCACTGCTCAGCAATCACCAAAATACTGGTGAGTTACCAACACTGATCCAAACCCCAGCACCAGACAGCTGCTGTGAAGAAAATTAATTCCATCCCAGCAACACCTAGTACAGGGCTGCAAACAGCATCAAACTGTAAAGTTCATGGCTGATATGCTTTATTTAGAACTACTGTTTTATTTTATTAGTTTTAGATAACAGATACTTGAATTAAGGGCTCATCTTTTTCCCTGGCATAACCACTTCCATGCTTATCAATTGACTGTCCCAGCACACCATGATGAAATTCAGCATGCTGAAGGCATTAAAGGTATTTGTGATAAGAGACATATGGTATTTGTCAATCAGATAAAGGGTGGGAGCCTGGGTATGTGCACGTCTGCTTGATATGATTTACAATTGCGATAAGAGGCAAATGGCATTTGTTGGTCAGATAGTTTACAAAGGGTGAAGGCCTGAGTGTGGGCATGTCTGTCTGATGTGATTTATGCCAAGTCTGCAATTAGCGATATCCTGTAAAGTAGGCATAGAGATGAGCTATGCCATATAAGGGAAAAACCCGAGAGGGTCAGCAGAAGATAACGCAGAGGAAGACTACGACCCCCCTAGCAACAAAAGGCGCAGCCGCAGATGAAACCAAAAAGCCCACGTCAGCCCAGAACCTGAAGATTATAAAAAGAGACTGCCAAAGAGGAGAGGCGCGCACCATTGGCGGAGCAGTGACTCCCTGGCCGCCCAGCGCTGCTTTACTTGCTCAACCGCTTGCTGAATTAATAAATTTTATAAGTCACTTGATTTGGCTTCTGAAAGTTATTTTCCCCAATTTATAACAGTATTGACTGCTACAAATTGATCCCTGTGCTCCAGCAACATGACTGTCCTGGGACAAGCTGGTAGAGAATGCAGACAGCACTGAGGCTGTCCTACAGCAATCTCCCCAGACCACACAAATATAAATACATTAATCAGGCACATAAATACTCAGGAAGCAGTGCATGACATAGAACGCACTGTGAATAAAAGTAGTTCATCTGCCTCGAGTTTGCAAGATGACAATTTAAATGTAACAGTTAACTAATAAACATACTAATTTCCATGTAGGTATTGAGACTGACCTAAGCTTGCTCTGGGTTTTTAGCTGTCCATCTGACTTGAGCCTGGAAATAACTGCACATGGCATCACATTCAAGCCAATATGCTTTGCTGATAATGGTGGTACGCATTTCACTTAAATGTGGGAATTTAAGTTAAAACTGTGATTTGAGATTCCACTTTTTTTTCTTAAATCAAAATGGACATAAAAGTTTATACATACATATTAAAAAAAATAGTAATATAAACTAAGCATCTTCAACTTAACTTTTCTGAGTTTACTCATGTAAAATGTTAGCCTGAACACCCAGTCCAAGAGCATTTTAAAAACCAGTCTCTCTCTAGGCACTACTCCTACGTATAGGGCTCATGCACATGCCTAAGAGACACATACACTCAGAGAATGCAAAAATGAAACTGGTGTGGGGAAATTAGTTCAAATGGTGTCATGGTCAGACCTGCTGCTGCTATCTACCCCTTGAAGGAATAAGGTTCAAGGCACAAAGTAAGGTATACTGGGATAAGGCACTCCCTGAGTAGGTAACTGTCACCACCCTGCGAGTGAGGACTATATTGCTTCTACTCCAAATTCCTTATAATCTACCTAATAGGTATCACTCAATTCCCAGTAAAGTATCCTCACCCAGCATCCCAAGTAAGGAAGATGACTGAGGCACCTGTATTTTCTCTTCAAATCAGCAGCTAACAGCTTTTTCTAGCTCGCTCCAGACACTTGTCCCCAAAGGAGACTGTGGTACCATGCCTGGAAGGAGAACTGCACCATGATGCATCCCCAGCCCATGCCCATCACAGGTGCTGGGATCCCTGAGCTGCCAGGGAAGAGGGTCCAATTGATTCAGAAGCACTTGAGCCTGACTGCCCATCCAGCCCATTTACCTTCTTTATTGCCAAAGACTCCTGCCCACTCCCTCTCAGGCAAGACTGGGCAATGCTTTCTGCTTAACCCTTGCTGCTTTAGATCTGACCTTCTGTGAGTCAGTGGACCAGGAGCCAGCTGAAGCTCTGCATAAAACCTCACAAAATATACAGGGCTAAAAACACCTGCAATGCACTTAGTTGCATCATTTTTCTATCCTTCCACCCGAATTCTGTAGCACAATCAGGAGAGAAATCAATTCTCTGGGGCAACGCACAGTTTTAGCCCTACAAACTCTCCTTCCATACATCCAGTTTTAACCCTACAAACTCTCCTTCCACACTTTTTCAGTTTCAGTCATTTGAGATTTAACAATGTCCTGGTTTCAGCCTTTCCCTGAGTTGGGAGGGAGCACAGCTGGAGGGCCGGGCCCAGATTGGCCATTGGAGTATTCCATATCATGTGACCTTATGCTTGCTATACAAGGGAGGCAGGTTCTCTCTCATTTTAGCTTCCAGTCAGCGCAGCAGGATCTTTCGTTCTGTCAGGACCACTGCCAGAGGGTAGCCTGCTTACCGGTCACCGGGTGGTGAGCAACTGCATCGTGTATTACCCTTTTGGGCTTCCTATTGTTACTGTTGTTTTGTTACCATCACTAAACTCTTCTCTGCACCTGACACCCTTAGGGGTGTGTGTGGCATAGACATCAGTCCTGGCATTGCACAGCCAGGACACACTTTTGCACAGTTGATCACACTTTCCCCCACTGAGTCACTTAAGGAAGGGGTGGAAATGTGAGGTTAGTATTGTATTAGATGGTATTTCCTAGCACAGAAAGAAGCAACACAGAAGGGAGCAGTGGTGGGATGTGATGCCTGGTCAGCAAGTTCAGATAGCGCTTCCATGACTCAACAATAAAAGTGGGACAGCCTGAACAGAAAATTTTTAATTCCCAGGCCCGCAGGCTGGTTGAGTCGTTCATCTGAAAAAGCCCTGCCCTGCTTCCTGCTGGCCTGATAGATAACCATGCTCATGCAAGTCTTTGCAGACCCCAGTATTAAGTTTTGGATTAAGTTGGACTTACTGAATTAAGTTTAGCCCAGTGTTAGTGAATTATTGATTTACTGTCATTTTGACCCAGATAAGTGTACTGCTGATTGATATTTACTGTACTGTTATTTTGAGATAAACTGTTTATCCCTAAAGCTGTTGGTCTGGTTTGTTACCATATCCTGAATTTAACTCAACCAAGCTGCCTCAAGCCCCCTCCACTGCAGAGTCAACAGAAAGATGCAGTACATGGCCTCATGGCTGGCCCCAGCCTTGCAGCAGGTACCTGAACTGTTTCAGGGCCTTGCCCTGCCTGTGGGCACCAGATGCGTTTACAGGGGGAACTATCTGTTCCCTTCTATGATTAAAGAAAGTCAGAAAGATAAAAGCATGAAGGGAAAGTTACCCTGCCTATTTCTCTTAGCTCATGGTCTTAGAAATGCTGAGCACCCTTCAAATGCAGATGAAGCTCAAGTTGACTCCCTACAGAAAGGAGTATCTCAAGCCCAGCAGAACACTTGGTCTGGGTGGGATACATAAGACTCTTGCCACTGCCTGTGTTAGAAGCCTTCAGGTGACTGTGGAGAAATGAGAGGGCCACATGGACACCATGGTGGCAGTATCTGCCCGGGAAAAACTTGCTGCCTAAAAGGGAGTTTCTGAAACAAAAATACTTAAAGCTTTATATACTAATCAAGAAAACTGGGACAGAAATATTTGATCCAATTTGACTTCAGACAATTATATGTCAAATTCCTCCCTTCTTGAAGCCTGACTGGACTTAGGAATCAGACCAACTATTAAAACTGAGTATGATGCTAAGGGAGGCATCGCAACTGTGTCTCTATGTGCTCTTTCACAGACACAGACCTAGCCAAAACAAGTGGGCACTCCTGCAGATCTGTTACTGTGGGTTATTTAACCTGTCTTGCAAATATGTCACATGACAGGGGGATATCATCTGAATTTCAGAATCAGAAGTCCAGACCCTCATTTAGGGTCTGGAATCAATCTACAAACTCCAGCAGAAAATACAGACTCTATCTTTCAGGCATCACTAGAATATGTTCAAAGATAAATGCCTCAAGATGACTGAGGCCCCCTGACTATTCTCTGGGCCAGTCCCACAGATTTGGGATGAAGCACAGGTAGGCGGCTTATCAATCATGCCCCTGCACCAGATGAATCAGAGAATCATAGAATGGTTTGGGTTGGAAGGGACCTTAAAGATCACCTAGTTCTAACACCTCTGCTATGGGCAGGGACACCTTCCACTAGACCAGGCTCCTCAAAGCCCCGTGCCCCGTCCAACCTGGCCTTGAACACCTCCAGGGAGGAGGCATCCACAATTTCTCTGGGCAACCTCTTCCAGTGTCTCACCACTCTCACAGTAAAGAACTTCTTCCTTAGATCTAATTTAAATCTACCCTCTCAGTTTAAAACAGTTTCCTCCCGTCCTATCACTACACTCCCTGATAAAGAGTCCCTCCCCATCTTTTCTGTAGGTCCCCTTTAACTACTATAAGGCCACTATGAGATCCCCCTGCAGCCTTCTCTTCTCCAGGCTGAACACCACCAACTCTCTCAGTCTGTTCTCATAAGGGAGGTACTCCAGCCCCTGATCATCTTTGTGGCCCTTGAGCCCTCAACCACTTGAGCAGGTCCATGTCCTTTGTTTGAAGGATGTGTCCATCCCCAGAGCTGGACACAGGACTCCAGGTAGGGTCTCACAAGAGCAGAGGGGCAGAACCACCTCCCTCGACCTGCTGGCCACACTTCTCTTGATGCAGCCGAGGATACAGGGCCCTATCAGGTTGTCATCCCTCTGAAGCCCAGAAACACCCACTAATCAAAGAGGGTCCTGGTCCACTCAGAGCCCCTCAATATCAACAGGCACTAGCCTTCCAAGCACAGTGCCCAGCACCACATGGTCCCAACCATTAGTAAAGTTACTTTCTGCTATGCTCATTCTGTCAGCCTCCCTCCACTGTGAAGATGCAGCTATAGTTACCACCAAACACCTTTGTATTGTTAGTTAAAAAATCCCCCTAAACCTGTACAAAAGGGCCCTGATCCAAAGCATCTTGAAGCATGAAAAGCCTGTTTGGCCCCAGGCATTCCCAAACAGGTAGCCCACAGAGTACGAACATCTGTATTACTGGCTTTTGCCAAGAACCCCTCCATACCACACCTTTTCCCACCAGAGCCTTAGCAAGGGCCATAATGCCCCTCCCACCACTTCATCAGCTGGAAACCAGAAAACCCACAAGCCCTTGGTTACCCAGACTTATCAGACATACAATTAGCACCCCAGGGGAGCTGGTCAGAACCTACTGATCCCTCTCAGGTAGCACAGAAGGTGCAGCTTACAGGGATTTCCCATCCAGAGAGAGATGCCACCATCAATGTACCATCATTTGTGTGTCCCCATGGGAACTCAAAATTCTGCCTTCAGTTGATCACTCTGGAGGGGACCACTTCCCTCACCCCTCTGCAGTAGTCCACGGTTTCACGGGAGCCCCTTCAGTCCTTCCCACAGGCAGTCAAGTGCGACTTCCTTAACAGACAGCCTGTGGATCTGCAGGTTTTGAGAAGTTCTAATCTCCACTGTGGAGTAACCCATACACAATTCTGGACAGGTCTGAACAGCAACAGTTTATTACTGTAGCTACAGGGTACAACACAGAGCAGTGGAGTGACAGCCTCTGCTGATGCAAACTCTGCCCAGCTGGGGCAGTGACAGACTATATTATATATCTGGGTTATATTACTTGTTTTTCACAGAACTACAGCTATGTGTCAGATAAGCAGGATGGTAACATATGGATTACTTCAGATAAGCTCCAGACAGTACATCCTTTTACAAGTATTTCACTCCAATAACTGGTTTGCTCTTACTCAGTGAGACCGTTGGGTAATGCTGCAGATATTTTTACCTAGAGGCCTGCAAAGGCCTATGAGGCATTAGCTATTTTACTTCCTGACATAAAAAGGCCTGAACCATAGGCCTTGAACCAGAGTTGACTTCTGAGTGAACCTCCCAACCAGCATCATACCAGCATTAAATATGACCATGGTAATATCCTCTGAAAACTATAGATAAAGAATATATATTTTTGGACCCTAAGCCAGATGTTTCCTAGAAGACAGAAACTCCTCAGATGAACCCAGGATCCTGGCCAGATCCAGGATGTGCCCAAGTGAAGCCAAGCCAATCTACCAGATGTTTCCATGCCCTTTTTTTATATAATTTGTTTGCTAAACTGTATAAAAGCAGGACTCTCTCACAGAGAAGATGGAGACCTCACCTACGAGTGGACAGACTGTGCAGGACTTCCCAATTGCCGGGAACAGTTCTCTGATCCTTAGCTGTGATGGGACTCCCCAGCTGAAGCACATATATGGATGATGGTAAAACATTGGGGCAACTGGTGATGTATCTTTCTTAATCACTATAGCTAACTTTATTTAGTAATGATCAGGTGCATTACCTTGCTTATTCGTTCTGCTGCTCTAAACTAAAGTAAAATAAGCTTATCTTTTTAACTTGGTGTCTGTGTCCTTTCTGTTGACCCCGACAATTGGCAAAACACTTCCACATATGGAACTACTCAAGATACCAGACCTTCCATGTGAAGTGCTAAGGCTTGGACAACCAGCCCAAGCCAGAGTTGACCTATAGATGAATCCTGTATATTTTATAACTGATAACCACTGTGCTAGTAAGTATTGTGCTAGGTTATAACAAACCACCTATGCTGATGTAAAAAGTGCTAAGGTGTTGAAGTACTGAGGCTTGAACAACAGGCCCCGAGCCAAAGCTGCTTAGTATGTGATCATTAACAAAATATGTATGCTCATTAATGAAAGATGTAACTTAGATATCATATACTCATTACTGAAGATAAATGTGATAAAAACATGTTTACCCTGAATATATTTTTATCCTTCTTTGTGTAGGGACAAGTTAACAAGGCCATGGAGCCAGCTGTCCAGCCTTGGGACCAGATGTGTGGCCTTGTTTTGAAAGGAACGTGGTCAAAATTGGATAAACAGGGAAACTCCCTTGGCTTCCTCCTTGAGCCCTGACCAGGCTCTGGGGGAATCTAACTGGAGAGTGAAGCCAGATGTTTACCGCATCATAGTCAGGTGGACATGTTTGTTCAATACTATATAAATCTAGATCCTCTTGCAGAGACTTTGGATGCCTCACCTACGGATGGACGCATTGCGTAGGACTTCCCACTTGCCGGGAAAGGTTTTCCAAATCCTCACTGTAACTGGGGCTCCCCAGCATTTGCAGATCTGGATGACGGTAACATATACAAGTGGTGATATATCTTTCTTAATCACTATTCTCCCTCTCATGTAGTAATGATTTGATGCATTACCCTATATTTTCCTATTTGTTTGCTTTAAGTACATTATTCTGTCTTTTCTTACAAGATGTTTTCTGTATTACTCTATTACATTATTTGGTTATCACCAGTAAAACACACCTACTCTTTTCACTCTGGTGTCCAAGTTTAATTAGTATCCTTAATCAGCAAAATACCGTGATGCTCAAAGAAGGGACAGTTGCCCGGTACTTCTGAACCAAACTGCCCCTAGTTCAGGTAACAAGAAGAACTTCCCCTACCTTCAGTGATCCGTGTCATTAACACCCTGTGAACCTGCAAGCCCCAAAACTCATCACATCCCATCTCACAGAACTGGAAAAACAAGGAGTATTCACTTGCACCCACTCCCCTTTTAACAGCCTCATCTGGCCAGCGCACAAACCCAACGGGTCTTGGCATCTGACCAATGACTACCAAGGCATAAATTCTGTCTCATACTGCAGTCCCAACAACTGCCCAAGTAATCAATGCCATTTACCTTTCTTCTTACCTAAGTATAGCAGATTTAGACATTAAAGACATGTTCTTCCAGTGTCCCACCCATGTGAACGACCAAGCTTACTTTGCTTGTACTTGGAATGGCTTTCATTATACCTTTACTCATTTACCTCAAGGTTATTGCTAGAGTCCTACCCTTGCTCATGGTACCTTAGCATCAACACTGGCTGAAATTTCTCCCACTCCTGATGTCTTTCATCATCAGTATACTGATGACATTTTCCTAGCAGACATAGATGGGAATCTGATGCACAAGATATGACCCCCAATTCCAGCCCTCAAAGAACACCAGGAACTTTATATTCCTCCTGGTGAATGCCAGGGTCCTGTCCAGAATGTAAGGTCTTCAGGTTCTTTTTAAAGGAGTCGTCTTGTATACCAGCACCAAAGATATTCCTGAAAGTGTCTTGCAATCTATTTTCTTTACCCAACCTACTCCCTCCTCCAAATGCAAACATCAGACTCTCCTAGGCTCTTTAAACTTTTGTCCTGACAAGGCCTGGGTTTTAGTCAGCTAGGTCTTCAAAATACAAAGCGTAATTTATTCTATGGTACACAAATTTAGACAGCTCAAACTGGGTGCATCCACAGAGAGACCCCAAACACTGAAATCCCCATGCAATTATAAAGTTCCTGCCCTCACACCATAGTCTGGTCCAATAGTAATATCTGGGTCTAGGGTCATTATCCCTCTCATTGGGTCCCTTTTCTCATCTCTAGGCAGGTTCTTTCTCTTTCCTGTTTTTTAGGCTAGTGGTTGCCATGTCTCCTTTTTCTGGCTCAAACTGGTTCTGCGGCTTTCTGAATCTTCTCATTCCTCCAATCAGACAATACATCAACATCAAGCAAAAGCATTAAGCAAGCTATGTTCTCTGCTTTATCATGAACAACTACTTTTAAGCAGTTAAACAAAGTCCTTGAAGTCCTCCAAAACATATTAACAGCCTCTATAATTTATATACATTCCTGTCCTATTATAGCCTCACAATCTAATCCCATTATTGTCATACACTGTTTACATCTCTTTCAGCTCATACAGCTCCCCTTTGCCACCTTCCACAACAGCTGTTGCACCAGACTACCATGATAGTGCCCAGACAGCTGAACTCTTGGCCCTTTGCTTAGTCATTCGCTCCTCTGACAACCAGGTCTACACTGACATTTGGGCTGGTTTTGCTGGGTGCACCCAATGGCTTCCCTCTTGGAATGCACATGCCTTCTGCACCCATACTGGAGAAATTTGGGCCTGACTTCTTTGTGAAGAAATACAGGACTATGCCCGTTCACGTGCTTTGGCTGTCAGTCATGCTGATTCCCATTCTGCTTGTCCCATGGCCCAGGCCATATGAAATGCCCAAGCAGATGTCACTACTGTGATCAGACGGGTGGCAGTGGTGGCAAAAACTGACACCTATGATGAAGCCAACTCCAGTCGTACAGTAGCAGATGAAACCGAGGAAACTTTAACCCAAGCCTCCAACCTGGACCACTGAACCACCATGGTAACTCTATGGTTGCACAAGTGTTGGGGTCATCCTGCTTTAATCAGGGTTGCAGCACACTATGAAATGTATCTTCCCTCAGACACAGTACAAAGTATCACACAGGCTCAAGTGGGGGACAACTGCTCTCTTTCAGTGATTAGCCACCCACAGCCAGCCCATGGAAATACTATCAGACATTATACTGGTCCAATGATCAATGCGCCATATGCCTCTACCAACCCTTTTGTCACATGTCCATTATACCTTCTCACCCTTTTGACATTGTGTGCCTTTAAGTTAAGGCTTTGATCACTCTAAGTTTAATACTATTCTCTTGTCTGAGTCCCACTGATATTTACCTTCCTGAGCTCACCACAGCCAACCCTCCAACTCTTCTTCCCAACTCACCCTCAACTCCAACCTCCATCATTACCAAAGTACAGCTTTGAATCATAGGTTTGTGTTGGAAGGGACCTTAAAGATTATCTAGTTCCAATCCCCCCTGTCATGGGCAGGGACACCTTCCACTAGACCAGGCTCCTCAAAGCCCCGTCCAACCTGGCCTTGAACACTTCCACGGAGGGGTCATCCACAACTACTCTGGGCAACCTCTTGAGTGTCTCACCACCCTCACAGTAAAGAATTTCTTCCTTAAGTCTAACCTAAATCTACCCTTCATCAGTTTAAAACCATTACCCCTCATCCCTCCCCATCTTTCCTGTAGCCCACTTTAACTACTAGAACTCCTCTATAAAGTCTCCCCAGAGACTTCTCTAGGCTGAACAACCCCAACTCTCTCAGCCAGTCCTCATAGGGGAGGCATTCCAACCCCTGATCATCTTCACAGCTCTCCTCTGGACAAACAGATCCTTATGATGCCTGCTAGCTGATGCCTGCCAGCAGCTGGTGCTAATTGCTGTAAGGTGCCTTAGACAAGAACGCACCCAAGGACATAATTTTTGTAACTGTGATGGATACAACCGGGGGAGGGTAAATAAACCAGCAGACACCTGTGGAAACCAAAGATATGAAAGCTGAGAAACTTTGCAGACAGAGTGATGAGCCTTATGTGAAAAAAGACTCAGAGTACATGGAAAGGACACTAAGAGACACCTCTTCAACAACCACTAGAGACCACCACAGACCACTGAAAACCCCCATGGAAGCCAGAGATCCTTCCCCAAGCTTGCACAATGTATTAACATATGCATTAGATTCTCTGGAAATAGGTGTGTACTTCTCAGAAGTTACATGAATATTAATTTCTTTTATTGTATATAATAAGTGTGCCTTTGCCTTTCAACACGCACATTAGGTGGAATGATCTCCCATGCATCCAGCGCTGCAATACAGAACCCCTGCCTTGTAAAACTTCAAACTAAGAGGGTTCTGTTGAGACCAATTTATGGTAACACTTACGTGATTTGGAATAATCATATGCAACAGCTACTTTTAGATCCTAACTGGTCCTTAAAACAGGCAGAGTTAACACTGCTAACCGATGTATCTAGACTGAACTCAGTATACCCCACTTCTTGTCTACCACTTTGAATTTGACATTACATTCAGGTGCAGTTTTGTTAGTTTTGACTTTATGGTGTTTAATATCAAAGTTGGGCGAATACCGAAACAAATTATGTTAATCCAATATGTAAAACATATGCAATCAACTGATTCTGTATGTGCAATGTATATAGTTAGCTTTAATTGTAATGCTAAGCAATTCATCAAGTAACTGTACCCTCAGCACTGATCTGCAATATGCCACATATTTATGACAGAGGCAAGAGGTAACTGTACTACCACTCTATGAAGTAGATTGACTGTAGTCATAGGGTAGAGTGTGCTGGATGCACTCCACTCCTTGACCAAACTAGAGATAGTTTGGTTCAGGCTTCCAAGGAAGTAAAGGCCTAGGTCAAGAACTTCCCTAGTTCCAAGATTTTCTTTGAAAACCCACACAGGAACAGGGTGACATGGTGAGCTTTGATGTGTATGAGCTGGGAAACCAGAACACCAATCATGCGATTAACGCATGAATAGCAGGTAGTTCTTCCAAGACTAATTTATCAAGGAACAAATTAAGCTGTGAGTACAAGGAGTCTCATGCTTACCTTTCCCATTGCATCTAATTTGACTACAAGCCAACCACTTTATTCCATAAATTTGACAGCCTAAGTAATCCTCTTTTGAGCTCTCCCTGCTAAGCAGCTGGCTGCATGGTGGTGATCTCCCCTTGAGTTGGGACACCTCTCAAAGTTACTCCTCGAGGTTGAGAGATGCCTTACCAACTGCAGATCTTTGGTAAGTGACTGATACCATGCATAACCTTGTATCATAGGGCATTGAGATCTTGTATTGGTATTTTTGAATTATTATTATATCCTCTGTACAGTAAATAATAATTAAACCTTGCCATCAGACTTCATTAAGCCTCACTTTTACAACATCTTGCTTCAATAAAACCACTTTTGCTGCTACTTTTGGTGGTGGTTCTTTAAGGGGCCTAAATCTCCCCTGCAACACGTGTAACTGAGGCACTCACAATAGTTATAAAATATTCTTATTCATTATTAAAAGCTTCCTTTAACTGGACCAAAACTGTAAACCCCAAACATAGGTATTTCAACGCCAGCCACTCTGATCTCAGTTGTTTCCCACCTCTCCAGGACATGGAGTTCAGCAAACACAAGCTTCCAAGAACTGAAAGGACAGAAGTTCAGCTACAGGCCAACACAACTTTGCTCCCTGGTTTCTGTTTCTAAACTTCTAGCAGCCAGTTTCAGATAACCAAAATAATTTAAAATTAATTCAGTATGTTTGACATACAGTATCATAGAAAGGCTAGAGCAGCTTGGCAGACCTGCACCTGTGGTACAAGATGGCCTGAGAATCAACCAAACATATGTCCAAAGGAAAGAGTACATCCACATAAAGAATTCTCATTTTCTGCAGTTTATAACTATATTTTAAATGTCACAGCAGCACCAGCACACAGGGGTTTTCTTGCCACAAGGATTCTTCACAGATATGTAGGAGATAATTTGTTAGAAATTACCTATATCTCATGGACAGTCAATCACAAGGTAGTTACAATAACTTTAAGCATATGAAGACTTGTCACTTCTCTTCAAAGATTCCCATTCCACCATTTCCAGTAGGGTATTTCCCACTTTCACCTATCGGCTTTGCTGTCCTAATGCCATCTGCTGCTACAGATGAGCATTACAAAAATGGTTATTGGACGGGCCTGTTTTAGTTTTATGCCCAGGAATCTCATGTTGTATGAGGCTCTTCCTCCCAGCCTTTCTTTGTGTTCTTAGCATTGTCTCCTCCAACCACCAGGACTTTTAACATGACTGTATTCAGTATTATCAAGCAGTATTTCTGAGTCAGTTTGTTAGCAGGTTTTTTTGTTTGAGGATTATTTTTTTTTAAGTGAACACACTTCATTCTCGAAGTCCTCAGGGCCCAAATCTAGCACAGCAGGAAGAGCACTTAGAACAAGCAGGACCTTTTCAAAACAGATGAAGAAACAGGGTAGAGATTTTTCAGTTCAAGCAACAGCCATTAAAATAAAACCCATCAAAATTTTCCTCTTCAAATTACCTCATTAGCATAGCCCCAGTGCTTGTTAAGGGATGCCTCAAGTGACCACCTCCAGCAGCTCCGTGGCCTGGGGGTTCCTCCTGCCCTGAGGCTGGAGCACAGCCTGGAGACCCAGGTGTCTCCACTGAAGGCTCATGGACACAGCTGCTGCTGCTTTCCTGATTGCAGGTTCAACTAGTAGCAAGGCTGAGTATGTATCCGAGACACACACAGGACACTGACACAGCCAGCCACAGACAAGGTGCTTCCTCCAACAGTACCTACATACATGACTCACATAAAACAAGTATAGACAAGACAAGTCCCTTTCCTCCTTTTTGACTGGTCAGGATTGAATGCCTCTCTAAAAACCACCCCCCCACACTCTCTACAGTCACAAGCACACACACATTCACAGATCTGTCAAGTACCAGTACAGCCCCTCTGCCCATCCAATAACCGTGCATGGATCTCAGGCCCTCTTACTCACTTTGAAGGATCTCCTACTTGCCAGCTGGTCCAGCTCGATGCTAACTAGCAAACAGATGGACACACTCATATGACTGTTTCGTAAGCACTCCACGCTCACACCTAACCACCAGCATGGACCCCTCTACCCCTGCCTGGACCAAGGACCTCCTACCCGCCAGTCCACCTTGAAGTCTGCTAGCAAATTATACAAGCAAACCCCACACACACAATTTGAGGAAGATATGTCCCACATACCCTCACCAGCAGCCAGCACCAGGCACACAGGCTGTGACCCACAGTCCCATTCCAGCCACCATCTTTGAGGCCCTCACACCAGTGAGGCTCCACACTCACTCCAATTGTTGGCACCGCAGGCCAGGGGTGCCTACACCCCCTGTCTGACCCCAGTTGTTGGCACCAAATCCACTCACGTCTGTCCCCCCAGTAGCTCGCACTCCAGACAGAAAGTCTGTGGAACCTGGGGAAACGCTCCTGAGAGATATGGTCCTTCCAAGTAGTGACACAGACACCCTTTCACTCCAGTTGCTGGCACCATGGCCCAGGGGTTCCTACCCCTCCATTTTGACTTGCTGGCTCAGTTATCAACTCACACTGGTTCCTCAGTAGCTGGCACCTAGCCCTTGCAGCACACACACAGGGGATATAGAGTGAGACTATGCAGAGAGATAGTGAAGAAAGGACTTAAGAAGATAGGACTGGCTGCAGGGATCAGGCATAGGGCTCAGTCAGACCAACCTCCTGACCAGCCACGGTTTAGACATGACTGGCCCCTTTTATACCCTCTTCTGTCGTGTCTCCCTCTGCATAGTTCCACCATCCTCTTCCTCCCACCCACAGCTGGGACT
Source organism: Strix aluco (assembly GCF_031877795.1). Taxonomy (NCBI): domain Eukaryota; kingdom Metazoa; phylum Chordata; class Aves; order Strigiformes; family Strigidae; genus Strix; species Strix aluco. The sequence goes on along the minus strand of NC_133935.1, from coordinate 18,070,515 downwards.
CCCAGGTTTACACTCTCACCAGTTCAAAAGTCTAGATTTGCCTACAGTTTCACAATGGCCCATCAATTAGTGAGACTGATGAGGTTTGTTTCTTCTGTTTCCTTCACATTTGCTTGTCAGGTTTGTCTCTCTAAACTTTCTTTATTGCTTTCCTCTTTTCCCTGTAATCCCATTTGACAAGGTCCATGATCAGATAACCTTGCTGAAATAAACACTCTCACATCCCACACACTCTTATCCATTAGCATAGCTGAGAAGGTTTGCTTCCTGTTATTATCCCCAGTATTGTCTGTCCACCAGGTTTGTGGTTCTGAACATTTGGTTTATTCCTTCCCCCTTACTGTTTCCTTTTGCACTGAAAAGGTCCTTGAGCAGATAACCTTAATGAAGCAGATGCTCTCACCTTTCACATACCCTTACACTCAAGACATTCCCCAGTTTTATTGCTGGAAACAGTGTCCTGGAAATGGTGCTCCTTCACTGCCAACACAGGTCATTCTTTTGGTCTGCTGCTATTTCTGCTGCCTTCTCACACGTTTCTACTGACGTATCAGTCATGGCAATTTTAATAATTGTGTTAAAAATCTAAAACTATGTTTCAATGGGGATATTTGAGGTAGGGCTACAGCTGCAGATTTCTACTTATCATCACACTCCATGAAAACAACAGTGAAATGCAGAGAAACCATGAAATGCAATTTGATCTCTGAATGTGCCTTAAAACTTGGAGGGAGCTTGGAAATTCTGCAGTTGAAAAATTAAACTATAAAATTCAATTTTAAAACTTATTCAGAGATAGTACAAAACCAAATTTTTTTTTAAAAAAAAAAAGGAGAAAGCACTCCATGGCACTTGGCAATGAACCTGATCCACAGTCCTACAGCTATAGAATTGCACCCAGCAACACCATCACTAAAGTCATGAGAATTGAAGTCTCAGTCAGAAGGGCAGCAGGAAGGAGGCTATTCTTCTCACTAGGAATGAGAGAATACAGATAAACACCATGCCATATATCAACAACTGGAAGTGCTAGATACAGAAAAAATCTGAATTTGTCATAAGCAGCATCCAAACTGAGCTCAGAGAGATTATTCTGTAAGATAAAAGTACATTTTCTGCAACCACCACGGACTGCAGACATTTGGAAGAGCCATGTTTCACAAGGAGTTTTAAAATTCTAGTTCTCCACGATATCAAGCAACACACCACCAACAGCAAAAGAGATGTCACTGTTCAGAACAAAACAAAATCTTCGAGATTGTATTTGACCACTTGATGGTATCCAACCAAGCATTTATCACTTACGCTCCTCAGGAAAAAATTATGTTCACTTTTGACTAATAGCCATAAGCGTGAGAAAGTAATTTTTAACAAAAAAATCAGAAAATTTGCAGGGAAAAGGCATTAGTAACAGGGATTGGATTCATCACACAAATTATCACCTCCTAATAGTCTATTCAGAAACCTAGAGATGAAAGCTTTTCTAATACTAGCATCAGACTCCTTTATACGGGAATATCCTTGCCCCTGTACTATATAGTTCATGCACATAATTGAAATATATATACATGTAAATATACATCTATAGTTCATGCTTTTCTACTTTTGAGCATTACTGTGATGAAAGAGGTCAACTAATGATAAAGTGGAGCCCAAAGTTGCTTTTTCTTGGATGGAATGATCTTTTAGAAAATACATACACCCCTATGATACAGCTGCAGATTTCATGGTGTCTCTGCATTTCACTGTTGTTTCCATGAAGTGTGGTAAGTAGAAATGTGGTTCAGTCTCTGAAGAATTTCCAAGTTCCCTCCAAGTTTTAAGGCACATTCAAAGAACTGTCTTACATCTCCAGTAGTTGTAGATATCTCCTTTTAAAAGTATTGCTTTCTAATCATTTAACGCCTAATGACTAATTGGAGAAAAGTTTGCAATCTATGTATGGAATACTGGTTGAAGTGCAAATTAAGAAGTTAATTGAATTTCAGCCATAGAGAATAATAGTAATCTTTCAAAAGCACATACTAGAAGAGCTCTTTGGCATATCTGCATTTTATGGAGACTATACCAACAACAAGGCATATTACTAGCTTTTTTAAAACACTAGAGTGTTTTTTTAAAAAAAAAAAAGTATAGCTGTGATGTCTGTCTGCTCTGCTGATTTGTGAGGTTTCCTGTATACTGTAAGTTGCATTATCAACATTCCCACTCATTAAATGATGTTCCTTGCAATTCCTCCAAGTATAAAATACTACAGCTTTTTTGCTTTACATTTTCACTGCCCTTTGCAGTTTCAAAACTGTTGAGAATTTACAACTCTCATGTTTATCAGAAATGCAAATAATAGTCAGATCCTAGTAGTGTCTAGCAATCAAATGTGTGAAAAAGCAAAAACTCATTCCCTGTCAGCAATGGGAAAGTACTAAAGCCCTTTAAAAAACTATAGATGTAACAGTATGAAGTATAGCTTAGAAATACTTTGAGTGGCAAAGATAGGTTGAGAAGTTTACATTTTCCCCAACCCCATTTTCTTCCCCATTTCTACATTTTCAGTTGCACCAATGCTACTACTTGTAGTGCTTCAGTATGAATCCAACTACAGATAATAAAACAGCTTCCAGATTTCTGATTTTTTCTAAGAAAAGATCACTTACTTCAGCAATCTTGTTAGTGTGTCTCAGACAGAGGTCTAGCACGCACTGGAAAGGCAGGAGGCTCCTTACTGTCTTTGCTCCTAGAAGGGACAATAGTCATTAAGCTGCAAGTGCTACTTTTACCAAAGTTGCAATGACCTATACCAATAATATCACTGGACAATCTCCTATGTCCTTGATTACTAATAATACATCAGAATACCTCCTGGCAGGTTTTAAAGTACAAATTGCTCTGAAGAAACAGCTTCCTTTTATTAGTGCCCAGTATCAGTTCATGAAACCAAATAGCAATCGCCTAACACTAACAACTATAACGTGTGTTTTCACCATCTTTCCTTGTCTTTTTCTTTTCTTTCCTCTTCTTAAGAGTCACCAGCAGGCTCTACAGTTTCTCACAAGCCCTCATAGTCGGGCTTAGTAAAGCATGAGCTGCTCTAAGAATTAAGATAGCTAAATGGCACCTTCTTGGCCTTCTGCTCCCTTCACTCATTCTTTGCTGTCTTCAGCCTCCCCTCCTGACCCCTTTTAAATTAGGGGGTGGGGAGTACTGATCTCTGTCCTGTGCCCACTTATTAGTCAAAAACAAAAAGAAAGCCTCAACATCAAACTAAGAGGTTAGTTATTGCATTGAGTAGGACTAGGAGAGACCACAAACACTGTGACAAAGTCACACATCTCCAATATGTTGCTCATGGTTGCAGCATATGAAACTGAGCAAGCTCAGCACATACAGGATTTAAGAAACCACTTCCCTTGTTTGCAACCCACAGCCAAAAGTCAATAGACACAGGTGGTGGCTCAGAAGGTCATAGTAAGCAGCTCAGCTGGTCCATTATGGGCAAAAAGCCTGTCAAGAAGGACTGCCTAAGGAGTACACACCCTCACCTGGCCAGGTGCACCATCACACCTCTGCTCCACCAGAGGTGACTACGCAAACACAACAGGCCCCCCTTTAATAGTTTTTCCTCACAAAAAAAAACAAACAAAACAAACAAACGAGCTGGGAAACATTGTTTTGTATAATTTTTAGAAACAGATATTAAAATATTCTACTACCAAAACACATTTACCTGCAGAAAACACATAAACCAGTAACTTTCTGGCTTTTTAAAAAGCCCGTGTTTGAAGGACAGCCTTCTGCAGATCAGAGTAGTTTACCTATCTACAAATATTTTTGTTGGAGTGGTAGGAAGCAGGAGGACCGAAAAAGCATCTGTGCTTTAAGTAGAAAACAGAAGCGGAACAACAAAATAAAAGTTCTTCTAAAAACCTGGCAGACCAATGAACTGGAGAAATGGTTTTAGCTACTATTAAGCATGAAACCAAAACACACTATAACAGACTTGATATGAAGCATGCTGTAATGTTTTTTTTTCCTACCATAACATCAGACACTTTTTCCTCGGAAAAAAAAAAAGCAGCTATTTAAGCTTGAACTACAAAGAGGACTTCAGCCTTTCACTTGAAGCACCACCCGACTCGCTGCAGTGAGCCAAAGTCAGTGAACTAAAAGGTCCTGATACAACACCTTCAGAACTACCTCAGCACACTGGCTTTGCTTTGAGACTCAGGGGAACTTTTATACTGGCACAGCTGTCAGAGAAAAGGATTTAATTTTGTGGACAGTAATATGGAAGTGATCATTAACACAAGTCTGCTTTCTCTGCCAGAACTATCTATCTAAATGTTTTGGGACACTGGCTGTTAACTCAAGGAAAGTGGGCGATAAGAGCCCTGTTCAGAGCTTTTGATGTTAGTGACAAGTTTTACTCCCATCATTCTCAGATGCAAGAGCTAGAAAATATTTACCAGGAATCATGATGAGCTGGGTTTGTTTTGTTCTATTTTTGTGTTGTCCCAGGAGGCTAGTTAAGAGCGGGGAAAGGCCCAACGTTACCACAGAGCTCCTAGAAAGAGTTGAGTCAACGTCATAACAACTTCTAGGAAAACAACTTCTAGCATTCCTATGGGCTTCTGAAGCATATGGCTTCAGGGGAAAACCTACTCACCTTCTACCTGATGCCTCTAGTTCTCACCTATACCAAGATCACATGAAACTATTTCCCAGAGCATATGAAGAAGGTTGATAAAGAAGTGTTAATGGGGTCCTTGCCTTTTTTCTCACCTTTCCATCTGCCTTATCAGATGGAATAAGCTAGGTAATTCTTTCAGCTACACTACTCAGACAACCCAAAGCAGAAACAGCAACCTATAACTCTTTAAAACCGGTTTTTTTCTTTAGTTATATAAACAGGTTTGTCAGTTCAACAATATTCGACTGCAGGTGTCCCTCTCACACAGGGGCCGAGCACTGGCTCCTTACCGTGTACCTTAGGATGCCTACGTGAAAGGCTGAAGCAAAAATCACAAACTCTGGATTTCCATCGCAGAGCTTAAACACAGGGGACCTAAAACACCCAGTCTTCCCCACACTGCGAGCCCACAACCCTGAAAGCTATTACTTTTTCTAACCATACCTTTCAGTCCTATCTCCTTGGACTGCCATACCCTACGGAGAAAGGCAGTAAAGAAACTTCTGCTTAAGGTGACCGGGGCGGGAGATGTTTCTGGAAGCAAACAGCTCGGCCGAAAAGCGCGCCTGCAGGTCTCATTGTGGCTGCTCAGCCACTCGCAGGACGCTTAATTGATGTTAATCAGTTCTGCGGGATGAGCTGCAAACTACCTGCCAGCCACCGCGCGTCAGGGTGCCCGTCCCGCTCCGCACCGGGCACCCCCGGCCCTGTCCCTGCCCGCCCGCCGGGACAGCCGGCCGCCTCCAGAGAGACCCGCAGCCGCCGCAGCAGATCGCCGCGGTCCCGGGGGGTCCTCGCCTGCCGCCGGCCCCGGGCGGCTCCACCCGCGGCCTCCCCCGCTACCCCGAGGAGCCGGGAACGGCCTCACCGGCCCAGCCCGAGGAAGAGGCTCCGGCAGCCGCCCCGAGCCCCGCAAGAGGGGCGGCGCGGCCCTTACCGGCCGCCTGGGGAGCGGCTCCCCACAGCCGCCGGGTCCCCGGCACCGTGGGCGGAGGAAGGCACGGCCCCCCGCCGCGGGTCCCCCACTGCCGCCCGCCCGCCCTGCTCCGCTCCCTTCCCCTCCCAGCCGCCGCCCGTCCTCACCGAGCCCGGCGCGGCCGGCAAGTCGTCCCGCACGCAGAGGCGGAGCCAGCAACCGCTGGCTCCGGTGAGAGGCGGAAGGAGGCCGCGACCGCCGGCGCTGCCACTGCCGCGACCGCCGGCGGCCAGGGCCAGCGGGGCGGACGCCAAGGCCCGCCGCAGGGCGGGAAGGGGAGGCGGAGCCGCCAGCGCCGAGCCCCGCCGCTCTGCCCAGCCCCGCCCAGCCGCGGCCGGGCCGAGGGGTTGGGGACCTCCGGGGCCTGAGGCGGCCAGGCCGCGCCGCACCAGCCCCGCCGGGGAGCGGTGCGGCGGCAGCGGCTGCAGCTCGGGCGCTGCTGCTGCCCGGTGCCGCCTAGGAGGGCGGGTTCGGCACGCGGGAGCAGAAGTTTGCCTGTGGTTCACCGGGCTGCTGACAGGAAGCTGTGCAGCGCGATCAGATTTGGCTTTCGGCTTATCAAATCACTCCAGACTGAGCCCCTCCTGCTTGCCTGCCTGCCTGCCTTCCCTGCCTGCTTTCCCTGCCTGCCTGCCTGCCTTCCCAGGTCCCCAGAGAACTCCCGCAGCTCCCCGCCTCACACACATCACAATCTCTAAGAAAAATACACCCCACACCATGACTTGAGGACCAGCTGGAACTTTAAGGAGAGCCTGCAATTAGAGGAACTGGTGACTGATAAATACAAAGGCTCTGTAGTAAAAACTAGGTAGATGAAAAAAAAAGTTAGCTATTTAATGTGTGAAGAAAATATATGTAAGCAGTACAGTACTTAAATTTCACATCACAAAATCACCAGAAGGCTATGATCTGTTTAAAAGGTCTAAGTTTAAAACAGGTGACAAGCCTATACTGAATAGATCTTACCTTAAGTCATACATCCCGAGTAGCAGTTTGGGGAACAAAGCTCGTTATATAACTGTAGAGTCAGGGAATGTAATTTTTATTACGCTTTATAAATGAGCTGACTCTGCTCCCTCATGTTTCGGGATGTGTGTCTCCAAGCAGGCTGGTGTGGGACTGGCATGTGATGAAGGACATGGCAACTGCTGAATCCTCTCTGTCTGTCCCATGTTCCTCTTCGTTGCTGAGAACAAACTGCTTTTGGATAGGCCTTATATATATAAGCTTTAGGAGTCGACAGCTACTGTGCTCTTTTGCCTTCATGTGAGTCTCAGGAAACGTTGCTGAGTCAATGCTGTGCTTTTGTTTTCCCTTTCTAGTTACCTTCTGGCTCCAGGTCAGTTGTCACCTGACCCTAAGGTGACAGTCAGGTTCTTTTAAGAATCCTTGTGTTATTGATTAATTGTAATTTAGTGGGAAATAACCACTTCTCAATTTTTAGTGATCAATAAAATTTTATTAGCAAGCGGCGAGTGAGCAAAAACAGCGCTGGGTGTGCCGGGAGTCCCTGCTCTACCAGGACACACACCTTACACGACAGAACTGAGTCCCTTTATAGTGTAGGCTTCATCCATATTCATGACGGGCGTACCCTGAGGGGTCTGCAAAGTTGTAAACAAGTTTTGCGGGCTTTTCTCCGGTTTTCGCGGGCTTTTCTCAGGTTTCCATCATAGAAGGGGGGATGACTCAGCACAGGTGTTTTTGTAGTGGCTTGAAGATGGGGGCCATTTTAGCTCCCTTCTAACAACTGATTTTAACAATAGAAACTACATACATATATCTTATTTCTTATTTACATAAGAGAATTACAAAACTGTTCGGCCACAACATAGTTTAGGTACAACGCAATTTGGTATTAACAGAACGTGGTTACAAGTATGAGCGGGTTAGAAGGGGGGGGCTCAGCACAGAGCCCCCTCGAGACAGTTTACTGCAGCCTGTCTCTGAGCAGAAACCTAAACGCTAATTTGGCATTACGGAGCCTCACTAGGGCCGTTCGGTGCCCCCTGCTCCAGCCCCAACCCCCCCGGGGCAACTGGGTGCTCGGGACGGGCCCTCCCGGCTGGGGAGGGGGCAGCTCTGCCCCCCCCCCCCCCCCGCTGGGTCAGGCTCCGCGACACTGCTCCAGGGCTCGGCTTGGGCACGCTGCTCGGGTCTGGCCGGTGGCACCCCGGGAACAACTCCTCTCCCAGCTGGAGCCAGCAGCGGGAGGAGTTCAGCTGCCCCCACCCCGAAGGCAACGGTGCCCCGGGGGGTGGAGCTCCCCAGCCCCGGGGAGTTCAGCTGCCCCCACCCCGAAGGCAACGATGCCCCGGGGAGGGGGAGCTCCCCAGCCCCGGGGAGTTGGGAGGGAGGTGGATGTCCTGACTACAACTTCTTTTTCCCCTTGAGATTTGAATAACAAATACCATATATGTTTTATTACACTTGGTAGAGTGAAAACTGACTGCAAGTTTGTAGTTATAATTAGAGCTTTATTATTATGTAAAGATTTTAACAATCAGCACAGCTTATTGTAACACAGAATTTCTAGCATTCACATAGCATTCCTATTACCTAAAATTTCAGTTAACTAGACTCTCTAGTCACCTGGACCCCCTCTACAGATTGTGTCAGATCCTTAATAACCAGTGTGGGATATAGTAATCATAATCTAGACTCTGAATTTAAAAGTACATGAGTAACCCAGTCAACCCTCCAGGGAAGAAGAACAATGGAGGCCAATACTCTAGCCAGCAGTGAGCGTGCCGGCGTTCCCTTTGTTACTGATTTGTTATTGATTAGAGTTAATTTTGTTTAATTTTAACATGAATACAGAATTATAAGGGATATTTAATAGAAATTATATGTTTACCTTTATTCTGCATTTGCACATTATACATTATATTTGCATATTATCAATGCTACTACGAAATCCCCTGTACAGCCCTGTACCAAGGCTGAAGGAATTGGTCAAAATCACCTAGTAGGAACATTTAGAACTTTAGATAACAGGCTTAAGATTCAAGATAATTTGGATATAGTGTCTACTTATATGGTATTTTATGACCTGAAAGAATGCATAGAGATGTCAGAATCCAGAATTAATGGGAACTGGGGAAAGTCGACTGAAGCAACTTGTAAGTTCCTGCCAAGAAACAGTGAAACTAGGCAAAAGGTAATTCTGGCAGGGGGAGATCGCAACCACCGACTCATTGACCACCGACCCAAATTACACCCCAGACCCATTTCTAGATGTTTCTGGGTTCTACTGCACAGAATCGGAAATAGGAGGAGAATATGTTAATGATTTCCAGGAAATAGTATGTTTATGCATGAATACTTAATGAATATGTATGAACAAGTTCTATATAAGATGTATGATTTTGGTGCTTGGTGTGCGTTGTTGGTGAAAGCATTCACCTGTGCACCCGGCTGCCAATAAAGAAGTGTCTGCTTATCTGCATCAAATTGGTGTCGATAAGTTCTTTATTGGGAGTTTTCGGTAACACCTGTGTCTGTATCACACTGGGAAACATGAAGGCCTTAGCAGTTCAGCTGCTGTTGGATCTGCTTCAAAAACCTTTTGGATAAGCTGATCTATTTATACCTCTCAATTTGGGATTGTGGTCTTTACCACTTCCATGAAGTAGTAGATTCTGAAAAGTCTGCCAGAAAATCAATGTGAAAGAGTTTTGGCTGCAGGAGACAGCAAGCTGTGGGTAGTAATGGCTGCACAATGACCTTTAGCTCTTCGGTGTTGCTCTGGCTTTGACTTAATGGTGCTGCTCCCAGCATACATCAGCCCTTAACATGAGCTGTGTGTTAGACAAAATCTGAGCAAGAGTTGAGTGAGCAGTCACAGGAGGCATCCCTGTCCACCAGGGATCACAGGTTTTACCACCCAGAATATCTCACATACGCTTCAGTGTTCCATGATGGGTGTCACCATGTCCTGGCACAATCCTGTACCAGCTGTCAGGAGCAGGGGGTACCAGTCCCATGGCTTCATTTTCTTGCTGTCTGGTTATTGACTGAAACCATGCGTAGCTTGTGCTGTGATCCAGGTGAACTGACAACCTTAAGTAACAATGCGTCATACCCATTTTATTCAAAACAACCTAAAAATTTCTCTTACAAATTTCTGTGTTCCCACATTGCGAGAGACTGAAATGTCAAATGATTGTCTCAAAGCTTGCTTGTGTGTGTGCAAATCTCAAGGATGTGGCCTTTGAATTAGTCTAAGGAATGTCACCCAAGGAAGTAGGAGTATATTGAAGGATGCACCCTCCTCTGCCTTGCAGTTGCATTGACAAACTCCTTAGATAAGCCTCAGAGGGGGAGACATGAACTGAGTGAAACCAAATGTTTATCACTGACTCCATCGTATAAGCCCCGTACTTTGTGGTTCTATTGTGTATGCTAATGAACTGATAAGAGGTGAGCATATCTGCGCAGAAGCTGGATGATTGCTCAAGAAGCATGAAGTCAGCAAAAACCTGTGGGACCAGAGGACAAACTAAAGGTGAGCAGATGTGCTAATCAGCTGATACAATGAACTTAAAAGGCAACAGAAAAATTTGCTGTGTGTGCACCCACCACTGAAGAATGGAAGACTGAGGACCAACAGGACGCCGCTGGATCCATGGTGGTGACTATTCTTGTGACTCTATGCTTGCTTGATTTCTGTCTTTTCCTTCCATTCCTATCGCTACCACTCTTCACTCTTAATAATAAAAACTGGTTTGGGGGTATGGCATTTGACCTTGTTTGTGTCTTAGTCTCGCTCTTGGGATCATATCGAAACCTCCCCCAACAATGGATTGGGACGCACGTGTAAGAGGAAATCTAAGAATAGCCAGAGACCCACAGTAAGGGAAATGAGACCATGTGCCACAACAGGACCATAACCACACTCCCAGCACAACACAAATTCATTTAGCATATCTTGTGGTGAGACACAGACCAACTTGCTGGTTTAGCACATTTAGAAGATTGCTGATTTAACATCTGTAAGGCAACGGGGTAAGCAAGGCAACAATGCTGCACTTAAGAAAGCTGCAGGATGAAGGCACAGTGACAGATTATGTCTGATTATCTCTGGACTGGTTATACAAATTGTGATTTGCCAGGGACAATTAGCATTTAATCTAAAGGATATAAGGAAGTACAAGGGGCCACAGAAACTTAAAAAAAAAAAAAGCATTTAAAGGTTACTGAAAGACCAAGGTGACACCAGCAACAGAGAAGGCCCCTTCTCTCATAGTACCCTTCTGTACAAAATGTCCAGCTGAAACAAAGAAGTTAACTCAACAGTCAGAATCCAATGTAACTGTTAAGCAGGTATTCTTTTATTAGCAGCGCTGGAGTCACCCTGGGGATTCTCCACCATAAGGTCTCCCAAGAATTAGCAAGGGACGTCAGTTTACATACACACAAGTCATACATATTCATTAGATTTCCTAGAAAGGGGTGTCTTATGATAATGAGTTCCAGAAATCATTTACATAATCTGGGCATGCGTAGTGAAAATAGGGTGAGAGTCTTCGGTGGTCAAGGGAGGAAGTAAGTAGTCTTCTTCACAGTGTTCATTAGTTGACCCTCTTTCTGGAGCATGTGCTGTGAAGTAAAGTCCAGGTGTCTCCCTCCTAAATCAGCAAAATCATTTTCCCTATAATAGAGTCTCTGTGTCTCTTTGTTAGAGCCCCCCTTATCTCATTCTAGGAGTTGCCCAAGTGTCCACTGAAGGCCTTGAGTCTGCTATCAGTGATTTATGTAGGGAGCCTAACAAGCATTTTAGTCTTTCCTAAACAGACAAAGAGACCTAAGAAAACATTTGAGAAGCCAGGATTCCTTGAGAAACTGATGAAGCAAAACACAAGCAAAGCTTTGAAACAAATGAAGCAAAGCACAAGCAAAGCTTTCATACATCACATCACAGTTTAGTCTTAATAATTGTCAGAAATTCATTTGTTTGAGCCCTTTCATTCCCTTTCATCCCCCCCTTTTCTTTGAGGGCATAGTGCTTATAGCTCTATCCCTCATTTAAATGAATTTGCTATACCGTGAGTAACAGTTACAACATTGAATTGATAAACAAGTTACTATAATCATCACAATTATCCCTATAATCAATACAAGTAATTGTTTTAGCCATCTAAAGTTTGGCAGCCATGAAGTAAGCTTGTTCCATATTTCTTTAAAGCTTAAGGAAGTGTCGTCCTTTTATCTCTTCCAAAATATCTAATTGTTGCTTTATTATTCCTAAATCTACATTTATTTCTCCTGTTTCATCTATGTATGTACAGCAACTAGAATTTACAACTGCGCACATGTGAGGCCAACATCATGTCTCACTGTCAGCACTCCAAATCAAGGAATGATTTCATTCAATAATACTTTGGTAACCTCTCTTGTCTTATTAGTTCTGCATGGGAATGCCTCTGGCAAACCTGAGAAGGTATCTGTTAATACCAATAACTATCAATACCCCCCTTTTCTTGGGAGTTCAGAAAAATCTATCTGCCAGTGTTGTCCCAGACTATTACCTTCCCCTATAACTTCAATTTGAATTTTATTTGATGTATTTGGGTTGTTTTTTAAACAGATTTCACATCTTTGGGTTACTTGTTTCATAGCAGTGTATACATTTTGGCCTACTATTTTTTTGATTTAACTGCTTGTATAGAGCATCGCTCCCCAATGCGTTTTCTTATGTTCGTCCAAAACTAACTTCCATAGTATGTTGGAAGGCACTATTATTCGCCCATCTGGAACATAATGTTACTGATTTGCCACTAATTAGAATTAATTTCATTAATCAGAATTAATTTTGTTTGATTTAATATGAATATAGAATTATGAGAGATACTTCCGTAGAAATTATATGTTTACATTTATCTAGCATATTACACAGCAACCACAACCAATGCTACTATGAATTCCTCTGTATAGCCCTGTACCAAGACCGAAGAATTGGTCAGTAATCATTTGCTAGGTACACCTAGGTACTGCTTAGGTAACTGGATTTATAATTGAAAATAATTCTGTTTAAAGTTGTTATAGAGATGTCTAGACAGAAGTAATTTATTACCTAGAATACATTGTGAAGAATGCCTTAGGTGTACCACAACTCAAAATTAATGAGAACTGGGGAAAATGAGCTGTAACAGTTTACAGATCTCTGCCAAGAAACAGTGAAACTAGGTAATAGGTAATTCCGGCAGGGGGAGATCGCGACCACCGACTCATGGGCCACCGACCCAAATTACACCCCAGACTCATTTCTAGAGATTTCTAAGCTTTAGTGCGCAGAATCGGAAGTAGGAGGGGAATATGATAATGATTTCCAAGAATTATTATGTTTATGTATGAATACCTAATGAATATGTATGATTGAATACTATATAAGTTGTATGATTCTCATATTTGGTGTGCGTCGTTGGTGAGAGCACTCACCCGCGCACCTGGCCGTCAATAAAGAAGTGTCTGCTTATCTTCATCAAATTGGTGTCGATAAGTTCTTTTATCCCATTTTTTCAGTGACAATAATATTATCCGTCTTTTTCTTTATTACCCTTCAAATCATTAATCAATTTTTGATCCTCCTTTGTATACTCAGGTTTCAAATCTGAGTTTAGGATTGAAAGTTTACTGTCTGGGACCAAAGCTAATGCTATGGTTTCAGTCATTTCTGCTGCCTGTCTGGCCTCCCAATCTGCCAAATTTTTTCCAATTTTCTGTTCAGTGTTGCCTTTTTGATGCCCTTAGCCATGCATGATGGCTACCTTTTCGGGGAGTTTTATGGCCTCTAACAGCCTTAAAATTTCCTCCACATGTTTTATTTGTTTTCCTTGTGCCATGTGTAATCCTTGTTCTTTCCATACGGCACCATGAGCATGTACTACTCCAAAAGCATGTTTCAAGTCTGTCCAGATATTGATCTTTTTCCTTTCTGCCAGCTCTAAAGGTCTAGTCAAGGCAATTATTTCAGCTTTCTGAGTAGAAGTCCCTACTGGCAATGGTTTAGCTTCAATTACTTCAGAAGTGGTGGTCACAGCGTATCATGCCTAGCGGTTTCCTTGTTGTATGAAGCTGCTTCCATCCATGAACCAGGTGTCCTCAGCATTCTAAAGTGGTTCTTCTTTTAAATCAGATTGTTTTGCTGATCAGGGATATCAATTAAACTCAGACACCAGAGTGAAAAGAGTAGGCATATTTTACTAGAAATAACTAAATAATATAACAGAATAATACAGAAAACATACAGTAAGAGAAGACAGAATAGTGCACTTAAACAAATAGGAAAATACAGGGTAATGCATCAAATCATTACTACCTGAGAGAGAGAATAGTGATTAAGAAAGATCCATCACCACTTGCATACTTTACCATCATCCAGATCCACAGTCGCTGGGGAGCCCCAGTTGCAGTGAGGATTTGGAGATCCTGTCCCGGCAAGTGGGAAATCCTACGGGGTGCGTCCACCCATAGGTGAGGCTTCCAAAGTCGCTGTGAGCGGGTCCAGCCTTATATGCTAAAAATCAGCAAGCCAGAATAGCTGACACCTTTGTTTTAAGCGGAAATATCTGGTTTAAATTTCACATTAGGTTCCCCCCAGAGCCTGGCCAGGGCTCAAGGAAGAAACTATGGGAATTTCTCTGTTTATCTGATCGGATTATGCGCAAGGTCTCACATCAGGCCTTGAGGACAGACACCTGCCTCCATGACTCTGTTATTCTATTCACATACAAAGGAAGGGAAAGATACATTCAAGGTAGCTGCATCCTCCATGCATATTTCATTAGGGATTACATACTGAGTTAGCAGTTTCGGCTCAGGGCCTGTTGCTCAGGCTTCAACACTTCCACCTTTTACATCAGACTAGGTGGTTTGTTATAACTTAGTATAATACCTACTAGCACAATGGTTATCAGTTATAAAATATACAGGATTCATCTATAGGTCAACTCTGGCTTGGGCCTATTGTCCAAGCCTTAGCACTTCACAGATCTACTGGAGTAAACAGTTTCCATGGTCTCTAGACAGTCATGGGTCACAGATTCTGATGTGGTCCTGCTGAGAAAAGAGGCTGGATTCACAATGTTAGTGGTCACAATGTTTACATCATCCTGTTCCACCAGGATGGCTTGATATTTTAGAAATCTGTAATGAGAAAGCCAATGACCCCCCTTTTGTTCCAGAATAGCCGAGACAGTATGGGACACCAGTACTGTTATCTTCTGGCCCATAGTAAACTTTCAGGCTTCTTAAATGTTGAGAACAACTGCTGCAACTGCTCTCAAACATCCAGGCCATCCTTTGCTCACTTCATCCAACTGCTTAGAGAAGTAAGCAACTGTCCGCTTATAGGGTCCCAGCTGTTGGGCCAGCACTCCCAGTGGTATGAGAACAACCAAAAGGGTTTAGATACATCAGGGAGGCCCAAGGCAGGAGCTCTCATCAATTCCTTCTTTAATTGTTCAAATGCCTTTCTAGCCTCTCTGGTACACGTTAATCTTGAGGGGTTTTCCTTTAACAAGGAATAAAACGGCTTTACCAAAAGTCCATAATTATTTATCCACAATCAGCACAAACCTGTCATCCCAAGGAAAGTTTGGAGTTCTTTTACCGTCTTGGGTTCAGGCGTGTGACAGATGGCCTCTTTCCTCTGTTCCCAGTTTTCATCGTCCTTCCGAAATCCCAATGTCTAAATAGGTCACTTGCAGCTGGACCAATTGAGCTTTCTGTTGAGAGACTCGATATCCACTAAGTCCCGGAAAATTAAGCAAACTGACAGTCCATTGTACACAATCTTCCTTTGTCCTTGTAGCTATTAAAAGGTCGTCTATATATTGTAGTAAAGCTCCTTCTGGTGAGGGAGGCATCCAGGTTTCAAGTTCCCGGGCCAATTGATTCCCAAAGATTCTGACCCAATGTCCCTTAAGAGCCCCCCCCCATCCTCAGCGTCCACCTCCTCTACCTTTTTTCCTTCAACTTCAAGCATCTCTGCCCTATGCTACATGCCGAACAACACCGTTTTAAGCTGCCCTGGTTCTTTCTCTATTCTTTCTCTAGTGCCAATACGAGAGGATCCTGAGGGGCTAAGTTAATGCCACACTCCCGCTGTCACTCAGGATGGTTTCAACTGCAGCAAAGTATCATATTTTAAAGTACCATTCCTGGGCTATTTTTCTCCATAATACAGAAAACATACAGTAAGAAAAGACAGAATAGTGCACTTAAAACAAACAAATAGGAAAGTACAGGGTAATGCATCAAACCATTACTACATGAGAGAGACAATAGTTGTGAGGGGACAGTTGTATTTCATCTAAGTGTTCAGCTACAATTCTATGACAGATAGTGGGGCTATGAAACCACTCTTCTGGTAATCTAGTGAAAATGTATTGCTGGCCCTGCCACGTGAAAGCAAATTGGTCCCAATGCTCTTCTGCAATCGGGATAGTGAAAAATGCATTAGCCAAATCTATTACAGTGTACCAAGTTCCTGGATGTTTCTGAACTTTTTCTATTAAAGTGACAGTGTCTGGCACAGCTGCTGCGAGTGGTGGAGTATGTTTGTTTAGTTCTCCAAAATCCACTGTCATTCTCCAGGATCCATCACTTTTCTTGATAGGCCATATCAGATTGTTCCAAGCTGTGGTCGTTGGCTTTAAAACTCCTAAATCTAATAAATCTTTAATTGTAACTCCGCACTCTCTTGCTAGATTTATTCAGCCCTGTGTATATATTTGCCACAGCTCATTAGTTGGAACACCATCAATTTTTTCACGAGACATTTTGTCTTTTAACAAAGCGGTAAATATTTCTTTACAAAAAATCCTGTTTTCACTGCCTTTAGGGCTGTCTCGAGTATCTCGATTCCCTGCACTCCCTCGGGGGCCCTAATCTCCAAGGTCACGTAACTGTTGGACTTTTTCAATTACTTCATCGAGGGGATTCCCCGTTTCATTAATGAGGAGGGTCATAATTACATTCTTATATGCCGGTGGAGCGGTTTTAATTACTCTGGTTCTCATAGCGACCGACAAAGGATGCCACATCATAAAGTCAGCATCTCCTACAAAAATAGCTGCTTTCATCCCTTCCTCTTTCATTTGCTGTATATAGTCTCACAAAGTATACCACTGCCAGTCAGATGCCAGCCAATCATTCTCTGTAGGATATTTGGTATTACATCTCAGAGCAGCCAATGCTAACAAATTAATATCCCAAGTATTGTTTTGAAATGCATCCTGCACAAAAGAATCTGAACTTAAAATCAAAAACCTTTTAGAATCTTCTGCATCTAGGGTTATCCCTGCTGCTCCCTGATTGTGCAAACGCACCATCCAAGAGAAATTAGTTACAGCACCTGTGGAACTCCCTATATCCTTCCAATGTTTCAAAATACATCCCAGGGGACTTTTCTTTAAAATTCCCCCACTTTGCTTGCGTCTCACATTCCTCCAATCACAAACCACCCTTATCACGTACAAACAGCGTTCTCTGTTTTCCCAGGAATTCCAAACCTGACACTTAGGTCAGTCAATATCCTGCCCAAACTCAACCCACAGCCTTGGCTCACACCACATACATTCTAAAACATACAAAGATTTACAGTCATTTTCTGGGTGTAACAGACACCACTTGGGTTCCCACATTCATTCAAAACTGCATATTAAGATCACAGCAGTTATTTATTAAGTATTTTGGACAGTTTTCACTCACATTCATATAGCTTTTTCGCTTCGTCCTTCTCCAGTCACACCTGTGGCAGGATCACAGAACTGTAGATTGGGACTCGACACTCGCTTTGCGGTAGTACTGTGTCTCACACACTCGCACACACTCTTAAACAGACTGATCTCATATAACTACAGAAGGAGCTCCCTTACACCATTTACACAAACAACACAGAATTACACTTATAACCACAAGTACCACTAGGACAATTATGACAAATGATAAATCCAAATTTAACACCATACATACAAGTTCCAAGTCTCGGAGTCAATATTGATGCCAATGGTCAAAGTACACGATAAATCCAGTCCACAAACCAATGCACAGTGATTCACTGGGCAAATTACAACTACAAGTTACAAATACAAGCCAAGACCAAGTATGCACCAGATCAAGTGTTTCACACTATATTGCCAGGTGTACGGCACCCAACATAGAACGTCTTCTATGATTTATTGGTACCTTTACAAGGGCATGCCACCCAAACAAGCAAAAAAAAAAAAAAATTTAAAAGAATACCTTTCCGAAGATGGTCCTTGCCTGTCCCTGCAGTGAGCCCGGTGAGGGGATGAGTCCCTCTGGGAAGTCCCGGGGGCACCCAGGGAGTCCTCTGTCTCAGCGGCTCCTGCAGCTGGACAGAGAGGGTCCTATCTGGTTCGCCAACTGAAACAAAGAAATTAACTCAACAGTCAGGATCCAATGTAACTGTTAAGCAGGTATTCTTTTATTAGCAGCGCTGGAGTCACCCTGGGGATTCTCCACCATAAGGGCTCCCAAGAATTAGCAAGGAACGTCAGTTTACATACACACAAATCATACATATTCATTAGATTTCCTAGAAAGGGGTGTCTTATGATAATGAGTTCCCAGAATTCATTTACATAATCTGGGCATGCGTAGTGAAAATAGGGTGAGAGTCTTCGGTGGTCAAGGGAGGAAGTAAGTAGTCTTCTCCACAGTGTTCACTAATTGACCCTCTTTCTGGAGCATGTGCTGTGAAGTAAAGTCCAGGTGTCTCCCTCCTAAATCAGCAAAATCATTTTCCCTATAATAGAGTCTCTGTGTCTCTTTGTTAGAGCCCCCCTTATCTCATTCTAGGAGTTGCCCAAGTGTCCACTGAAGGCCTTGAGTCTGCTATCAGTGATTTATGTAGGGAGCCTAACAAGCATTTTAGTCTTTCCTAAACAGACAAAGAGACCTAAGAAAACATTTGAGAAGTCAGGATTCCTTGAGAAACTGATGAAGCAAAACACAAGCAAAGCTTTGAAACAAATGAAGCAAAGCACAAGCAAAGCTTTCATACATCACATCACAGTTTAGTCTTAATAATTGTCAGAAATTCATTTGTTTGAGCCCTTTCATTCCCTTTCACAGCACAAAACTAGACAAGTCCATAATACATTGGGTGTTGCTGAGGCTTACAAAATCAGTTTAGACCAGTGACAAACTCAAAGGAAATTTATTTTAACCAAAATTGTTTAACAGGTGACAAAACAGAAATTAAGTCCATTCCAATCAAAATTGCCCAACACTTCAACAGATATTAGTAAACCACAGGTTCAGGTTGCTGACTTAGGATCCTAAGCTTGGAACAATGGTGCAAAGCGTGCAATCATTCACCTTTAAGATGAGGGCTCTCAACCTCAAAGAGTTTCCTTAGGCGTCATCCCAACCCAAGGGGAGAGTCCTCAACTGCACACCTGCTGCTCCAAGGAGGACTGACTCAAAATGTCCCTCTGGCAGTGCTCTATTTATACCCTAGTCAAATCTGATCTGTGCTTGTTGGAAGTGTGGGAAACGCAGAACAGTGAAAAAACTGCAAAACACACATTTCCTTAACACATGGTGCCCAGAACAAACACAGGATGGGTCGGAGATCCAGTGATTTGTGTTGCCATGGCACCAAGGAAAAATGCAAAGCAAGGTGGAGGCTGCGTGGTCCTGTTCTTCCGCATTTCTCAAGGAATATTTGACACAACTATACAGATTTGTCTCCTGCTCTTCTGCTTTTCTCAAGGAATGTTTTGCACAACTCTGCGGACATTATTTCCCATTCTTCCCACAACAACTGCACCGCATTGCACCAAGGAATGTGCTGTGTCGTTACTCGAGAAACAATGGCTTGACCACAGTCCCACCCGCTCACACATACACACTTAGATAAATACTACCCTGAGTTTGTCTCTAACTTGGAGGGACGATAATCCGGTACCAAATCAGAGGGACAGATTGACAGGTTTGTGGTACTTGCCCCCCCTAGAAGGGATGCCTTTTGGTGAGATTTGGGCCCTTGGCTATGCTGAGTGATTACCTGGGAATTAAGTGTGTGTGATTGCAGTCATTTTTTGTGTGTAGTGCTATATCGCCAACCTGCAGCTTGTGCATTTATCGTAGGCAATCTCAAAGAATCTGTAGATGTTGCATAAGAATAAACCGTACTATTCGTGTACCTGACTGCTTCTCTTGAATGCAACCGGACCTACAGCATACGGGCTGTTCGTGCATCTGGTGTCAGGCCTATGGTTACGGCCATAATTGGCATACCTGTTAAGAGATAAGTCCAGCTGCCCCTAGCCCCTCTAATCTCTGAGGACTGCCTAGAACACAAGGAGATTAATCTCTTACCAAATTATTTTGTCACCTTAAATGCAACAGTGGTCATATATAGTTAACAGTCTAGAAGTTTCTTTCTACCCAGGTGTTTCATTGGCTGAGGGCCCATCTCCTGGCCATAGTCTATGCGACTTCATCCTGCTGATTGGGCAGCCTGGCTCCCAAGTCCCAACTACTAGTTTTTTCAACAGCTGAGAAGTTTCTAGTGTTGTCGGGGGGTGGGGGGGGGTGGAGGGTGCATTTGCCGCATTGGGAGAGAATTGGCTGATGGGTCAGACTCCAAGGGTTATAGTAAATGGGGTCACATCAGGCTGGCAGCCAGTCACCAGTAGGATCCCCCAGGGCTCAATTTTATGGTCAGTGCTCCTCAATGTTTTTATAAATGATCTGGACACAGGAGTTGAATATACATTAAGTAACTTTGCTGCTGATACTAAATTAGGAGAAGCTGTGGACTTCCTCAAGGTTAGAGAGGCCCTACAGAGAGATCTGGATAGACTAGAGAGCTGGGCAATCACCAACTGTATGAAATTTAACAAGAGCAAGTGCCAGATTCTTCACCTGGAATGGGGTAATCCTGATTATACGTACAAACTGGAGGACAAGAGGCTGGACAGCAGCCCCGTGGAAAGAGATCTGGGGGTTTGGGTTGCTGGAAAGTTGAATATGAGCCAACAGTGTGCCCTGGCAGCCAAAAGGGCCAACCATGTCCTGGGGTGCATCAAGCACAGCATAGCTGTCCTGGTTTAACCAGGATAGGGTTAAGTTTCCCCAGCAGTGGGGGGGGAGCTCTAGCCGGGTTATTCAGATACCATGCGGACATAACATCCTGGCAGGTCACATTTTTCCTGGCGGGGGAGCGCGGTGCACTCGTGGTTTTGTACATCGTGCTTCAAACTGCTGTATTTGGTAGCTATTTTGCTCTGTTCATTGCTATCACTATTACTGTTATTGTTATTGTTGTTGTTTGTTGTGTTGCTATTGCATTATTGTATTAAACCTTTCCTTATCTCAGCCCCGGGGCTTTGTATTTCACTCCCTTTGTGGGGGAGGGGCAGCGGCCGCATGGTCTCAGACCCCGGCAGGGGCTAAACCACCACAATAGCTAATTGGTTGAGGGAGGTGATTGTCCCACTCTAAACTGCACTGGTGCAGACCCACCTCAAGTAATGTGTGTAGTTTTGGGTGCCTCAATGTAAGAAGGACATCAAACTATTAGAGTGTGTCCAGAGGAGGGTGACCAAGCGTCACGTCCCACTGAGAAGAGGGAGTCAAGTGACTTAGATTTGTAAATCCTCAGTGGAGTGGACAATGGTGAGACAAGTCTCAAAGTGCATACATAAGCATTTATTAATTTCCCATAGCGTATTAATTGAATGCATGATAATTGACTAAGTATATAACAAATTATATCAAGTGGTAATCGGATTCATAATAATTGACTAGGTATATTATGACAAGTGGCACGATATGCCTTGTGTTACTTAATGATAACAAGAAAAAGGGGGTAGAAGAGAAGAGAGATGATATAGAGATGGGGATAGGGATAGAGATCACCTGTCCGGGTTCCTGCATTGCTCCCACAAATGAGGGTTCAGGGATGCATCCATCTTCTTCACTACTGTTATCCTGGCCCCTCCCCAATTTATACGCACTTTCCTTGGGTCCCTCCCCCAGGTTGACCTACATATTGATGTATCATATGTATGAGGAGGACTAAGCTGCTTCTTGGGATGTCGCAACTAGCATAATATTGTTAATCTTCATTAACATATGCAGGGGTGTCAACTTTAATGTGCATTTCATGGATAATGAGGCAAAGGTCATTCACCAGACAGATGGCCCTGAAACTTTACAAGATGCACCAGAGCAGAACCGTCCTGTCTCCACTGGGCTTCCTCCTCCAGATGCATCCCGTGCTATCCAGGCAAGTTTCCTCCCACATGGATCACACAAAAGATAAGCAAGTGTCAACCTTATCAGCTCACTGAGCACAAAGTCTGCATTATTCAGACTCCACCTTATCCACCCTGTGACTATAAATTCATTTTAAGGTACTTTGCAAGTGTTTGAGACATTCCTCAGAAAGGCTCAGAGGGCCTCTATCTCCCGCCCATCTCTTATCTTTCTCTCAGTGTTTCAGGGAGTTACAAGTTGTCTCCTACATCAAGATGGTGAAAGGACTCAAGGGCAAGACTTATGAGAAGCCGCTGAGGCTTTGTTCAGCTTGGAGAAGAGAAGACTGCGGGGTGACCTCATCACAGCCTACAAGTTCCTCAAGGGGGGCAGTGGAGGGGGAGGTGCTGATCTCTCTCTGGTGACCAGTGATAGGACATGAGGAAATGGAATTAAACTGCATCAGGGGAAGTTCAGGTTGGACATTAGGAAAGGTTCTTCACTGAGAGTGTGGTTGCTCACTGGAACACATTCCTTATGGAAGTGGTCACGGCACCAAGCCTGTCAGAGTTCAAGGAGTATCTGGACAGTGCTCTTAGACGTATGGTTTAGTTTTAGAAAGTCCTGCAAGGAGCAGGGAGTTGGACTCGATGATCTTTATGGGTTCCTTCCCACTTGAGATATTCTATGATTCTGTGATTGAAAATCAGTTGCTACAGAAATGAATATCCTTCTCCTCAATATGCCAAGCAGATTTCATGAGCCAAACAGATCTAATGTAAATGAGGAATTCAAACTTGTTTCTTTATTAAGACAAGCTCAATATCATGCTATGTTTCTAATTACCCTTGCACACATACACATGACTTTTGGAAACACGAGTCCACAACCTCTAAGGTTATAAAGTAGGTATGTTTATTCAGCGCTGAGGCGCACGGGGGATTGCTCCACCACAAACGTGCACCCCTCTCATGGCACCTTGTCTTGGCTTTATGCTACAAAGCATCACATATTCATAATATGCCTATACATATGCATGACCTATCCCCGCTTCGTATTATAATGAGCCTAAAAGTGTTTTTCATATGTTTCGCCCTGGTCTCCTCCTAGTTGCGCCTGCGCAGTGTGTCCTGGTGGTCATGGGTTGGGGTCACAGAGATGAAGTAGCTCCTCTTCCTCACTGTTGAACTTTTTACCTCTGTTCCTTGCTCAGTCTCTGTAGCCTCCTGGACTCAGGCCAGACCATAGGGTTGGTTTTGGCCAGTTTTTAAGGCTGTCTTCCTATTCCATCAGGAAGCGTTTCCTCACAGCTTCCATTAATCAAGGTTTTCATATTGTTCTGCTCTGTGGCCCATCGACTATGATCTATTATCCTATTTAATCTTAGTTATCTTTTAACTAATGGGCCTCTAGCCCCTCGCCTGACCTCTAAGTCTTCCATCTTTATCTCTAAACTAAGTTATACCTTCATTTCTTGAGTGCCTAATTTCTATATCCTATTTTAATTTCCTAGCTCCTCATCTCACACGCACACTCACAAGCACTTC
Organism: Strix aluco; assembly: GCF_031877795.1. NCBI lineage: Eukaryota > Metazoa > Chordata > Aves > Strigiformes > Strigidae > Strix > Strix aluco. The sequence goes on along the minus strand of NC_133935.1, from coordinate 18,047,066 downwards.
AAAACTTCCCATTACAGTAGAGAGATCCAAAGTCTGTTGCAGCAGGTGGGCTTGGGGTGCTTATCGGGTATTGATTTTCTTGTTGCCCAAGGCTTTATGGTTTCTTTGCCACTCACTGCTTAACCTTTTGGCAATCCTTGACCTTTGCTTTTTCCAGATTCCAAGCTACTGGAGCATGCCTCTGTGAGAGACTGAAATGACATATGACTGTCTCAAAGCTTGCTTGTGTCTGTGCAAACCTCAAGGACAAGCTGCTGCAGCCTGTGGATAGGTGTGGGGAGTGTTGCCCAGGGAAGCGGGAGTGTATTGAAGGATGCACCCCCCATTCCTTTGCAGTTGCATTGTCAAATTCCTTAGACAAGCCTCAAAGGGGCAGATGTGTACTGACCTGGCCCCATCGTGTAGCCATTTGTGGCTCTATTGTGTAGGCCAGACTCCATGCATGCATTGCTAATGAACTGTAAGAGGTAAGCATTTCTGCCCAGAAGCTGGATGCAGCAAAAACATGTAGGACCAAAGAAAAAAAAACTAATGGTGTGCAGATATGCTAATCAGTGGATACGATGAACTTAAAAAGGCAACAGAAAACTTTGCTCGGTGTGGTGTGCATCTACCATCAAAGCTAGATCCATGTGCACCCACTACCAAAGAACTGAAGACTGAAGACCAATGGAATGCCACTGGATCCATGGTGGTGACTATTCTTGTGACTCTATCCCGCATGCTTGCTTTATTTCTGTCTTTTCCTTCCATTTGTCCTATCGCTACCCCTCTTCATTTTTTTAATAATAAAAACCTGGTTTGGGTATACGGCATTTGACCTTGTCTGTATCTTAATCTCGCTCTTCGGATCATATCGAAACCTCCCCCTGAGATGGGAAACTAGGAAATTAAAATAGGATGTAGAAATTAGGCACTTAAAAAATGAAGATATAACTTAGTTTAGAGATAAAGATAGAAGACTTAGAGATTAGGTTAGGGGCTAGAGGCCCATTAGTTAAAAGATAAACTAAGTCTAAATAGGATAATAGATCAAAGTTGATGGGCCAGACAGCACAACAATGAAGGAACCTTGATTAATATGAGCTGTGAGGTAATGTTTCCTGATAAAATAGGAAGATAGCCCTAAAAACTGATCAAAACCAACCCTATGGTCTGGCCTGAGTCCAAGAGACTATAGAGACTGCGCAAGGAACAGAGGTAAAAAGTTCAACAGTGAGGAAGAGGAGCTACTTCATCTCTGCGACCCCAGCCCATGACCATCGGGACACGCTGCGCAGACGCGACTAGGAGGGACATACGAAAATGACTTTCAGGCTCATTGTAATACGAAGCGGGGATAGGTCATGCATATGTATAGGCACGTTATGAATATGTGATGCTTTGTAGCATAAAGCCAGGACCAGGTGCCACAGGAGGCATGCACATTTGTGGTGGAGCGATCCCCCATGTGCCTCAGCGCTGAATAAACATACCTACTTTATAACCTTTAGGTTGTGGAGTCGTGTTTCCGCAAGTCACCCCAACGTTGGATCGGGACAGCCTCCCAACCTAGTGCTGTTTGTGTGGCACCCCTGCCCGCTTCCTCCACTGTCAGGGATGGCCTCTGCTTGATCAAGAACTGAACATATTATGCAAACAGGGGCTGCCTATAACAAGGTGTGACCAGCAGGATGATGCAAACAGGAACGCGGTGTAATGAGCCTTGGTGTGTGGCTGAACTACAGACAGGAGAGCACTCTGAAAAAGTAAGAGAGTCAAGGATAAAGTGAAATCATTCTGTTTAGAAAGCTTATAACATAAGTGAAACATAACCACCATGAATTAAGTGTTGGAAGGTAGTGTCAGGATGCAAGCCTGCTCTATTTGAAGGCTGATACAATCTAGCATTTATATCAGTTACACTGCATTAGGCCAAAATTGTCTAGGTAACTGTGTTGGAAACACCAATTTGAGGAGCAGGAGTAGCAGAATTAAGGACGATGAGGAAGAAGTAGTATGGGGAATGTTGTTTATTTTGGGAGGAATCAGGGCAGAGACAAGCAAGTATGTGTAGGGACAGTGTAAAGGTGGGCTCAGGGAAAGAGCAAATGGATAATTAGGTATAATTCGAGGTAAAGAACAAAGAAGGGTGGGAACTTTTGGCCTAGGACTATGAGTGCTTATCGGTGGTGATATTCAAGAATGGATGTACATATCCTGGTTTCAATTTCCACTCTGTCCTGGGGTCTCACACTCATTTTAATCTCAGTCCATGGCATGTTTTGTTAATGTGTTTCAGCTCATCTAGATGTCCAGATTCCATTGTAATTGCTCTATGTTATGTTGGTTTTTAAAAAGATTAAGTCTGAATAAACTCTCCAGGTCAAGTTACTATCATTTTTAGTCCACACAGAGTCTATTTTCTTCCAGTCAAAAACCTCCATCAGCAACAGTGTTGTTCCCAGAATCTTGAAATACAAACAACATTATGGACCCATTGCACTGACTTTCCATAATTCTCAGAGTAGTGAAGGCAGACGCACTCATTATTCCTATGATCATGACCAATAATAGGTGGAAAATCTATTTTCACTGAAAAAAAACCAGTTTCGCTTGTGATGGAGATACTGTCAAACTGGATCCATTTTTTCTTATTACCTAGATCCATGTCATGGCCCTGAGGGCATCAGCAGCCCTGAGTGTCCCTGCTCAGCTCCCTGGGGGCCCTACCCTACCCATGGCTCAGAACCCCATTTCAGGTCCCTCCCAGGGTCAGTCCCTGCCTCAGTGACACTGCAATAGTGCCAGTCTCCAGCTCCCCACAGCCCTGCCCTGACCGGCCGTGGGCCCCACTGAGCTGCGTCAACCCACAGGTCAATGTCCTGGCACAGCCTTGGCCCATCCCCAGGGCCCTGCCCAGCCATCCTGGGGCTGTGTCTGACCCTGGTTCCCCTCACTGGGCCTAACCCTGACCCCCATCCACGAGTTGATGTTCCAGTGGTGCCCAGTGCTGGGGCTGGGGCTGCCCCTGGCTGCCCTGCTCCACAGCTGGGGTGGTGAGACAGCCCCGGCTGCCTGCCCTGCCCTGCTGCCCATGGGAAAAGCAGGCAGTCAGGGCAGGCATCCAGATGAGACTTGGCTGACTCGGCTCACTGATGTCCCTGCCTCCACTTATATACTCTTTTCAAGAGCAGATTATGTATTATCACGCTCTACGTGGTTGTACACCAAACAATTTCAGTGTTGCAGTAATTAGAAGCTGGGAGCACTGTGAACTGATGTTTATCAGTAGGGGCAGGATGTTCGCTTTGTGAACTGAGAGTAGATCATGCAGACCAAGCCACGTCCTTGATTCCTCACCAATCTTCCAAGTCCTCGCCTTGCAATGAATAACATTGCTGTCTAAAGGATATATAACAGCAGAATATTCTTACTAGTCCATAAGTTTGAACTGTGATGCATTTTTCATTATGGCATTTCATTGATTTGATATGACAGAGGACCCATCCTATTTATAGTTACAGATGGACCTTGTTTTATGTCAACAACTTCAAATAAAAAACTGTGTCCCCAACCTCTGCATATATACATATTCAAAGTGGCACATTCACTTCTATCATTCCTACTCTTTCAATCTTCTACTTCATTTTCTCTTTTATCTCTGACCATTCCTGATGCCTCTCAGTAATCCAGTTTAAAATATCTCCCTCTGAAGAAGCTTCTAGTAAAGTTAAGGACATAATGAACAGCATCTTCATTCAAAAAAAGGGTTTGAAATAACGAAATCCCAGTTGCCAATCAACTGGATCTTCTTAAAACTGTCAAGATCAGGGATAACTGTGTGGTGGTGTAATTCCATCCTGTTCCGTAGTCCCGCCCCCCCCCCCCCCTGCTGCTGGGCCACATACCAACCTGAGGAGTTAAGTACTGCTGATAGCAGTAAACAAAGCATTCAGACCCCTTTTGATGAGGCTGACTCAGCCCTCCTTATCACTTGGAAACTGTGATAAGAGCCCATCACCTCCTAACCACATGGGAGAACAATAACAGAATTCCATACCCATCAAGTTCTTGCAGAACTGGTGGAAGACACCAGAACACCTCATTGTTGGAGCTAGGCCAGAGTGATAAGTATCTGACAAAAGTCAATTATCTTGGACCCTATAAACAGCAGCCCCAAGTGACACCTTTTGAGTCTCCTGGACCACAGCCCTGACCAGCATCTTCCCTGAGCTGTGATGCCTCTCAGGCATTAACTCCTCGAGGTACCGTCCACTGACAGAGCGGACATAAGGCCAGGGTGAAGTTGACCCCCTTGGGTCTCAATTATTGCCCATTGAGGAATGCCGATGCATTGTACTTACTCTAAACTCGAGAAGAGGGAAATTTTAACTTTGAGCTAGCTTCTCTTTCACCCACGCTCTCTCTGCTTACTGATATGTTTAGGTATACACAGTTACTTTCACGAGTGTGGGGACATACATATTTTACTGGATCCAAATACTTTTTTCTGTCTGTGTGTTTGCATGCTTTATATTTGTGAATGTGCTGTATATATGTATAGATTTAAGGTACCGTATAGTGAGTGTGAATCTTGTCATCTTTGAATCTGTAGTTAAGTTGCTATTTTAATCGTAACATATTTTACCAAACTATTTTGTAAATCTTTAAATTGGTTAATGATTAAGTGCTGCTAATCATTAATAAATCTTGATTTGCTGCTAAATCATTATCATGTTAATACTTTCATCTGCAACAAACTGATAATTTCAGTCCTTCCTGCTCTTATTCACTATCTTCCATAATGACTCTGTAATGGTTTGGTTTTCATGCACCACTTGTGCAGTCAGGACAACTGAAGGTCATTCAGCACTTGCAACCTTTGCTTCATCCTCAGACCTTGGGGCTAGTTGTGGTCACTAAACCCTTGAAACAAAGGCCTCCAGGTGAGTGACATGAAAAGGCCTGAACCATAGGCCTTGAACCTAAGTTGACTGCTGAGTGAACCTAGAAGTTGACTTCTGACTGAACCTCCCGACCAGCATATCAGCATGAAATATGACCATGGTAATATCGTCTGAAAACTATAAATAAGGAACATATATCTTTGGACCCTAAACCAGATGTTTCCTAGGAAAACAGGAACTCCTCAGATGTGCCCGGGATCCTGGCCAGATCCGAGATGCACCTGAGCGAGGCAAAGTCAATCTACCAGATGCTTCCGTGCCCTTTTTTTTTTTTTTTATATGATTTGTTTGTTAGACTTTATAAAAGCAGGACCCTCTCACAGAGAAGATGGAGACCTCACCTACAAGTGGACACACTGTGTAGGACTTCCCAATTGCCGGGAACAGTTCTCTGATCCTTAGCTGTGATGGAACTCCCCAGCTGAAGCACGGATCTGGATGATGGTAAAGTATTAGGGCAACTGGTGATGTATCTGTCTGAATCACTACAGCTAACTCTATGTGGTAATGATCAGGTGCATTACCTTGCTTATTCTTTCTGCTGCTTTGAACTAAAGTAAAATAAGCTTATCTTTTTAACTTGGTGTCTGTGTCCTTTCTGTTGACCCCGTCAATCGGCAGAACAGTGAGTCAGTGACTTGTCGAGTTACATGTCAGGTATGTTTCCAGTTATCGTGTAGTACATTGTATGTTTCTTTATTACTCTGTCTTCTTTTCCCTCTCCTGTTTTCTTGATCTTCATGTTTCTGTTGGGCACTGATATTTGCTGTTACTGATTGTATCACATGCCTCAGGCTGGTAATTTCTCTAACGGGCCTATCCACCATTCTTCCATTCAGTTTCCCAATCCTGTTCCTCTGATAAGCTTTCACATATCTGATCCACAAATGGTTCCCAGACTGACTCATCCAGTTATCAATCTCTTTATATGGATTCTTGTTTGAAATAATCTTCCCATCTCCTGACTTCCACCACCTTTTGGCTCAAGTAAATATCCAGAATTATATTCCCTGTACACAATAATCTGAATCTCAAACCACTCATCCTTTTATCACCTGATGATCTCTAAAATCACTTGCAGGTCTGCATACTGGGATTACCTGCCCAGAGATTTGTCCCCATAGATGTTCAGGGCTGCACATCCAATCTGCCACTTAACATTGAACTTCCAGCGGTGAACCAAATTTTGCGTTTGCTGAAATTATGCATTCATGCTTCAAAGCCTTCTTTCCATAGGGTATTCTTTTACAGTGGTTGGGCATTTATATTTTGGTCCTTCATTACGAAGGGCATGATATCATAACCTGAAGAGAATCAGATTTAAACTCATACCAGTAATATGCCATAATTAGATACATATTAAGCACAAGCAGTTGAAAAAAGTGTTGTATGCATGTATTATTTTACCATTAATGTATAAAGTGAATTTTGAAGGTTGCTAGAACAGGAAAGTATCTAGTCATTAACCCTAGAAGAGGACCATACTGGAATGTGCTGAGACTATTAGGACGCTACACCCAGATAATACTATCAAGATACTATATGTTAAAGTATGTTAAGCTACATCAGAGAAAGTATGAGCTATGCTACCAAGGATTTATATCTTGATAGATATAAAACTCATGGAGTCACTAATGGAAATGCTGTCAGGAAACTATATCTTGACAGTGTAGCCTAGTAGCCCAGGTAAAGTGGTGTTGCCATTGTTGGTACAGAGGTCAGAGGCTGTGATTTAGTTTTGTATTGCTTCAAGGCTGGGATTTGTCAACAGTTGCTTTGTCTGGGCTTGTCTTGGCCTGCCTGGGCCTTTGGTTTAGCTTGTTGAGCTGTAACAGCTGTTGCCTAAGAATCAGATTACCTATAGTGTTACCTACCTTCTTTTAACTTTAGTTAGCTTTGTGCAATTGTGTGCTATACTGTTATAGTAGTTTTGATGTATTTCTGTAGCTATAGTTAGTGAAAATAGGTCATTATTCTGTGTAGAGGGAACTGTCTGTGACATAGAACTGTAGAGGAGTACAAGTGCAGGATGATAGCACAGGCCTTGAAAGTACAGGCACCAGGTGATACCAGAGGCCCCAGGGTGATAAATAAATCACCAGTGGTCAATTACTTGTCACTAAAGGAATGCAGCCTTAAAAGCTGGATAAAACTGGTTTCAAGAATAACAAAGAGAACAAAGAGCAAGTATCCAACTTAATATAAACTTAACCACAGATAGTGAGTTTTGGTATAATAAGGAATTGTGAAGCAGTAAAGAGAGAGGAAAATGTGGTGCATGTTACAAAATTCTTAAAAATAAATCCAAGCACAGACCCTAGAGTGAGGAAGAAGTTCCCCACCATCAACATCATATTCCTCCCAGTGAAGAACAAGGGACACCAATGAATCACCATAACGCTCCTTTTCAAAAGTTGCCACTGTCAATCTTTGGGGCCAGAGGCCAGTGGAAGGACAAGTCTAACACTAGAGAACAGGGGTAGATATGATGAATTTTCTGTACAACTGTTTTAACTGCTAATTAATGTGGCTTTTTCTGTAATAATTACATGAATTGGACAAATAATGTTGGATAACAATGCTTTGCTGTTAAGACTTCAGTTATGCAAACAATAAATTGTTTGTGCTAGTGTTATCCAAAAAGCAGATTCATGCCCGACATGCAATAACCCAATCTTAAGATGCTCAGAAAAGATATTGTATTTATTCAGGCCTGAGCGCTTGGTGGACTTTTCCACAAATCAAGCACCCCAACAGCAGGTTTTCGTGTTCCTTTTACACAAAAAATCAGAGGTTAGTACTTTTTCAGACACACCTATTAGATACTGATTGGTTAGTGATTAACATACAATTATAATACGGCTTACATAATGCTTCTACTACTATGCTTGCTCAGGGGAAGGGTCTTAACCTGGGCAGGGGTCTTTTTGACCTGTGGGTGTGTTTTTTAGTATTACAGTGAAGGTGGTTCACTTCCAGGACACTCAGAAGTTAGTTTCATTGCCAAGTTAAGTAATCCTAGGCATTCACTTTTATGGTCCAGGATGTTCTGCATTCTCAACACAATCCCAGACATTCTCTTTTATGGTCCAGGATGTTCTATTTATTGTCTAGGGTTTGGAGATCAAAGCTTGTTCTTAACAAACTTCTTATCAGTAATCAAGGTTATCATCTCGCCCACTATTCAAAGTCTTGTTCAACCAGGTTTCGAAACCTCATAATTGTCCCCATATGTGAGGTAACTGTGGCTACTAGCACCATTGTTAACCATGGCTACTGGCAAATGTGAAGTATACTATATCACTAATAAAGTGTATTTCTTCAGTCCACACAAATGGTACATGTTGCAGCCCAATATTGAAGAAAACCAAAAACCTGTGATTCAAACATTGCATAAGGAACATGTTATTTATTCATGTGCAGAATCTGTTGAGAATGCATGTAACTGGTATCAGAACTGGAACCATCTTTAGATGTGCACCTAGGACTGCAACAACAACAAAAACCACACAGCACTAGCAGGTTAATGGTTGTAACTCCAAAATAATAATTGCTATAAATGGCGTGGGTACTAATTGCCTCAGAATCATGTGTGCAGAATCAATCACTGCCATTCTACAGTGCTACATATTTCAGTTTTATCCTATTAAGGGCAAATATACCACTGATGTTTGTGTTGCCTCTGATTATTTTCACTTGAAGCCTGTTGTAACACGAATACAACAATGAGCTGAGAGATGAGGTTTCAGGAGTATTTGCTGGTTCAGGCCAGGATCATGTCAGTGATCCCGATCAGCTATGCCTTAAAGGGGATTTTAGGATCTCTGACCATACATACCTGGAATATCTGTTTTGTCCAAACATTTTCACAGAATAACAGAATCATCTAGGTTGGAAAAGACCTTGAAGATCATCTAGTCCAACCATTAACCTAACACTGACAGTTCTCAACTACACCATATCCCTAAACGCTATGTCAATGCGACTCTTAAACACCTCCAGGGATGGGGACTCCACCACTGCCCTGGGCAGCCCATTCTAATGCCTAACAACCCCGTTCTGTAAAGAAATACTTCCTAATATCTAGTCTAAACCTTCCCTGGCGCAACTTGAGGCCATTCCCTCTTGTCCTATCGCTTATTACTTGGTTAAAGAGACTCATCCCCAGCTCTCTGCAACCTCCTTTCAGGTAGTTGTAGAGGGCAATGAGGTCTCCCCTCAGCCTCCTCTTCTCCAGACTAAACAACCCCAGTTCCCTCAGCCGCTCCTCGTACGACATGTGCTCCAGACCCTGCACCAGCTTCCTTGCCCTTCTCTGGACACGCTCGAGTAATTCAATGTCCTTTTTGTAGTGAGGGGCCCAAAACTGAACACAGTAATCGAGGTGCGGCCTCACCAGTGCCGAGTACAGGGGTAAGATCCCTTCCCTGTCCCTGCTGGCCATGCTATTCCTGATACAAGCCAGGATACCATTGGCCTTCTTGGCCACCTGGGCACACTGCTGGCTTATGCTCAAACATGGACTGTATCATCTGATCGTTGCTGACTAGTTTTTTGCATTTGTAGCTGGGACCAGCTTGCCTTTCTGATGTGTTTCATGGCAAGACTATTACCTGTGCTGTTGGCATGGTAGCTAAGAAGGATATGTTGAATCCAGCATTTTTAGCCTTACAGCTTGAAAAGTTGCTGTTGGGTCCCAGCCTCAGAGGAAGGTGCTAATGAGAGATTCTTTAGCTTATACCCTGGAGTGAATTAAGGTGAAATTACACTAAATGGTCAAACTCAGTACAAATTTATTGATTACACGTTTGAATCACCTGAGGATTTAATTTTCTGGCAATAAAGCAAAACAATTACCCTTGTGCCTGAGGTTACTAAAAGGAAGGAAAGGAGAGAAAGGGAAAAGAGAGAGAGAAAAAAGAGAGAGAGAGAGTTCACCAACCTGGAATCCAGTAGCATCCTGCACAGTTGGGTCTTCCATGGGTGATAGGTGCACACACACCAGTGCAAAACCTTTAAGCATAAAAGTCTCCACCCTATCTCCTCCCTCATGTTAGGGAGGAGTTGCCATTGTGAAAACTATCAGACGCCAGGAGTCTGATCACGCACTTGGCTTGTGTTCCAAGAGGCCTAGATATGCGCAAATCAAATTGGGGGATCGTAGGATGGTGGGAGTTCTAGGTGACCAGTGTTTCACCTTGAGTAAAGGCTAAGGTTCAAGGAAGTTGTATGTCACAAGACTCTATCTTGGGTCTGCTTAGCCAATTTTTGCCGGCCTGTATCCTGTTGTTGCATCCATTGAGGGCAGGGTCTGGGTTGCTGTATCAAGCAGTCTGTTTAAGACAATAAAGTTCTTACATGGTTTCCATGGTTGCCCATTTTAATTGTCTTACAACCTCTTCCTGCCTTGGACCCCATTCCCACTCTGTTTCCTTTTTTAGCAACTGTGTTAGCAGCTGTGCTATTTCCGTATATTTAGAAGTATGCAGGTGCAGACTGGTGGTGCAGTTCTCCCAATGCCATTCCTAGCAATCCCCTACAGGAGCTTGCATTTCACGCAAAGGTTTTAGTTTTGGTTTACAGTTTGACATTTCTGATGTAACAATTGTATTTCTAATCATCTGACATTCATCTACACTAACTGGGCTTCAACTGATTTTGCCGTGTGACTGTTGCTCAACCCTAACAGATGTGTATTTAGTCACTGTGTAATTAATCAATGTGTTTAATCATAACCACATGTGTAATATATTGTTCTGTCCACTTGAAATACTGTGTGTCTTTGATCACCAATTGCATATATTGATCCTAGGAACTGTAGGTTTATTAATGTGATAAGGATATTAGGATGTATTGCCAAGGGACTTTTCAAAGCTAAGTCCACATCCCAATTACTATCACTGGTGATGAATTTGTATTGTGAGCAAAGTCTACAAGAATGCAGGTGAGCACAGGGCTGGCCAGCCTCAGCACGGATGGGATCTGCACAGCATGACAAGCCATCCCCAGAGGCTCATCCAATGCTGTGTCATCTCAGGGTTCCCGGCAGCAGAAGGGATGTAAGATTTTATAAATTGCTATCACCTTTTCTGGGACATTAATAAAATAACTATTTTTCTTGAGCATGTTTGTGCCTTTCTTGTTGGGAACCACAAAGAACTGATACCTCCTGACTCAAAATAATTATTAGCTTTTTAAAATAAACTGCTATTGATGTGAAAACTTTGATATGAAAGTAATATGGCACTGTCTTGACAGAGAAGACTATTCATGCAGTGAGTTAGCAAAAAGGAGTTAATGAATATGTGGTAACACTAACATCCCTGAAGAGAGAAAAGAAAGAGAAGAACCATTCATCGTGAAACTGCCCTTCACTACAGAGAGACCAGCACCTGACTAATGACTCATTTGGTTTGGGTGAAACTGATGTAAGATATCAGCCTCCTTATAGCTTATGTTTTTTCTTTAATCAGACACAATAATATAATTCGTTTAGCAAAAATTCATTGAGCTTTATCTGTTGTAGTGCCATCATCTTGGGTTTCTATGGTCAGCTTTTTAAGTCAAAACTTGCAGACTTGCCACCTGCTTCTGATACTCTTGCAACTCAGTTATCCTCTGTGCAACAGCAGTTAAATGTACCTACAAGTCTATAACTTCATCTTGTATTCCCTGGTTTGGTACCTGCAGAGTGTAATTATTATATTGTATTTCCTATTTGGCTATTCCATCTTTGAGAGTAAGTACATGCTCTTTTCCTCTGAGAGGGGATACCCTTCTGGATGACATAAGGCAGATGCTATTTGTTTCTTTTTCACTTATTTTGTATAAATTATGATATCTATCAAAACTTTTTTCAGTGTCAGGTAGGGCTGCACTGTCCAGTCTCGTTTTATCAGTCCAATGACTAGGGTCCTGCTCTTGAATTATCTGTAGGAGAATGGATGGGTGCTCCACCACATAACTTCCATTTTCTTTTCTTTAGTTCTGAATCTATTTATTATCACCCAACACCTACAGCTGGTCTTCCCAGAGCTATCATTTTCCTTATGCAATAAGTCTATGTTGCTGGTAATGTAGCAAAATGAGAAAGAGAAGGTGCTTTTTGTTTTCAACGATACTGATTTCACTCATACTCATGCTTTTATACCATCAAACTTACAAACACTAAGAGTACCTGTCACATTCAAGTCATCTTGGCCAGACCACTAAGAAAGTCATATGCAAGGAGGACAAGGAATACCGGCTGGAGAGTGGTCATCGTATCTCTTTTGACTGGGGAAAATGAACTGGTTTTTGAATGTGCCTTTCACTCTTCAAGGTACTTCTGGAGCCGACAGTGATTGCAATCTTTTCTCTTTTCATCCTGTCCAATCTTCCTAACTTTGCTGATTTACTCCTCTTTGTATCCCTTTCTGGATATTTTATGGATCAAATCCTGTTCTTTATCTCCCTGCCATTCTCTCTTCACATCTTCAGTTCTGTTCTTCATTTTCCCAGTATGCTCACTGATGTTCTGGGACCTTGGTAACAATCTCGTCTCTATGCCACCAACACTCACTATTCTTTAAACCCTTCATTACTGTTTCTGCTGTTGCTTTTGGACACATATGTGTATTTACCAACCTTAATGGTTTTATTACAGATCTCTGCATCAATAGACCCAAGCACTGTATAGAAATTGCCTTTTTTTTTTTTTTTTCCTATCTAAATTACACATCACTGTGTGGTTGTGTGGTTCCCACCTTTTTTCTTTTCCAATGAATAGATCCAACTGCTTCCTTTCACAACAAAGAGGCAATGGTGGAAAGATGACCTCTTGCTTTCCCACCTTGGATTCTCTGCCAACTAATGCAGCAGTTAATGAAACAAAACTCACTACAAGACCATACAGATAGGGAAAGTGATTTTTATTAAACTTTATAAATCATCTGACTCTGTTTACTCATATTTTCACCAATAGAAGTATCAGTATGTGTGTCCAAGTAATCTGACCAGGATGACTTGTGCATGACATGTAGGACAAGACATGCCAGTACTGAATCCTCTCTACAGATCGTCTTCATTGCTGAGAACAAACTGCTTTTGGATAGGCCTTATATAGCCTTTAAGAGTCAACAGTTACTCCCATCTTTTGCATCCATATCTAGTTTCACTCCATGTGAGTCTTAGGCAACACTGCTGAGTCAGTGCTGTGCTATTGTTTTCCCTATCTAGTCATCTTCTGGCTCCAGGTCAGTTCCTTTTTCTTCACCTTATCTTATGGTTTCATTTTCTTGTTATCTGGTTATTGAATGAAACCATGCGTAGGTTGCACTGTGATCAGATGAACTGCTGACCTTAGGTAACAAGATATGCCATTATTTTAGTCCTTGTTCTACTGTTGCTTCTCATGTTTCCATTTGCCCAAGCACATTTCCACTCTCACTTCATTCAGAACAACCTGAGTATTTATGACACAAATGTCTGTGTAAATTCCAAATAAAAGTTTGGAGTTCATTTGCAGATTAGGAATTCAAGTTGCTTTCTTTTTGTACGTTATTGATCACTAACATAATGTATATAAGTTAAAATCTAGTTTTATTTACCTATTCTGTTGTCAGACAAGTCCTAGCTGGACTTACCATAGGAAAGCTCTTTGCTTCTCGTGTGGTTTTTCTGTTACGCCTTCCAGTTCTTCTATATCTTTTTAGTAAGAATGCTTTCAGCATATGCTAATATACTGTCATAAAGCTTGCTAATGCATATTCAGTATTTGTGGACCTATCAACCTAGGATCATGTAATGTCTTAAGAACTGAAGCTTATCAAATGCCCTAAAAGTAGGCCTACAGTTTTCTTGGCTTATCCTGCTGAAGAACATGTGTGTCATGCACAACATTGCAGAGAACTTAAAAGCGTACAAAATGTTTTGTGACAAAACAAGATCAAAACCAAGCCAGTGATTATCAGCTACAACAGCCCCAGTCACCATTTGTTCAGCTCCTCTTTTGGGTTTCCTTAATTTTCACATGGAAGAGTCCCAGTCACCATACAGTCTGATGGAAATACTTCATCCCAAAGCTAGGCTGGTAATACCTTGCCTGTGCAGGGCTAGGTTCTGAGGTAACTTATAGATCTGCCCCTTTGTTGCATACAAATCCTCTTTAACATACTTGATTTTTACCTCAATGCTAAACAGCATGCTGTCTTACATGGGTCAGCTTGCAGCCTAGTTTATTTGCAAATTGGTCTCTCTCGAGAAGAGTCTGAGGTTGTCTGGAGTACCCCGCCTCTGAAGGGTACCTTTGCCACTTAGTCACTGATTCAAATAGACTAAGCTTGACTGAAGCATTTGTAGAGGCTCAGCCTTAGGGATCTGTGGTAATTTAAATGTTATAGTTATCATTTTTCTTCAGGTTTTTATAATGGTTTGATTTGATTTCTCTGCTTTCCCATCAACTTGGGGATTATCTAGTACCATGAAAGTGTGTTTTACAACCTGTTATTTACAAATCAGTTGAACTAATTCTTCTGTGAGGTATGGTTTGGTTTTATGACACTGAAAGTGCCTCCTTTGGAAATCACATTGTACCGGGTCTGGCTGAGCCAGAATTGGTTTTCCCCTGTAGCAGCCCCCATGGTGCTGTGTTTTATGCTGGGAGCTGGCAGGGTGTTGATAGCACACTGGTGTTGTGGCTACTGCTGAGTAGTGCTTACACAGCACCAAGGCTCTTTCTGACATTTCCCCCCCCACAGTGGGATGGGGTGGGCAAGATCTTGGGAGGGGACACAACCAGGACAGCTGACCCGAACTGACCAAAGGGATATTCCAGACCATATGACATCTGCTCAGTATAAAGCTGGAAGAAAGGAGAAAGGGGGGGTTCACCCTTGGTCCTCCGAGACAACCACTACACTTATTGGAGCCCTGCTTCCTGAGAAGGCCTGACATCGCCTGTTCATGGGAAGTAGAGAATAAATCTGTTTTCTTTTTTTTGCTTCCGCGTGCGGACCTTTGCTTCGCTTTGCTTATATTAAAACTACTGTTGTTTTACCCACAAGGGTTGTTTTGTTTTCCTATCTTATTTTCTTTCCCCTCTTTGCCCTGTTGAGAAAAAAAGGGGAAAGGGGGGGAAGTGATAGAGACTTGGTGGGTACCTGGCATTTAGCCAAGGTCAAACCACCACACACATATTCTGTCAGATATGGTAGTGCATAAACCTCTATGCTATCCTTTTCTAGGCGAGAGTTTCAGTCAAGTTGGTTGATTATATTGACAAAGACAAGTAAATAGTTATTTGCCCTTGCTGTAGTTTGCGGGAACCCTGCATAAATGATGCAAATGTCATTGTGATGACCATGGTTCTTGAGGTACTGAAAATGAATGAGTACAAACCTAACTGATGTGGTCCACATCTAAAGCATGATGGACCTTGGGTATTGCAAGCTAAGAACCTTCCTTTCACAGATGTTTGTCAACAGCTGGATACAACTGCTTCTGCAGACCTGATAGTTCAGCAGCCCAGTTAAATCTGAATCTGATGCCTGTTGAATCAAAAGCAAATCCAGAGAGTCTCACTTCCACCATTTCCACAATATTTTTTGCAGGTAAGTATCCTCATTCTCACAAATCTATTTATTTCTAAGCAGCAGCATAAATTCTGAGCTCACTCTCCTTTGAACATCATCATAACTCTAATTTTCTAGACACCGTCTTCCTTGTGGGGCACATTTCTTTTGCAGTTATTCCTGTGCCCTTGATGTGGATTTCAGCTGTGTCTCAGCTGTGTCTCAGTTCCATACCGTCAGGAGCACTGTATATTCATTGTCCCCATGCACACTGAAGTTTCCACTTTAAAATCCACTGTAGGAAATTGGTTTAATACAGAGGGAAGCATTTGCACCAACAAAAATAACATGCCAAACATAAGTTCACTAGCTATTTTCATCAGCTCCCACTGAAACTAGAAACAGCAGTGCATGGGTGGGGTTGGCACCACATAGATAGAAGGCAGGGTAAGGTTTGGAGGAGTGAGACTTACTCCTATCCTATCAGCTCATTTGCTTGTGAAACCACAGCCTAAAAGTAAAGTTGCATGATAGGGCTGAGCCAATCTAAAGGCTCATCATCACCTTTTATTTTAGGTTTATTTTGCTGTAAGAATATATAGTGCAACTCTGGGCTAGGTTCTTCATTTGGTGGTATAGGGAACAAGACTTCACAACTGCCAACAGTTTTGCTTATTAATTACATGAGTAAAAAGCTGTGAGACCACTTTTCATAAGTACATATTTCTGTAGATCTTATTGGCACTGTGCATCTTTCTGCCCCTTCACAGTAGTACAGGCATCTCACTAGGGTCAGGACAGATAATGCAATATAAAAAGTAAGTGATTCTAAATACACCAGGTTAATACTATACTTGGGCTACACAGATCAGGTGAAAAATGTTTGTCAATAAATAAAGAACTGAGAAATTATGAAAATCCTGACAACATTATTCTGCTGACGTACCTTATTGGAGGGGAAAAAAACACTCCCACAAAACCCCTGGATGAAAGCAATTTCTGTGTAATGCAGAGCTCCAACTTGCTCCCAGACAGTCCACTGACTCACAGAAGGTCAGATCTAAAGCAGCAAGGGTTAAGCAGAAAGCGTTGCCCAGTCTTGCCTGAGAGGGAGTGGGCAGGAGTCTTTGGCAATAAAGAAAGTAAATGGGCTGGATGGGCAGTCAGGCTCAAGTGCTTCTGAATCAATTGGACCCTCTTCCCTGGCAGCTCAGGGATCCCAGCACCTGTGATGGGCATGGGCTGGGGATGCAGCATGGTGCAGTTCTCCTTCCAGGCATGGTACCACAATCTCCTTCGGGGGGGGGGGGGGGAAGTGCCTGGAGCTAGGAAGAGTTGTTAGCTGCTGGTCCCCCTGTCCTGGGTGACCTTTCCAAGGAAATGGCTTTCTGGTGTCTCCCTTTTGTTCATCACTTCCTCACTCAGCCCAGGATTCACAGCAACCCCTATTCCCTGCTGGTGCTGCCCCAAACACCCCTTCAAAGCGAAGAGCTCCTTTGTGTTAATATAAATCTGAAAAGACTGTAAGAATCAGTGTAAGTTTCTCACATAAATATGGGACATTTGAACTAATTTCCCAAAGCCAGTTTCATTTTTGCACTCTCTGAGTGTACGTGTGGCTCTTAGTTACATGCAAAAGCCCTACATGTAACAGTTGATGATCTGATGGGAAAAAACAGAGATCTGAGGATTTGATGGGACCACTCACTGTCAGAGGTGGTCTCTTACTGAGTTCATGTCTCCTATAATGCTAGAGATAGCCATGGTCTTGTCTGTGATTTTTAATGAGTGAATAGTTCTTCTTTTGCAAGAATATAAGCAGCTTATTAAAGGCCAGCTAACACAATCCATCCTTATATTAGTTATCTCAAAGCACAGTGTAAACCATCCTGCCTGGATAAAAGAAAAACAAGGTGGAGAGACAAGGTCACACAGCCTATTATTTATTGTATCTCATCGGAACAAACTAATAAAAACCCAGTGTTTTCCTGGATACATATTATCACTGAAGATAATTAGTTACAATAATTTGTAACTAGTACAAATCAGTAGCAGGCCATTTTTCTCATGCAAAGAGCATTTAGTCAGATCTGGTGTAAAGGAGAAGCAGCCCAACAATTTAAATGTAGGTTAACTAGTCAATTACTCTATGCTAAACTGTGTTTACTTGTCTATCCATCCATCTAAAGCTTTTGCACCCTGTTAACCAAATTTAATAAATTGCCAGTATGCCTGGCACATATGCTAAAATGTATATATGTATAGACAGTATTCTCACAGTCCTTTACTATCTCACTTAACTAATAAGCAAAATTACTGGCAGCTGTACAGTCGCATTCTCTACACCAAACAAAGAATCTATCCCAAAGATGCATTACATGTTTTTATAACAACATAAGCACTGAATAAAAGGCAGATGAATAGAACTTCCTTTCTCAAGGCTGAACTTTCAAGACATAGAAAAGCTGTGATATGTTTCAAGAGTAAAATCTATGGATTTATACAGGTTCATGCCTGTATAAGTAGTAACAGCAAGTTCAGCAATTTATATCTAATTTTGAAAAAAAACACAGTGCCATCAATTTCTGTCAGATATTTGACCATCTGCCTTTTCAACTCTGCTGTGTTGCCTCGTTGGTTTGCCAGAGTTACACTGGTCTGAGTTACCTGTTCCAGGTAAATCATGCCTTTGCCTTGTCTTGAACATTCTGGACTGAATATATACTGTTGTCTCCTCTCCTGTAGAGAAACATGTTCAGGCCCTGTTTGCTATTCTCCATGGGAAATCCAAGGAAATCTTCACTGGAAGCCAGTAAAACAGTTTCTGTCTCTAGAGAAAGGAAGTAGTAGTACTGTATTTTCCTGCTGCCACCATAAACAGTTGTCCTCAACAACTGTTGAGGACATCAGTCCTCAAAAGCTTTTTGATAATTCCCAAAATCTTCCCTTCTACTTGGATTACCCAAATGACAGGCTTGAATACCTCCATCCCCCATATGCTTTAAGCATTTTCTGAAAGAGGCAATAATCCCCAGGAAGGCACATGTCAGACTCATTCAGCTTATTAACCACTGTGACCAGGACGTCCCAAGAGGAGATCCTGGTTCTCTCTCCTCTCTGGTAAGAAGACTCAGTTTAGAAAGGTGCCACTGGACATTCCCTACAAGTGCAGTTTCTTACTGCATCTTACAGTGGGAATATATAAAAGGATATATTGAGAGCTGCATTAGCACAGTGTACTGCAAATGCTTCAACCTATGTGCACAAGAAGGCAGAAGACATTGTCAGCTGTTTTGAGGTCAAGTGAGAGACATGCTTCTACCCTGAGAGGTGAGGTTGCCCCAAATACAGCTGTTAGCATAAGAGCCTCACAGACAAGCAGCACACTTGAGAATCATCTCAAGGTACCCCTTCTCCAAGGACAGATGCATTCACCATACAGGAATGGGACAGATGGACATAGCACCAGCATGGGTTTGTCCCTCAGATCCCTACAGAGGTCAAGGGACTATCATATAAAAGGGCTGAGTCTCTTTTTGCTGCCTAAAGTCTGAGGGACCTTCCCATGTAGAAGACAGATAAGCAAGCACATCTCTGGAAAGCTGTGATTATCTACCCAAACATCACTTCATAAACTTTGGTAACTATCTCTCCCTGGGCTTGTGCCTGGATTTTCCCATGACACATGGTTAGCCTTTTTCTTTAGGATGATATGAGCCTACATCATGGCATGAGTGGATTCCATTCAATTATTTTCAAGTTTCTGAGATTGTTGCAACATCGGAGGAGAGCTGCAAGGAGCCTGTCAGGATAAGACACAAGCAGAGAATACAGCCTATACATGTACAGGAAAGGGGCATTTCCTTCCTTGAGGAGGGGGGGGGGCGACCCTGCCTAAATTTTAGAAATCTCAATAAAATTTTTCTCTGTAGTTCTGCCTCAGTACATTGGAAAACAGAAAAAAAGGCTGTTGACATACTGAGGACCTTGTAACTTCAGTTAGGAGTTCCTTTAGGTGCTGAGTCTGCCTTCTTACTCTGTAACAGCATTCATGAAAACTATCTATGGAAACTTGTTACAGTGTTTAACAAGTAACATCATGGACTGAGTGTGAAAAGTGGTTCATGGGAGAAAGTCACAAGGTCATGTGATAGGTAATGGCCACTTTTTTTCTATTTTCTAATGTAATGAATCCTTAATCTAATCAAAATACAACAAATGGTTATTATTAGTGTAGCCAAATTACAATTATATTCATATGCATAGTCCACATTTTCTATTTAGTATGGAAGAAGTCTAAGAATGCCATTTAAATTTTCACCAAAATTAAAATTGTTACACAAAAGTTTCCAAGCATTTAGCCCTTTTCTTTGGTGTTATGCTCTCCCTTTCACTGCCCATCTGGCTCCTAAGGTTGATGGATACAGCATGGGAAGGGGTTATGGCAAATTGTCAGCCTTCCAGACCCTCCTCTCATTGGAAGGATGTGATGTTGATGGTGGGCAAGAGGTCTGATGGTGAATATGTTGACAGTTTCTTCCTCCTCATCCTACAGTCTGCTTGGCACTATTTTATACATTTTCTAACATGCAACTTGCTCTTCTTTCCTGGGTGTGCGTCTGTAAGAGACTGTGTCAGTTGTTTGTCTCGGCGTTGCTGTTGCAACATTGCCACTTCCTGAGCCATGGGGTGGTGTAAGAGATTGTGTTGGACTGTGTCAGTTGTCTGTTTCAGCACTGCTGTTGCATCACTACCACTTCCTGAACTTGGCCTCAACATCCTGTTGTTGTGAAGAAGTACACTCTGAAGAAGATGAAATGTTCCCAAAGAAACCACAGTATCCACCTGAAGCTGAAGCAACTACACCTTTCGTAATGCCTATCAAGCAGCGCTTGCACGCAAGGCCGGGTGAAGAGGAAGTCAGGGTGAGGAAGACGTGCAGAGGCTGAAGGCATCGCTGGTTGACTCCCCTGCAGTTACAACCAGCATAAACACCTGGGCATGCGCACATGGAGGAAAACAGGGCGGCGAGTATGATAATGAGCTCCATGGAAATGGGCGGACTCTTCAAAGAAATCATGGGGACTGGGACAATAAAAGGACTGCATACTCTTCTCTTGGGGTAGTCCCCATCACCTGCACTGAGACCGAACCAACAGGACGCCGCTGAATTCATGGTAACTGATCTTGCTGCACCTATTCTATTTGCTTGTTTAGTTGTTCTGACCTTTTCTGCTCTCTCTGTCCTATCGCTATTACCTCTTGTTATAGAAATAAAGTTTGAAAGGTTGTACGGCATTTGACCTTGTCTGTGTCTTAATCTTGTTCTTGGGACCATATCAAAACCTTCCCCAACATTGGATCGGGACATCATCTCTATGTTAGGACTGAATTTTCCATTTTACATTTGATGGATACTCTTTCCTTTTTCTCTTTGTTACCCCTAAGATCAGTTTTACCCAGCTCCCAAGGGGTCATTCCTTTAACTATCAGTAACTGGCCACTGGTGAGTAGTTTTAGCACCATCCTGTGCACACATTCAAGGCCTCTGTTATCCCATGCACATGCGCAAGACCCATGCACAAAGCTTCTGTTATCACTGTGCAACTACATCTTTGGGCTAGTCATAAATAGTTCATTCCACTCTGAATGAATACTTGTTCCTACTATCTGTTTAAAAACTATGGCTATACTGCACAATTATACAAAGCTAAACAAAACCAAATTGGGCAATAGCCAAATGATCATTAGAAAAATGTTGTTACATATTAGAAAAAACTAATAGAAAACTCTGGGCAAGCCACAGCCTGTGCAGGCAAAGCGTGACGAGTCCCGAGACCTGCATTGTTATTTTAATACAAAGCCTGTGACCTGTAACTCGTGAATAAAGCACCATATCTGCTGGGCTACAAGGATATGAATTTATGACTCAAATAACCTACAGGGACTTCTGTTGATACAGAATCAGAATGACAGTTACAGAAACTGGCCAAGTTAACTTTATGAAGGAATATTTAATTAAAAGATGCACCAAGTGCTACTTCCATCTGTCATCTACTCTTCATCCTATTGCAGTGACTAGCGTTGCTAGCTCTAAAGGCTCTTTTTGGTCTCTGTGTCCTAAACAATCTGGAGCATTAAAAGTACTGTAGCTAAAGAAAGCCACTTTCATTCCAAAAATGCTTTCACCACACACACTTCTGAGAAATCTCTACAGAAACCAACGGAGAAACTGGAAGCTGGTAGCAACAGCTGCATTGAATTAAGTGCATTGCAAAGGACTCTCAAATACTAAAAATAAAAACAAGAATGAGAAAAATCAACAGCCATTCTTTTTTGTCTCTAATAACAATGGGTGTCCTGCACCAGAATTCAAGGAGTAACATTCCTCTCAGGGCTCTCAGCACCATTGGATTACTGCCAGGAAACTCCAAAGCTGGTCTTCAGAAAGGACAACTAGAGCTTTTTTCTGCTGGCAAGCACTTGGCCAGCTTCAAGACACTAACACATTTCACTCAAGAAGGTATCAACACTTGTGTGCCTCTAGCAGAACAACACAAACTATGAGTTTTATTTGCTCTTCCTTTATACATTGATGAAAGGTGGTGTGTATTATCTTCCACTGCATTTCAAAGAGTCTGGCATCTTGAACCAGAAATACGTACTGATCTGTGTATCAACATCACACCCT
The DNA here is from genome assembly GCF_031877795.1 of Strix aluco. Classification (NCBI taxonomy): domain Eukaryota; kingdom Metazoa; phylum Chordata; class Aves; order Strigiformes; family Strigidae; genus Strix; species Strix aluco. The sequence goes on along the minus strand of NC_133935.1, from coordinate 18,024,876 downwards.
TATCATGCAGGCAGAGAGTGATCCCTCTGGTACCCCTGCCTATGTTCTTACTTAATGTGAGGACCATGCTCTGTATAGAAGTACCCACACAGATCCTACAAGGCCTGTTTCCTGGCAGTGCTTGTCTGTGCACAGTAGATGTGCTGCTGAGTGATGCTCCAGTGAGACGGATAAAATTGTTTTAGTTTTCAGTTTTGAATGAAAAGTCAGTTATGAAAATCATGTGAATTGACAGTAAAATCTCTGCACTTAAAGCAACAAACTTCTATCAACGGATCTCTAATAGCTCTTTTCAAACGGGATCAAAATATGCTTGTTCTCTTTTGGAAAGCTTTAAAAATAGGCTGAAATGACCTAAAGGAGATTAAGTGGTGTTGATTTGGGTTTTGTCTACATTAGCAAAGAAGTCAACACAACAGGAACAGAAAATTATGGCGGCCTTGAGGCTCTTCACTTCTTCATTCCTTCCAGTTCAGGAAGTTTACTTCAAATTGGATCTAATTTGCCATGGTGTTGAACATCCTCCTCAGACAAGGTTCAAAACTTTTGAAAATAAACCCTCCAGAGTCAAATGTAAACACGTGTCAATTGTATTGCTGCAAATAGATGTTAATAATAAATAGTTTTAAAGGCGTTTTAAACACATACCTCTGTGTGTATGCATATGTAGAGAGGGGTTTTCCATTGTTGTGTAATAGGAACCCTGAGAAATTTGAGAACTCTAAACTGTAAATGTGTACAAAACAAAGTACTTAACAGAACTATCTGAACCACACTTAAAAAAACATGATGCAGCATCTGAAGTAAACAAACTTATCTTGATTAGTAAGCGTGCATGAAGACTTAGCTACCTTGATGGGTGATCTACAAATAAACAGGATACCAAGGTTAAAGAAGACACCCACTTCCCAGGGAACAAATCAACCAATCATTCTCACAGCAGAGGTGGAAACACCTCTACACTGTGGGTATGAGACTGCAAGAAACATCGCTTGGATTCCTGTCATCTTCAGAACTGGGTGTGCAAAACTCCGGATCCTGATCAGTGTTACTACATACATGTGTGTTGTACTATTATTGTTGGAAGGAACAACTGCTGCAGTACAGCATTTCTTATCTCTCCTTTTGGGCAATAAGGAACATCACAACTTGCCCATGCATATCTCAGCCTGGCAGCGGAACAAGAAGCCACTAGTCCTTCACAGATTCCAGGGGAGCCACCATCAACACAACACTACTCTCTTCTGACCAGAGTCACACCCCAGTTTACAGCCCTTCATCCTCAGCGTTTCCACCTGAACAAAGTTATACTAGCATTCATATTCTCCACCAAACTCTTGGCTGGGAAGAACAGGGTCATTCAACAGTGTTACTGAATGAGGAAGGAGACTGACCACGACTATTTTAATAGTTTATGTAGACTATAACATGTAAGTATGATAACTCAAGGACAACAGCAGATACAATTATGTCTTGGCACTATTATAGTATCATTATCTCATAGATATCTTGTAGTTAAAGTGAGATAGCTATGAGATACCTACAAGATAGCTGTGACAACAAGGACAGATACCTAAGAATTTATGAAATAACAAAAATAAGAGAAAGACAAAGAAAACAAGTTGAAGACAATTATATACAGTTTCTATAGGCTTCTTCAAGTGGCATAATTATGCTGGTGATATAGTATATTTCGTGTTTGCTAGTAGCCATGGTTAATAATTGTGCTAGTAGCCATAGTTACCTCACATATGGGCACAATTATGAGGTTTTGAAACCTGGTTGAACAAGACTTTGAATAGTGGGCGAGATGATAACCTTGATTATTGATAAGAAGTTTGTTAAGAACAAGTTTTGATCTCCAAACCCTAGACCAGGGGTTCTCAAACTTTCCTTCACCACAGACCCCCTTTAAATACCTTTTGTGGCCATGGACCACCAAGACTTAATTCAAGATTTAAAGCACTAGACTTCCTCAAGGGGCAACACTGGGACTGGGAGAGCACCTTCACACTTGTTACCGGAAGCCAGCTCTGAAGATTCCAGCAACAGAGGGACTTGCTGGTGAATCTGAGGGCCAAGGGGAGAGTCATCCAGCAAAGATGAGGGTGCTGCTACCTCTCATGTGAGTCAGGGCAGGTTGTGGGGGTGGGACTTGAGTATGAGAGAAGCATTGAGGGGAGAGGGCTGTGGGAAAAGGAGGCACAGTGCTTGCCACGGGCCAGACCAGATGTTTTTGGGCTGGACATTCCCCACCTCTTCTTTAAGCCTTTGCATACCGCCTGTGACAACATTGCGCCCCCCCAGGGGTCCACGGACCACAGGTTGAGAACCACTGCCCTAGACAATAAGCAGAACATCCTGGACCATAAAAGTGAATGTCTAGTATTACTTAACTTGGCAACGAAACTAACTTCTGAGTGTCCTGGAAGTGAACTACCTTCAATATAATACCAAAAAACCACACCCACAGGTCAAAAAGACCCCTGCCCAAGTTAAGACCCTTCCCCTGAGCATGAGGAGTAGTAGAAGCATTATGTAAGCTGTATTATAATTGTATGTTAATCACTAACAAATCAGTATCTAACAGGCGTGTTTGGAAAAGTACTAACCTCTGATTTTTGTGTATAAAAGGAGCATGAAAACCTGCTGTTGTGGTGCTTAATTTGTGGAAAGGTCTACCAAGCACTCAGGCCTGAATAAATACAATATCTCTCCTGAGAGCATTAGGATTGGTTTGTTGCATGCCAGGCACAAATCCACTTTTTGGATAACACTGACAGAATCACTTTTCCTGGTATAGTTGAGGCTCACTAGTTTCTGCCAATTCTTGGAATCCAGTTATAGGGAAATAAAAGAAATAAGCTCTGTCACATGTGTGTTTGAATCTTTAAAGAAGGCTATTAAGGAGAGGAATTAAAAACATATTTCATAGGAGCATATAAGCATTATAAGTATGGATAGCTTGGACATTAGCTTGCCTAGTCTACATTGGGCTATTAAAAACAGGCTCACTGGCAAGCAATACAGGATTAATCCTCTACTGTCCACCCTGTTCACTTCACTATAGTGACTGGGCAGCTATCTTACATCCATGTAAAGCAGAAGGCTCAAAAATAGAAGTATTTAATGGGTTAACAGAAAAATAAACATGTTTACAGTGTAATAGCAAATCCCAGCTACTCAGCAGTAAATGTTGGTACAGCTACCCAGGAGACTGAAGGGCTATGAAAAAAACTGATGTATTATTTTAACATAAGACACAGGCATGAGTTTTGGGTTTGTTTTTCACTCTGTCCACAAGTATGTTTCGATTCTTTTGAGAGATTATCTGTGAGATAGAGACATCTGGAAGAAAGAGGATATAATTCTGAATTTCTCATTAAGAATAAAGAAAATGTTCAAAACATATTACTACTAGAATTCTATCAGTTCATGTGGAAATGTTTCATTACAGTAATTTTTCATACTACAGTGTTTCCTTAATACTTCCACACTTAAGTACTTGATAATACTTATTGAGTACTCTGAATAAATACATAAAGGGCATTATTCCCTTATCTTTTAATAAGTTTTTTTCTTACTTAGTCTTCAAAAAACACACTCCAAAAGACAGTCAAAATTTCCTTTTTACTTGTAAAATAGTCTTTCTCAAAGAAGAATGCCTCCACTTAACTAATGAATTTATTGGCCTCCAGTTTATGTACCCAAAGACCTGCTTTCTGACAGAAGACAATCTGAAGTTGGAAAATAAAAGGAAGTGTGCCTAGCAGGTGCCCCAAATTACAGCAAACAGCTGTAATTGGTGCATTATATATTAATACACTCATTTACTGATTCCCCCAAGTTGAACAAGACGTTGGCGAAATGGTCCTCTTTTCAGTGGCAGAGGAAGAATTTTGATGGACACTTCTGTCGCTCTCTGTTAGGGAGATCCCCTTTTCTTACAATTGTTAGTGTCCTGCTACCTACATGCTAACTTCTGTATTCAAATATACAGCTATTACATGATCAGTGATAAGTTTCTGTATGTAGCCCCGTGATGACATCATAGTAGGAAAATTGGTCATAAATGGAGTTTAGTGTTCTATAACAAGAGCTCCATACCCACCAAGAAGTCAAGGTTTCACATCAGCAAAGCAGAAGTTTACAAGTTCACAGTATACAAGCGTTAAGTGGTAAGTCTATGTGCCAACCTGACCTTCTGAAAGGTTAAAGAAGATTTTAGTGGTGTTTAGATTAGAAGTATAAGCCACTTCCTTCCTTTTTCATTTACAGATGCAGAAATAATCACTGTAAGTATGAATCAGTAGTCCTACTACCACCACTGCAGAAGTCTGATACCCAGCTGTCAACACCAGTTAACAAATACTGCAAGGAAAACAGCCAAACGTAACAAGGTAAAAGAAGGTTGCTCTAGCCCTCATTCACTTTTTAAAGGCAGAGATTTAATATATTGTCCTTGGCCAGCAAGGCCTCCATCCACCAGGCATACCACCACCACCCTTGGCATCTGGGGGCCTCTCTGTGGACAGGCAACCTGGCTGCTCTATAGCAGGAACATCTGCCATGGTATCAACAGAGCTCTGAGCATGAAAGACACTTGAATGGAGCAGGTTTTGGGGGACTCCTCAGTATCCCCATGCTGAGGTTCACTTAGTATTTCTGTCTTATGAACATATGACAACACATCCACAAGTCAAGGTCAGAAGGAAAGAGGGAAAATAAAAGGTATTCTGCAAGTTTATACTCAGTCTATGTGAGTTCTTGCTTTTGAATAATGCAAGGACAATCAGCCTGTACATCACAACCATTTATATTCAATCAGACAGCTCTACTGATATGAAAAAGGTGATATTTTAATTTACTCTTTACTCCTATTTTTGTATAGCACGTACCACCTGTTAGTAATGATGACTCCTGGAGCTATGACTTGTCAGTTATAACAGTTTAATCTGTATCAGCAGAAGACTTCGGAAACCTGGAGCTGACTACTTCCTGATATTCAGCATGAAGAGAAAGACTTATCCATTACACAGCTAGCAAAAGGGTTTGCACTAGTTACATTTTCATTCTGTTCCAACTGGTGATCTCCGTTCTCCTCATACATATATTTACCCCATGTTCACATCAACTGGAAAACTGCAGATTCCAGTGCACTGTTGCACACTGTAGCTCCCTTCCTAAAACCTAATTTTAGATGTTAGCGAACAATTGGCAAGACATGGTGAAGTGCTAGGGGTTCGGATCCCACCTCTGCCACCAATTTATGTTTTGCTGATTAAGGATACCAATTATAGCCAGACACCAGAGTGAAAAGAGTAGGTGTATTTTACTGGAAATAACTAAATAATGTAACATAGTAATACGGAAAACCGTAAGAGAAGACAGAATAGTGCACTTAAAGCAAACAAATAGGAAAATACGGGGTAATGCATCAAATCATTGCTACATGAGAGAGAGAATAGTGATTAAGAAAGATCCATCACCACTTGCATACTTTACCATCATCCAGATCTGCAGACGCTGGGGAGCCCCGGTTACAGCGAGGATTTGGAGATCCTGTCCCGGCACATGGGAAATCCTACGGGGTGCGTCCACCCATAGGTGAGGCATCCAAAGTCGCTGCAAGCGGGTCCAGCCTTATATACCCAAAAATCAGCAAGCCAGAATAACTGGCACCTTTGTTTGGAGTGGAAACATCTGGTTTCACTCTCATATTAGATTCCCCCAGAGTCTGGCCAGGGCTCAAGGAAGAAGCTAAGGGAGTTCCTCTGCTTATCTAATCTATTTATGAGCAAGGTCCACATCTGGTCACAGACAGCTGGCTCCATGGCCTTTTTAACTTGCCCCTACACAAAGAAGGATAAAGATATATTCAGGATAGTCATGTTTTATGATATCTAAGCTATATCTTTCATTAATGAGCGTACATATTTCACTAATGACTACATACTAAGTTAGCAGCTTCGGCTCGGGGCCTGTTGTTCAGGCTTCAATACTTTAACACTTTAGCACTTTTTACATCAGCATAAGCGGTTTGTTATAACCTAGTACAATACCTACTAGCACAATGGTTATCAGTTATAAAATATACAGGATTCATCTATAGGTCAACTCTGGCTTGGGCCTATTGTCCAAGCCTTAGCACTTCACATGGAGAACTGACACTGAGAAGTATACAGACCTGGCCTATCTGCAATGTTTCTGTGTTCAAGCAAATGTGCAAAGTTCTTGGGGCCCACGTGACGCTGGCCACCAACACTGAATGAGAAACCAAAAGCAGCAGACACTTTTCAAAGTACTGGATCTAGAAATGGGGGCTGGGTCAGTGGAGAAAGGTAATTTTTAAGCTCTCTGAGTAGTTTTATTAATACCTGCTTCAAGCTACAGTGAAAAACAATTAATAGGGATGTTAGTTGTAAAACTTTTCTTTCTAGCACATAACAGTGGGATGAAATAAAAGTCCTTCTCAGCCAGAGAAAGAGGCTAAGGTCAAAAGAATCCATCCCTGATCTTACAGTGAACTCAGCATATCAGGAGATGGATTCTTAGTACTAAATCACTTCAGTGTGCTCATACGATAAAGTTGAGACACAATCAATAAAACTGCTAGTTCTTACCCACATTACCAGGTGTCAGTTGTTTGATTCAAGGTTACCCAGGCCCTACAGAACATAACTGAAAAATTACTCCCCATTTTTAGCCTTTGTTACTATATGTAATAACTGTTAAAAAGAAGAAAAGGACTTAGAAGAAAAGGACTAAAAAAACACCGAATAAACTCTGCTCTGCAACTCATTGATTACAGTTCTATTGATTAATCTTGCAAAACTTTTTTCAGCAAAGGAGAATAATTTCCTTTTAATGGGTGAATAAAATATCTAACTTCACCCACTACTTTTATTTTGCTCACAATAAGTGTCATGTACATCCATTTAGAAACAGACTGGCTAGCAAATCATGTCCACTTTCCAAGATTAAGTTAAACATTGGAAGATTCTGTTGTGGAAGAGGGATGCACTACACTCAAAAGAGAGAAGCAGTAATATGTTTTACTGAGGTAAAACAATGGTTTGACAATGTTTGATAGTGAGGTTCATCTTAATATTCAGCTGCATGGAGGAAATATACAAAGAAAAAATTGAGTTAGAATGGTTCATACAGGAGGCATGAAGAGCAAAGAGGACCCTCCCATTGACTCACAAGGTTCAGAGTGGACCCCTTTGCTTTCTAAACCCCTTTTAGGAGTCTAGGTGATCTGGATCCAATCTTAGACTGAGACTTGGTCAATGATTCATGTCTAATGGAATTATTCATACAATGTCTATAACACCTGAGTAGCTACATAGATTATTAATAGTTCATAGTATCAATTCAGCATGCTATCAGTTAATTTACAAGGCTCTGTTTCAGGTAAGGGGTCTCTCAACCTTGAGGAGTAACCTTGAGAGGCATCCCTGCTCAAGGGGAGATCACTGCCATGCAGCCAGCTGCTTCAGCAAGGAAAGCTCAAAGTTTTCCACAGGCTGTCCATGTTTGTAATGTAGTTGGCTGCTAGTCAATAGTATAGACAAGACAGATGTCTTGGTTTAGCTCTGATACGTTGTTCTGTATTTTCGGTTATCTTGTACCTTTGGGTTTTGAAATCAGCTTTCAAAATATTTTTCAAAACACCTTCACTCCCTTGTATGTGAGCCAGGGGCTTTCCAGCTTGCGGGTGTACCCCAGGGACGTGAGGTGTGTTGCTTCTTGGTCAGCCTGAAACAAAATACAGCAAGAAGTCAAGTATATCTGTCACATTCTCCCACCGCTGCAGGATAAACCTGAGAATATCGAGTATACTGTATTTATGCTCTTGTAATTTAAGAATACAATAAAAACAATATTTCTGCTAATTTTTAGCCACAAAGCATTGTAACAGGTAATACAGCTTTGCACAAGACAGAAACTAGGCAGCAGATAAAGCAAAGCATGAGGAACTCTGTGGGTGGTTCCAAGTCATAAACCAGACTTCTCTAAAACGTGGTTGGCCAAATATACTCTAAAGTAGAAGTAGCCTTTTTCCATTCCGTTTTTTGTGGTTAGTTTTTAGTAAGCTACATTTAGTTCTTAAATTTTTCATCTTTTTTTCCTCACACCAAAGATGAAAACATTTGAAACAAATCCTTCTCAAGTTTCACTACTGTGTAACTATGCAGTTCCTCCTGATTTAAGCTAAAATAGATTAGACTAGTTCTTACAGATCTCATAGATGTGTAAGCAGCCAAAATCATATCTTCTCTGACCTTCATCCTCAAGTGTCCACCATCTGTGATTTCTTCCCGTGACACACTCTACTGTTGTCTCCTTCCTGGTGTAGGACATACATGATTATTGACAAGCATGTTCCAACTGCTTTTCTTACATCAACCATTAAAGAAACATCCCATGAAAGCTGTTTCTGCCAGCCTTTCTTTTGCTTTAAACAGAATATCCCAGAAACCAGTCAATGCTTAAAAATGTTTGTATTAATATCTGATGCAGAATACATACTTCTGTATGGCATGAATAGGCAGGATCATCCATCTCTCCCTGTCTTGCTGGTATGTTATTTCCTCAGCAGCAAGTGTTACAAGTTTTGTGCCAACTTAATAGAAACAAATCAGTCTGGAAGTATGATTGATATTTATGCAACTTCTCTCAATTACATAACACATGTGGGCTAATCAGATTTTGAACGGGAGGACGAGGACATGATAGTCTTAAAGTGTTGCTCTTGTGGCAAAGCAGAGAACAGGGGAGTGGAGACAAGTGCATCCCCTCCTGATGGATGCCCCCCTCAGAGAAGCAGTGAAGTTGAAAAGCATGTTTCTCCTTCACATGCACATCCACTATCCCAGGCTTGGTCAGCTGACAGAATTTGCCAGTGATTACCCTACAATCATTTGTAAACCCCAGGGTGTTTGGAGAAAGTTTGGTTTATATTAATTTTAAGTTTAATTATAGAACAGAACTTTATTTGCAGGGATTTTCAAGCTTTGTCATCCTTGACCCTTTCCAAATTAAGCACAAAGAGCAGAATAAATAAATTATTTGTTACAAAGGCTTTGGTCGCAGGTGAGTTATTTTGATCAATATCATGACCTCAACATTGTTCTCAGACATGCTTTTCCCTGTTGCTCTACAATTACATCTCTTAAGACCTGCATTGCTCCAATTACTCTCCACTTCCTTCACATATCTATATGGTATGCCCTTCAAGTTTTAACTCAGTTGAGAGCCTCTGTGGTGTGAAACTATTCAATCATCTTTAAGTTTTGTTTGCACAGTTCCTAGCAATAGCCTATGTCCTTTCCCAGGAGATGTTTATTTTGCATACAATGTGAGCAGTGTTCCCTTGCTTGTGTTTAAGACTTGAAAACCACCCAGAAGATCTATATTTGCCTCAAATAGCTTCTTAACTGCTACCTCCTGTCATTCAAAAAACACCTTAAGTTATCCTGTTTCATAAAAAACTGACATGCACTTTTACATACTGTGACTCCACTGGAAAAATTAGGAAGTACCTAGACACATCTAGACCATAGTTTAGCACACAAAACTTCGTTTATTGCTCAACACTGGGAGCTTATGACCACCAGCTGGGCTCATGACCCAAGCCACTTCCTGAAGGCAGGGAGAAGAGTGTCTTGTGGAGCTGATCCTCTTGTGCTTTCCTGGTGACAGGCACTGCAAGCCCAGCATTTCCATGACCACACAGAGTAAAGAAGCTACATGTCAACCAGCTCCAAGTCTTCACGGGACACCACAAATCTTCTAATGTTCATAGATATTCATCTTTCCATGCCACCCCTTCTCACCTCTGTCCCATTTACACCATTTTGCCTCAGATTTGTTCTCCTTTTATATTACAGGCAGCTACATTGTTATCCTCAGTGGTGAAGCCTTATTTCCTACCTCCTTGTTATAATTCACAAGATTTATGAGTGATTGTGTTATAGTATACTTCACATTTGCTAGTAACCATGGTTAACAATGGTGCTAGTAGCCACAGTTACCTCACATATGGGGACAATTATGAGGTTTCGAAACCTGGTTGAACAAGACTTTGAATAGTGGCCGAGATGATAACCTTGATTACTGATAAGAAGTTTATTAAGAACAAGCTTTGATCTCCAAACTCTAGACAATAAGCAGAACATCCTGGACCATAAAAGAGAATGTCTAGGATTACTTAACTTGGCAATGAAACTAACTTCTGAGTGTCCTGGAAGTAAACTACCTTCATTATAATACTAAAAACCACACCCACAGGTCAAAAAGACCCCTGCCCAGGTTAAGACCCTTCCCCTGAGCATGAGGAGTAGTAGAAGCATTATGTAAGCTGTATTATAATTGTATGTTAATCACTAACCAATCAGTATTTAACAGGCGTGTTTGGAAAAGTACTAACCTCTGATTTTTTGTATAAAAGGAGCATGAAAACCTGCTGTTGGGGTGCTTGATTTGTGGAAAAGTCTACCAAGCACTCAGGCCTGAATAAATACAATATGTCTCCTGAGCATGTTAGGACTGGTTTATTGCATGCAGGGCATGAATATGCTTTTTGGATAACAATATGAAACAATGAATTGTGGTGAAGATAGATATGGTCAGTTGTGGGAGACTGTCCAAATTTTATCAAGTTAAAATTTCAACTCTGAAAGATGCTACTTATCTGTCACTACCCCTAAACATTTCTAAACTCAAACAGGCATTTTTTATGATTAAGGCAGTCTTCCTTTCTTTTCTGCTTCTTAGGTCAAGAGGGATGAGGTAGTAGCTGTGTACACAAAACCCATTTATTTTGAGAAAAGAAAAACAAAGGGAATTTTCAATTGTTTACTCAGGTATACATGACTCTGCTAGAGTTGTTCATGTAGAGGACACATTTTTTGGAAACATACTCTGGTATGTTCTTCAACACAGCATGTATGTTCAAAATCATTGAAAATAAAGTCCTCACTGAGAGAATCCCATCATCTCTTGTGCCTGGAGAACCAAGCCATAATGCTGCATCACTAAGTGAAAAAAAAAAACTGCGGTCAAACAAGACACAGTAGAAACTATAAAACTGTTTTACTGATATTTAAACTCATCTGTCAATCTCCTTTTTTACAGTTCTGTGACCTTCTGGCTTCATAAGTACTAAACAGACCTCTGAAGTGCAAGTGAAGTAAGATTTACGATTACTCACTTCAACATAGGTCCATCTGGTGTCATACCCTGAAGGGAATTGAATACATTTAAGTAAACCTGATAGATAAATGTGACAGTAACACTGCCATAATTAGACAAATAGTAATAACAAGTATAATGCAAAAGCATTGCATATATATATATTCTCTTAATGAACCATTGTTCTGTAGAAAAAAATATTAATGAACCTTGGACAAGAATGTGTGCACCACCTATTCACTGACCCTAGAACAAGAATGTATGCTGTGCGTAAGTAGCACGTGCAAAGGTTGTCAAGATGCCACATCTGGAAAACACTGTTTATGTTATCAGAAAAGCACATCCTGAAGCACATCTAAGAAAAAACAAGAGTCACATAACTTTTGAACAAGAACAATACTATAACAACCAAAGGAAACAGCATGATCTTTAGATTGTGTACGAGGCTGCAACAAAATGAACTAGTTACGTGTGTCATTGTTTCAGAACCAGAATGCAGAATCAATCACTCTGTCATTCCTGAATGCTTCATTTGCAAATATTATCTTGCTATCATTAAAGAAAACAAACCACAATGCTTGTGTAGGATCTAGTACCCAGCTCTTGAGGCCTGGATTATGATACATTGCAAGAAGGGCTAGTGCCTTATCTCATAACAGCACATGCTTCCTCAGCAGTGCTGGGGGTGTACTGCAAGGCATTGTCCTTGGCAGCCGTTGGAAAAGTTTCCCCTGTAGTGTTAGAGATTTCAACCCAGACAGAGCTTCAGAAGGAGGATGCTGGTCTGGAGCAGGGGGAGATCCTCCTTTAGCCTGAAGGGACATACACAGTTTTTGAGATGTTTTATTAAACCTAAGAGCTGCATGAGGAGGTCAGCACACTATGCATCATCAGAGATTGTGAAAGAGGCTGACTGGATCTTCTCTGAGACACTACAGCTTCAAGAAACCACGGAGGTATGTACTGAAGGAGGGGCAGGCTGAGTTTATCAGGGTGGGAAGCAGAGACTCCCAGGATGGTGGAAGATGGTGACTCCTGGTACTAAGAGGAAGGCTCCATGCTCTGCCTGAAGATTCGTAACTACAAAATATGTTCAGTGCCACGGTTGGAGAAAAGAGACTGGGAGATCTGCCAGGTGAAACATCTGAGCTGTCTGAGCCTGAGCCGTGCAGGAGCACCAGAAGGAAGCACTGAGAGTTGGTAGATGGTGACCCCTCTGCTGTAGGGAATGGGCCTGTCTGCTGACCTGCTTTCTGGGAGGCTTTGCTGCTTGCCAGGGGCTCTGATTTATGATGTCATGGAGAGCCTGTAGAGGTTTCTCTGGCTCTCTGATTATTATTCCCTGCTGCTTTTTCATGTGGGCATCAATGGTATTGCCAGAGAGACATGGAAAGTATCAAATATGATACATATAGCTCTGGGGTGATGGTCAAGGGCATAAGGGCCCATCTGGTGTCTCCTCAGCCCTGCTGATCAACAAAGATGGGGTTTTGGTCTCTATGAACATGGCATGCTCTTTGAGGACTGACTACTGCTTGGAAGAGCTGGGATCCACTGGACTAAGGGGGAGGGGGGAGCATCTTTTCCAACAGAATGGTCAACCTGTTAAGAAAAGCTTTAAACTAGGAGTGACAGGGGAAAGAGGATGACCAGCAAGTGAGGAAGTGATGGATTAGGTTATCAAGCAAAGGGTGTGGGCTCATGTGAACAGAAGGGACTTTATCATCAACTAAATAGAGCTGAAGTGGGGTCACCCAAATACATGCTGTCATGGATGAAATTTTTGACATGGTTATGATTTAGCAGCAATTCAAGATTTATTAATGGTGTGAGGTGGATCAAAAAGTTGAATTTTAGCAGCACTTAATGATTGACCAATTTAAAGATTAACAAGGTGATTTGGTAGAATATGTTATAACTAATTTTTTTTTTTTGCATTAAGCAACTTAATTACAGATTCGAGAATGACAAGATTCACACTAACTTACTACAAGATACCCTAAATCAAAAAAAAAAAATATATATATGTATAAAGATAGAACATATACACAGAAATATTTGGATCCAGTGAAATATGCAGACACCCACACTTGTGAAGGCAAATCTGCATATTCACACACATAGATAGGTAGAGAGGTGGATGGAAGAGGCTAGCCTGTAGTTAAAATCTCCCTCTTGAGTAAACAGTAGTAATTTGAGTAAATACTCACAATGCATTGGCATTCCTCAATGGGTGATAATTGAGCCTCAAGAAGTCTGACTTTGCCCTGGCCCTTTGTTGGCTTTGTCAGTAGACAGTCTTAATACCTCGAGAATTCGGTGCCTGAGAGGTGTCCCAACTCAGGGGACATGTTGATCATAGCCTGCTGCGATCTAAGAGAGCTTGAAGGGTCTCTCTTAGGATTGCTATTTATAGGGCCCGAGATAATTGACTTCCATCAGGTACTTCTTCATTTTGGCCCAACTTGGGTGACGCAATATTCTGGTACTTCCAACCAGTTGCACAGGCCCAAAACTTGCTACCTTTTGAAGCTTGGTATCAGCCTCTTTGGGCCACGACCCAGGTGCAGATGTAATAAGCTGTCAGGAGGTGATTGATCATCATTACTCTTCCCAAGCGATAGAGGAAACAGGAGCCAGGTATGTTAAGGGGGTGCCTTGACACTCTGGTCTACTGCCTTTTGCAATCCATCTTAGGTTGGTATGTGGCCCAGGGAGGGGGAATTGCACCCAGCACTGATTGGTCCAGGATGGGGGGAGTTGCACCACCACAATCTGCCCTGTGACTAAAGTCAATTCATCTTGTCGATAGAGTGGCAGCATGGTTGCCTCTTGCCTCTATGCTCATAAACAGATAATACCATAATCCAATTATAATTTGAGGGAAACTTGTGTTTGGTTAGCCTCAATTAGAGTTTCATTAAATGTGTTTTAAAGTAATATGATGAATGTGGGGGAATATATGTGCATGAAAATTTTTGTATTAGTGTAACTCGTTTAGCAATCCTCCAAACTCTAGCATATAACACAATGTTTAACAACAAGCATAGTATAACAGCAGTCAATAAAATCACATTGGGATGCAACATCAGGTTCAGTGTCCCAGTTCCTGTTGGAGACCATCCAAACAGGACTTCCAGCCATCAGTGTTCTCCACCCTTTTTGACTATTTTTTATACTTGATGTATTTCTTTAATATCATGCTGAACTGATAAGAGTCTTTTGTCTGGTTTCTTGTGCATGTTGTAGAAGATTGATCAAATCAGGGTGCTGGTGGAGCCGTTTGATTAGTTAGATTCATTCTGATAGGTGTGGGTTGTAGCTTGTGATATAGAATGTAAGCAAAAGACAGGTCATCATGAGTAGTTATTGGTACAGAGCGATTAAAATCACAACCACTAATAGAGAAATTACGTACACATAGATTGAACTGATTGGTTATGTTGTAAACAAAGTAATCTATTAATAAGGATTTACACAATGTTTGCATGCAGACACATCCTTTTCCAACATATATAACTACAGTTTCAGGAACCTTGTTTGGGTGGATTTCAAAGTGGCAAATGTTTTGCTCCGTGTCCAAGCAGATGTCTTGAGCTTCAAAAGTATTACTTTAACAAATGAAACCTTGTTGTTCTTGTACAATGCATGCACTTGCATCAATTGTTTGCCACTTTCCCTCCTTTTGATGGGCCCACACTCCAGGCTCTAAGGGATAGAGTATGGTTCCATTGCTATTCAGTCCAAATGCAATGGTTGGGTATATATTGTGTACAGAAGCATTGCGTATGGTGAGGACAGAGTTGACAACCTTATCACTTTCTGTGGGATATGTGGAACTGACTAATTGTCACCACAACTGAAACTCCTTTTCAAATCTGGAGGCCTTGTCCCAAATCAATTTACAAATCTCAGTGGGTAGGGTCCCTCCTTCTCTAATAATTGTTGCTACTATAGACAGTGTCCACAACTGTGTTTGGATACAACTCAAGGCAAGAGAGGTATTATGTTGAGTTGTTCTGAGAGCTTTTACAATTAATTGATGATAATTTTCTTCAATTCATTCCCAATGAGGGAAAATGTCTGATAGGAGCCATTGACTTGCTCCTAAGGCTGATAAAGATTACTTTAGTGGGCATTCAGATTTGGTTAGGTTGTTGGTAGTAGCAGTGTGTAAGCTGACACAGGCAGGATGCAGGAACAACCACAAAACCACGGATGAAATGCAGAGTAAACTTATTCTCATTACCTCGTGACCTGGGTGATCTCCACAGCAGCACCTCGGCAGAGGCATGCAAGCGGGGACATAGGCACCATGGAGCTTGGTCCTTTCTAGACAGAAAGAGGAGAAGAAAGAAAAGAACATGCTGCTTTCTCCTGTATATACCAGGGATTTTTGCAGGTGTAGTTTTCCACTGTGCTTTGACCTTTCCCACAGCAGGGCAGGAATCTCAAGGATGTTTGATAGGGTGCCTCTGAGTCTCTCCCAGGCCTATGTTATCTAAACACAGACATTCTACCTGTCAAGCACACAGAGGTAAACAAAAATTAGTATGATATATGTGTTTTTCGACACCCCAGCTGCAAGTCACTTGGGCATGTTTACAATTCTCCTTGCCAATCTTCCGTTGTAGTCCCACATTCCACCCCCTCACTCAAGCGACCACTTCTGCTGGGGCTGGTAAAGCTGGAGGTGTTCACTTGGGTTTGCGGGGTGTAGCACAGAGCTATGTACAGAGGCACACAATAAACATACATAGAATAAAGAAAGGGGAAAAAAAAGGAATAAACATATCGTTACAATAATGCTTTTAGATCAGGCATCCCATTCATCCTGTCAGTGAGTTAAACATCTCAGTCAACCAGGCACCATCAGTGGACTGTTTCATTTGATGCATCACATCCTAGAGATATTGAATGTTGTGCTCTACACTGGCTGATCCATCAGTGATGTTGAAGCAACACATGCCTTCAAAACTGAAGCAGTGAAGGAGGAGATAGTCCACCATCAATCAATTTTGTGATGCTCATTGGCATACAGCCATTACCTACGCAGGAAAAAAAAGCAATGAGAAACATTAATAGCAAAGTCACTTAGCATAGTATAATTTTGTAATGCAGATACTGGGGTTAGTACGCCAAAGAAACATGTTATCAAAAGATCTGCAGTTGTTAATCTTCCCTTAATACAAAAGGCAGATGAGTCAGTTACAGTAAAGGCCAACCAAATCTAAACATGTACATGCTGATCTCATAGAAATGTGTCCAGGGTATGTGCTTGTAGTATAAGACTATAAAGCACAACAAGCCAACCTATGATAGGGGAGGAAAACAGTGTCATCTCCTTCCAGTAATACATATGCTTGCTGTTGCTCCAGATCCTTCAGTTAACATTACTCTGGGTTTGATAACCTGATGTGGGGGTAATTGCCCACACACATTGGAGAGCTATGGCTTGCTCTTTTTTCAGATTGAACTTCAATTCAGTGTTGGGTTTGCGACACCAATAACACCATTCCATTGCTATCTCCTCCAGATAAGGCACAGGTATTCATCAAAGATACCTGAAATACAAGAACTTGAGAATCTGATATCAACAAAGGATGTGAAATCAGAGAAGTTGGGGTACAAAACCATATGGCATCCTCAGGAGTTATTATATGAATCTTCACATCTAGGCTAATAGGTTCTGTCTGATTTTTCAGCCCAGTCAACTGCCACAATCCCCACAAGACTATATCATCTATAATTGTTACTTCTAATTCAAAAGAATGCCCTTGCCTAGGAGTGTATAATAGTGCATGCTCAATCTAAAAATTTTTGCAGGCATCAAAGGCTTCTTGTTGTTGCTTGGTCCACTGCCAACCAACCACATTCTTAATTAATTTCTGCAGAGGTGCATTAATAGCCCCAGATGTGGGCTAAGAGTTCTCCAGTACTCTAAAAATTTAAAAAAAAAAAAAAGTCTGTAACTGTTTTACTGTTGTTGGCACAGGAAATTGTTGGACCATATTTGGTATTTCTCTAATCTGTCCATAACGAACTATTACCAAAAATTGTGCTGTAGTACTAGGGCCCCATATTTTCTTTGGATTAATTGCCCAGCATTGGTCCTGTAAATGCACTTTCAGTGATTCAGCAGTGTGGAGACCTAACACGGAAAACTTTTTGTCTCAACACTCTCTTTTCCTGGAATGCTGACTTTCACCTCCAACGGTTAAACTTTACACACCATCGGAAAGAACTATGGGGGGCACGTGACCAGCATGTGAAATGCAAGAACTAGGGAGCATGCACTCCCAACATGACTATACAGTTCGTGTGATAACCAACAGACATGCAGTACCCCATAGCGACAGGCTGTGATGACATCCTATGGCAACATACTGCGGTAAAACGGCTATGGCAACATACTGTGGTAAAGTGGCATAAAAGGCGAAGCCCAGTAACAGGAGGCAGCTGTCTCCAGAGCTCCCCCACCACAAATGAAGAAGATGGACATGGTGAGACGTCACTGGAACTCCACAGTGGTGACTATACTCTGCTTGAAACAAACTCTTGCATTTTTCTTACTTTCCTATTTCTTTCTCTTTAAGGGTTACTGTGACCTTTTATACAATAAAATACAGATAGTGTCCTAACCAATATCCGACCTCACTTGTGTCGTAATTCCATCTCTAGTGATCCACTAAAGAACCTCAGAACTCTGGCAGGACCAAATTTTGACAAGCAGCTGCTTCAGTTTCTTGTTGTAACTCTGCCATAATAAATAGATCATCAATATAATGGTAAACAGTCATGGTACCTGACCATAATGCTACATCAGCTGCTCTCATTTGGTAGCAAATGGAGGGACTGTGGCAGGAGTCCCCTGAGGAAATGCTTGGAAAGTATATTGCCTTTGTTGCCAGGTAAAGAGAAACTAGTCTTGGCTTTCTGAAGCAATGACTATCGAAAGGCAAGATTGCATTAGCAAGATCTATCACCACCTTCTAGGGCTGTAAATTTTTGATAATTTTTTCTATAAGAGTAACCGTGTCTGGTACTGTAACTGCAAGTGTGGGGGGGTGACTTTATTCAATCCTCTATCTACAGTCATTCTCCAAGTGCTGTCTGGTTTTCAAACAGGACAATTAGGATTATTAAAAGCAGTCATGGTTTCCTTAACAATTCCCACTTGTTAAGTGCCTGAATGGTTTGAGTAATTTCCTTCTTTCCCCCCCTGGAATACGATATTGTTTTACAGTTACTACCTTGGCAGGCATGGGCACCACAACAGGATCCCACTTGGGGAATCCACGCAAGACAATTATAGATTGAAGAGAATCCTGATTGTGAAGTCTCGAAGCAGAAGTGACCATTCAAAGTTTCAACTGTTCATCCTACCAACACATCAATAGCCAAAATATATTCTTTAACTGGGGCAATTAACACCATTGTGGTAAATGGAGTGGCATTTCCTACTGTTAAGGCAATCTTAGCTCGGAGGGCAGAGGTTGGATTCCCTCTAATTCACAGATCTGTGATGTGGCTTCTTTATTATTAATATTACTATGTAATACAGTAGCTTCAGCTCCAGTATCCACCAGAGCTAACACATGTAAAATCCTCCCAGACAACCACTTTATAGTTAAAGGAACATAGGGGTGTCCATCCCCCTCATGGTAAGAGGTTACAGTGGCAGCAATTTTGGCAGACCTGCCAAACCTTAATTTCTGCTCTCTTGGCATTTGTCAGGTAATGCCTTGACTTGAGGTGGCAGGTGGGCCTGAGGGTATTTGATGGTTCTTTTGTTTAGATGCTAACTTTTGCCATCAGCGAAACATTTCTGATGTTGTGATCCCATTTATTTCTGATCACAGGACACCAGTTTGTACAAGATCATTCCACATTTGTTTCATTGTCACACATCATGTAACTCGTTTCAGTTTTGACGGCTTTCCTTTATCCACCATCTACACAGATGGTCCCAAAGTTACAGCCCGTTTCCCTCAAGGTATTTGTTGCATTTAAGGTAATGAATTAATTTGGTAAGAGATTAATCTCCTTGTGTTCTAGGCGGTCCTCAGAGATTAGAGGGGCTAGGGGCAGCTGGACTTATCTCTTAACAGGTATGCCAATTATGGCCGTAACCATAGGCCTGACACCAGATGCACGAACAGCCCGTATGCTGTAGGTCCGGTTGCATTCAAGAGAAGCAGTCAGGTACACGAATAGTACGGTTTATTCTTATGCAACATCTACAGATTCTTTGAGATTGCCTACGATAAATGCACAAGCTGCAGGTTGGCGATATAGCACTACACACAAAAAATGACTGCAATCACACACACTTAATTCCCAGGTAATCACTCAGCATAGCCAAGGGCCCAAATCTCACCAAAAGGCATCCCTTCTCAGGAAGGGGGGGTGAGGAACACAAACCCATGGATCTCTCCCTCCGATTTCGTACCGGGTTGTCGTCCCTCCAAGTTAGATACAAACTCAGGGTAGTATTTATCTAAGTGTGTATGTGTGAGTGGGTGAGACTGTGGTCAAGCCATTGTTTCTCGAGTAACAACACAGCACATTCCTCCGTGCAAGGTGTGCGCTGTTTTTGTGGGAAAAGAGGAAGAATGAGAGATAAGGTCCGCAGAGTTGTGCAAAACAGTCCTTGACAGAAGAGGAAGAGCAGGAGATAAATCTGCATAGTCATGTCAAATATTCCTTGAGAAAAGTGGAAGAACAGGACCAGGCAGCCTCCACTTCGCTTCACATTCCTCCTTGGTGCCATGGCAACACAAATCACTGGATCTCCGACCCATCCTGTGTTTGTTCTGGGCACCATGTGTTAAGGAAATGTGTGTTTTGCAGCTTTTTCACTGTTTTGCTTTTCCCACACTTCCAACAGTATTTGCTAGGGTGCCTACATTACCAGTAGCATTCATAACTGCTGGTATAATCAAGGGGTTTAGTGAGGCAGGTACTCCTCTCAAAAGCTGCATTGCAATACTTCTTGTTACTGCTACCCTGTCTGGATTGGATTCTGTAATCAATACCTGAGCCATCCCCATCTGCCGCACCAAACTAATATCTTCTTCCACTGAATGCCAATTTCCAAAGGATAATCCTAATTTGGCATGTTCAGCATATGCTGATAAAAATGCTGCACGCAACCATTGATATAGCGTAGTTGCAATAATATCTTGCCCATGAGGATCTCTAATATTTTGCAACAGATAGTATCCTAGTTGTATCTGGTCATCACTGGCTGTAGGGCTTAATAAATCTTTCTCACCCATTAATAAATGGATAGATGCATCTCCACTATCCAGAGCTTGCAAAACCCGTGTCAGTATGCCTTCCTTACTCTTTTGCTGATAGATCTCTAAAAATTCCCTTAACTCTTTCAGGGTGTAAGTACACATGACCTGCACTCCCCCATCTGCTTGTTCCTGCTGCCCTCTCATTTGTATGAGGGGTTGTGCTTCTACCACCTCCTTGCCTTCTAAATCCAACTCAAACTCAACCTGGATACACTCCAAATATTTCCATTCCATTCCTCAGGACGCCATGAAGGTTTTGTGGTGAGAGAACAAACTTGCAAAATCAAAACCTTACTTTTTCCATATCTGTCCCTTCCTTTACTGGCATCACGCGCTACCAACCACTCTGCAGTACCTTGCAGCCCATGGTACCACTAGTAGTAACTACTTCTTGCGTGATCACCTTCGCATCTTGTAAAGTCCCAACTTCCCTTTCCAATGCTATCATTTTATTTTGTAATGCTACAACTTCATGCTCAAGAGCTCTAAGGCCGATAACAAATAACCATCTCAATCTCCCTGCTAGCTTGTGAGAAGACGCTAATGCCGCTTTTCATAGCAATCCACATGTAGCTGTTTCAATTGTCTGAGGCGTAAGCACCACACCATCACCTATTCCAGGCCATGCTTCCAGCAGAGACAATGTAGCCAGGAAAGTGGCCACGGGAGTCCAGTACTGGGCCATCCTGGAAGACAGGGAGTCACAGACTTTTATGGAGGCCATGGCATGGCTGTTCCTGAATCCTGCTGACTACGCCAAATGTGTGAGTCAGCACAGGCAGGACACAGGAACAACAACAAAACCACAGATGAAATGCAAAGAGGATATTTATTTTTGTTACCTCACCAACTGGGGGATCCCTGAAGCAGCACCTAGACAGAGGCACACAAGCTGAGCTCAGCCAATGCTGAAGGACCGCCGACCCTGATGTTTTCATCTGTTTATCAAGTATTGACACAGGCGTAGTTTACCCCTGTGCTTTGATCTTCTCTGTAACAGGGCAGGAATTTCAAGCATGTCCAATAGGGCACTTCTAAGCCTATCATAGGCCTATGTTATCTAAACACAGATGTTGTACCTGTCAAGCACACAAAGATAAATAACAGTTAGTATGATATAGGTAATTTTCTACACCCAGGTGCAGGTCACTTGGGCATGTTTATAACCCTTCTCACCAGTCTTCTGTTATTACCCCACAGTACTTTAACAACTTCTTAACAGAGGAGATTGAGAAGCTGATGAGGGGAGATGCTCTGCTGGCAGTGATCGTACAAGCAAGTTGGAGTCCTAGTCAGGGATGTGAAGGTTGCGACAGCCTTGAAATGGAGTTCAGGATTGTGAAAGGAAGGAAGAAGGTAAAAACTAGGATCATGGTCCTGGACTTCAAGAGGATGGACTTTAGCCTGTTCAGGGATCTACTTGGATGAATCCATTTTATACAATCCTGAAGAGAAGTCCAGGAGACCTGGTTGTGGGTTTTTTTCCCCAAGGAATCTCTTCTTACAAGCTCAAGAATAGTCCATCCTGGTGTGCAGGAATGAAGTGCTAAGGCTTGGACAATAAGCCCAAGCCAGTGTTGACCAATAGATGAATCCTGTATATTTTATAACTGATAACCATTGTGCTAGTAGGTATTGTACTAGGTTATAACAAACCACCTATTCTGATGTAAAAGGTGGAAGTATTGAAGCTTGAGCAACAGGCCCTGAGCCGAAACTGCTAACTCAGTAGGTAGTCATTAGTGAAATATGTATAGAAGATGTAGCTTAAACATCATAAAACATGTCTATCCTGAATATATCTTTGTGTGTGTGGGCAAGATAACAGGGCCACAGAGACAGTTGTCTGGCCTTGTGACCTGATGTGTGATCTTGCTCATAAATCAATTAGATAAGCAGGGAAACTCTCTTAGCTTCTTCCTTGAGCCCTGGCCAGACTCTGGGGGAATCTAATGTGAGACTGAAACCAGATATTTCCGCTTAAAACAAAGGTGCCAGTTATTCTGGCTTGCTGATTTTTGGGTATATAAGGCTGGACCCGCTTGCAGTGACTTTGGATGCCTCACCTATGGGTGGACGCACCCCGTAGGATTTCCCACTTGCCAGAAAAGGTTCTCCAAATCCTTGCTGTAACCGGGGCTCCCCAGCGTCTGCAGATCTGGATGATGGTAAAGTATGCAAGTGGTGATGGATCTTTCTTAATCACTGTTCTCTCTCTCTCAGGTAGTAATGATTTGATGCATTACCCCATGTTTTCCTATTTAAATGCACTATTCTGTCTTCTCTTACTGTTTTCTGTATTATTCTGTTACATTATTTAGTTATTTCCAGTAAAATATGACTACTCTTTTCACTCTGGTGTCCGAGTTTAATTGGTATCCTTAATCAGCAAAACAGGGAAAACCCACAAAGGTGGCAGTAGCGTCTGCATGGATGAACAAGGAGGTCCTGACTGAACTCAAGCATGAACAGGAAGCATACAAGAGGTGAAAGCAAGGATAGGTGACCCAAAACGAAGAGAGCCACTGTCCAAGTGTGCAAGGATGGGGGTTAGGAAAGCAAAATCCATCTGGAGTTGAATCTGGTGAGGGATGTGAAGGGCAACAAGAAGTGGTTCAATAAGAGAAAATGTGGGTCCACTCCTGAATGGGGCTGGGACCTCATAAAAAGAATACTGTAGTGGACCATCACAAATTTCAAGCAGAACTTAGGCAGAGCTTAACTGTAGATTTTGATTGTAGAGATGCATATATTAGCATGAGTGAAAGCTAAACCTGGGCATACAACATGACATTAGTATGTGCTGCCATAAACAATGCAACCTGCTTGCACTCTTTGTAAGAGCTTGTTACCACGGCAACGTGTAAAAGCATAATGCTTTCAGCAAACCTCAGTGTACCCTCTAGAATGTTCAGTATTGTACAAGCAAGAGATTGATGGCTTTGTTTTACTTGGAAGAATACTGTAAAGATGTGATGAACAATAGGCCATTGAACCTCACCACAGAGAGAATTCTGCACAGCAGTGGCTCTACCAGAGAGGACTGTCCAATGCTGTATCATTGCATGTTTCCAAGCATTGGAAGAGACATGTAAGACTCACTGTAACTTTTAAAACCATCTTTTTCTCTTAAGCATCTGTGGTAGTTTAGGCCCTGCCAGGGTCCGAGACCACGCGGCCGGTGCCCCTCCCCCACAAAGGGAGTGAAATACAAAGCCCCGGGGCTGAGATAAGGAGAGGTTTAATACAACAGTGCAACAGCAACACAACAAACAACAACAATAACAATAAGAATAACAGTAATAACAATGAACAGAGCAAGAAATATACTGATACAGCAGTGAGGAGAGCGATCGCACAATAACACGCGTTCACCAATTCTCCCGTGCTTGGGCGCCCTGGACGTGATGTCAGCATGGTATTGAATAACCCGGCTAGAGCTTCCCCCCACTGCTGGGAAAACTTAACCCTATCCTAGCTAAACCAGGACAGCATCTTATGCCTTTTTATTGAGATCCAACAGAACCAGAACCTCACACTGCAAAGCAGAGAAAAGGCTGAGGTCCTCAATGCCACCTTTGCCTTAGTCTTTAGAGAATCATAGAATAGTTTGGGTTGGAAAGGATCTTTAAAGTTTATCTAGTCCAACCCTCCCTGCAATGAGCAGGGACATCTTCAACTAGATCAGGTTGCTCAGAGCCCCGTCCAACCTGACCTTGAATGTTTCCAGGGATGGGCCATCTACCACCTCTCCGGGCAACCTGTTCTAGTGTTTCATCACCCTCTTGTAAAAAATTTCTTCCTTGTATCTAGTCTGAATCTACCCTCTTTCAGTTTAAAACTATTACCCCTTGCCCTATCGCAATAGGCCCTACTAAAAAGTCTGTCCTCACCTTTCTTATAATCCCCTTTTAAGTATTGAAAGGCCACAATAAGGTCTCCCCGGAGCCTTCTCTTCTCCAGGCTGAACAATCCCAACTCTCTCAGCCCTTCCTCATAGGAGAGGTGTTCCTCTGATCATTTTTGTGGCCCTCTTCTGGACCTGCTCCAAGAGGTCCATGTCTCTCCCGTACTGAGGACTCCAGAGCTGGATGCAGGACTCCAGGTGGGGTCTCACCAGAGTAGAGAGGCAGAATCTCCTCCTTCGACCTGTTGGCCATGCTTCTTTTGATGCAGCCCAGAATACCTTTGGCCTTCTGGGCTGTGAGGGCATGCTGCCAGCTCTTGTCCAGCTTTTCATCCACCAGTATCCCCAGGTCCTTTTCTGAAGGGCTTCTCTCAATCCCTTCATCCCCCATCCTGTATTGATACTAGGGGTTGCACTGACCCAGGTGCAGGGCCTTGCACTTTGCCTTGTTGAACCTCATGAGGTTCACATGGGCCCACCTCTTGAGCTTGTCCAGGTTCCTCTGGATGGCATCCTGTCCTTCAGATGTGTCAGCTGCTGAGGGTGCACTCAATCCCACTATGTCATTGATGAAGATATTAAACAGTACTGGTCCCAATACAGACCCCTGAGGGACACCACTTGTGACTGATCTGCATCTGGACATTGAGCCATTGACCACTACCCTCTGGATGCAACCATCTAACCAATTCCTCATCCACCAAACAGTCCATCCATCAAATCTATATCTCCACTTCAGAGAGAAGGATGTTGTGGGGGACCATGTCAAAGGCCTTACAGAAGTCCAGATAGATGACACCTGTAGCTCTTCCCTTGTCTACTGATGTAGTCATTCCATCACAGAAGGACACTATATTGGTCAGGCAAGACTTGTCCTTGGTGTAGCCATGTTGGCTGTCTCAAATCACCTCCCTGTCCTCCATGAGCCTTAGTACGGCTTCTAGGAGGATCTGTTCCATGATCTTCCCAGGTGCAGAGGTGAGGCTGACAGGTCAGTAGTTCCCATGGTCCTAAAATGGATGTAATGTTTCCCTTTTTCCAGTCACCAGGGACTTCACCTGACTGCCATGACTTTTCAAATATCATGGAGAGTGGCTTGTCAACAACATCAACCAGTTCAGGACTCTGGGATGCATCTCATCAGGTCCCATAGACTTATCTACATTCAGGTTCCTCAGGTGGTCACACACCTCATCTTCTCTTACAGTGGGAGGGACTTTGCTCCCCCAGTCCCTGCCTTGTGGTCCTGCCTTTACCTGCATTTAGGAATCCTGGGTCTCTGAGACTGGGGTGGAAGTCTAGAGCAAGGAAGACTTGGTATTGGCAGAGCAGGATAAGGTTAGGGAGTGCCCAAACCACACATAAATAAATCCATCTGACCTGATGGGATGTATCCATTAGTACTGAGGGAGCTGGCTAATGTCACTGTGAGGCCACTCTTGATTATCAAGAAGTTCCTAAGAGAAGGCAGCAATAAGGAGGATCCAGGGAACTACAGCTTCACATCCATCCCTGGGAAGATTATGGAGGAGTTCCTCCAAACCATTGCCAAATGCATGAAAGACAAGGTCAGTGGGAGTAGTCAGCATGCTTTTATGAAGGTGAAATTGTGCTTCACTTACTTCATAGCCTTCTGTGATGAGATGACTGACTTGGCAGATGAGGGTAAAGCAGTGGAGATGTTTATTTTAATAAGGCTTTTGACAGTCTCTGATAACATCATAGATAAGCTGATGAAGTATAGAATCACAGAATAATTTCGGTTGGAAGGTGTGGGTGCATATGCTGGGTTTACTGAACTTTCTGTCCACACGGACAATGGGAAAGTACAACCAGCACTCGGGTCAGAAGATTAGCGACGTCTAAAAGCAAGAAATAGTTACAAGAAGGCCAGAAGAAAAGAATGTGCTCGTTAAGGAAGAAACTGATAAAGAAGGGATCTTTTGGAATTGCAAAAGCAGGAACTTATCTACTGGCTGTGTGCGGGTAGCAATGTTTGTGGAAAGTACTGAGGGGAGCTATTTTTAGAATGCACAACAGTTTATAAGGGCTTGTTGTTATTTTCAGAAGGCACAAGAGTATATAAGGGCTTGCTTGCTAATAAAGTTTCAGCTTGACTTCCAATCATATTGATTGTCAGTGGTCTTGTCTCCTGTGGCCTGCACGGGATTTCGTCCCCACAGGAAGGGACCGTTAAAGGTCATCTAGTCCTGCAATGAGCAGGCATATCTTCAGGCCAATATGGGCTGGATAATTGGACAGTGAGGTAGACTGGAAACAGCCTGAACTTCTGGTTTCAAAGGGTTGTGATCAGCAGCACAAAGAGAAGCTGGAGACCTTGTGGTCAATACTAGGGTCATACCACTTAATATCTTCATTAATGACCTTGACAATGGGGCAAAGTGCATGCTCACAAGTTTGCAGATGATCCAAAACTGGGAAGAGCGGTTGATGTACCTGATGATCTCCCTCTGAACAGTGTCAACTGACAGGTTGGAGAAATGGGCAGAGAGCAACCTCATGAAGTTCAGCGAAGGGAAGTGCTGTCCTGCACCTGGGGAGGAATAACTCTGTGCACCAATAGAAGCTGAGGCCTGATTTGCTAAAAGCAGCTTTGCAGAGAGCCTATGTTCAAGCACTTCCTGAATCACTGGTTACAGCCTGGTATTTTATCAGTAGTTTCTCACCATATTTAGGCTGATGTGACCAAAGCAGCTTCTGCAGCTGCCTGCAGTCAAATCAGTGTAAGAACAGCATGTAACTGCTCCCCGAGATAGCCTGGTGCCAGTTTCAGTTTGAGATACAGGACAGATGTGTGAAGTTTGGCAGTTCATGAGCTGCTTCAGAAGCAACTCCTGATGTTAAACAGTTAAAGGCTGTCAATGGGCCAGTAATTATTTCCAGCCCACAAGCTGAGAAATAGTAAACTGACCCTCAGGACAACCCTAGCCTCATTGCTACCCACTAGCCTTTACCCACTGCCAGACTAGTTGGTGGGAGAAGCAAATGTGGTAAACTGAATCTTGTGAAAAAATAGCAAGAGGATTGGTTGCTTGTCAGCCAGGGGTGTCTGCTGGTTAGGTTCATCACACAGGTACACTGAATTTGCCAGTACCACACAGTCTGCTGCAGCTTTATCATGTCTCCTGACCCCAGGAAAGGGATCTCCAGGGAGGCCTGCTAGTACTCCCTGCTCAATCCAGCACCTCCCACTGACATGGGAGTTTCTGCCTTCCCAATGCTAAAATAAATATTTTTTAATGTGTTTATTTGAAAACGGTTTTTGTTGGAAAAATGTTTTCCTAAACTGTCAAGAATCCCATGAATGATTTTGATGTAATGGAGTAAAAAGTCACAGCCTGCACACATGCTCTGTGAAACTTCTTTCTGTCACCCTCTTCACAAGCATCACATTTCTTCCACTGATGGCAGGAATGAAGGAAACAGTGGTTAAAACAACTGTACCCCTTTGCCTGAAGGCTCCGAACCTCCCCAAGCTCCCCTGTACTTCTTCCAGGCTCGGGAAGATACTCTGTCTTAAATAGTAAGCGCTGGTGTTACCATAGAAACCATCAGAGAAACTCTCTTAAGACTCATTTTGGAGTTTTAGAAAGCAGACATTCTTTAGTGCAGTGCTGGGCGCACATGTGAATAGCTTTGCAAAGGTGAGTGAGCCCCAGATCTATACGCAGCAGCTAATATACAGTGAGATAGTGCATATTCATAACTTTTCTGAGAAATGAGTTTCATATACATTAGATTTCCTGGAACTAATTACAATATCTGCATCCTAATTATGCATGCACTTTCTTGCAGGGTGGTGGTGTCGAGGGGTCCCTGGTAGTTGTTAGTAGTCTTCCTCACCGTGTCTGCTGGTTGCTCTCAGTGCTCACGCATTCTCACAAAGGTCAGTTTAGGAGGTGTGGTGCAGCTGTGTTGAATCTTGAGCTGGTTTGTTTTAATTTGTCACATCCTTGTTCCTGTTATCTTCAAGAATAGGCCCCAACTGCCTTATTTATTACTGTCTTATCTTCAAACCCCTTTCTTCTTCATGAAATCACCAACTTTCAGTTGTGTCCACACATTCCAGAAGCTAAATTCACATTGGCCTACTTTATTCTCAGTAAAAAAAAGTTTAGCAAGATGAAAAGCAAGACAAAAAAAAGTGTTAGCAAGACGTTTTGGCTTGGAAGAGGGGGGAGACAGCCCCTTTGTGAGAGATTAGGTGTTTTTCACAATATTTCAGGCAGCTTCATGAGGCATTCCTGCCGTTTCCCGCCACAACGCCTGAGGCGATCTCACGGCGGGCCGGGAGCGGGACTACATCTCCCGTCATGCCCGCCAAACGGAGGGAGCCGCCGCCATCTCGGCACCATCCCCCGGAGCTGTTGGGTCGCGGCGGCGCCGCGTTCTCCGTTTCCCGCCGCCGCCATGAGCCGCTTCAGCGGCGGTTGGGACGGCGCCGGCGAGGAAGCCCAGCTCCTCCTGGACCTGTGAGTGCCGCCCCGCCACCCTGCCCCCTGTACCCGCCCGCCCCCTTTCCCTCCGGGAAGTCCGGTGGGTTCAGGGCCGGGCGGGCGGGGCAGAGCGCTCCCCTCGCAGCGAGGCCGCGGCCTCGAGTAAACGCAGCGCAGCGAGGCAGCCCGCGGGCCCTCCCATGGGGGAGCCCGGAGGAAGGGTTTGGCCAGGGGGACAGGGTTTGGCAGGCCTTTGGCGGGGGTGGAAGAGCGGGTGACAGCGTTTGGTAGCGGTGGCAGAGTACGTGACTGAGCTTGATCGTGGTGACAGGGTTTGGCAGCGTTCACCAGGAGCTATAGGGGAGGTGACAGGGTTTGATGGGGTAGCAGGATAGGTGATGGGGTTTGGCAGAGGTGACAGTTTGGGAGGAGTTACAGGACAGGTGGCAGGGTTTGACAGGAGTGACAGGGTTTGGGGTGACAGGGTTTGACAGGTAGGTAACAGGATGATCCTTGACAGATCTGGATGTAGAGGGATGGTCAGGGATCTCTGACTTCATCCGGCCTCAGTGAATCTACTGAATGGTGTTTTGCTTTGAGTTTTTCATTATGTGAAATTCCTTTGTGTTTAGGAGGGAGATAGAGACAACATAGGGATAATGTATTTGATTTGACAAGATAAAACAAAAATAGCTTAGCAAACAATACGGTTAGTCTTAGACCTTTATTCTTCTTTTAAAGCACTGAAGATAAGATTGATTATAGTTGCCCTGGTGTAGCCAAAAGTGTTTTATTGTTTCCTATAAAGTACAGTAACAGTGAAAATATTTATAATTTAAATGATTGTTTAAGCTGCAGATCAGTAATGTACTCTGAGAATGTCAACTAGCTTTTTGAAAATAATGTGATTAATCTTGATAAGCTTTTCTCTCAAGCTAAATTTAAAATTATGTGGCAAGAGACAGTTAACTAGGAGATTTGGCATAGCTCACATTGATTTCCATGTATCTGCATTGGGTTTGGAGTATTTTCTGCAAATTTGAACTAAGTAGTTAAGTCTAGATTTGCAGGTCCCTATTCAAGCATGGCTGCATTAGCCACTTAGTATCTTCAAGAGAAAAAAATTAATCTTAAGTCTGTATTAAGTTTTTAGCTGCAACTATTTTTATGTACTACAGTATGTGCTGACAATCTGCCTCCTTCAGGACGAATTGCCAGAAAAGCTCATTTACCCAGTGACCAAAATTTATGTGTCATATGATAAATATGTATTTAGCACAAAACTGAAGTGTGTGCCCTTGTATGACAAAGGACTGCTTGCTCATTCACATGACTCAATAGGCGTCCATCAGAGAAGAGAGAACAGTCACATGGTAGGTGCAGACATAGCCCCCCAGAGGGCTTGGAAAGTCTGTTTGACTCACCCTAGCTCAAGGTAGGGTGCTGTTTTGCATGGAGGAGCTGCTGGTTCATTTGGGATCTCAGTAGGAAAGACATGGGCTCTCAAGGCTAGTTAACTGTTTTATTGCATAAAGAATAGTAGTGGTAGAAGATGTGATAGCAATCTTGCATCCTTTCTGATGCTGAGAACCCCAGCTATTGCAGCATAAGAGAAGCCCCTTCACATTGATCAGCATGCTGCACAGATCCCGTCGGTGGTGCATTCGCACTCATAGTCTTTAGAGCTTTGATAAGATTTTTTTTTTTATAAGTAAACAACTATTCTTCATTTCTGCAGTCAAGTAAAGGAATGTTATATGCTGTTTAATCTTACAACAAGACAAAGACTGTGGATGGTGTAATCTACTTGTACTGAGTTGGAGCCAAGCACAGGCTTCTCTGTTGCAGTTGATTCAAAGGAACAGACAGACTGTAAGCCAAAAGCACCTTTATTTTCGCTAGCGGGGAGAGCATAGGGTCTGCACCCTGCAAAATACACCTCCACCGAGGCAGAATTTCAGTTAGCTTATATAAGAATTTTATCAAACATTCCATACATCCTGTGGTTAATCCCTGATAAGTAAGCAGTCTGGTTACAAAAATTTATGGTTTCCTAGATAGCAAGGCATACTGCCTAAAGGCAACTGTCTCGGTATATATCATACCCTTGCAGAGGGTTAGGCCCCTGTTTATAGTTAGCCAAAACAAGAACTCACAGTATTTACTAACTCGTACTTCTGATAAGAGCGACCTAGATGTGTCAGGCAAACCTTCAAGCCATGTTCAGCTCTGTTCCTTAATTCACAGTCAGTCAGCAAAGTTCATCCAGCAGCCTCCAAGGGTCGGTGAAGGCATTGCATTCTTACACATCTCCAGAGGAATGAGTTAAAGGCGATCACAGTGTGTGCTCAGGTTATGTCATGGTCACTTGTGCTAACAGATGGGTCTCTGCAGGCAAGGCCTGTGGTTAAACTCTGCCCAGATTCTGCTTGAAGTTGATGTCTCCTCGTTACAGTGTCTTCTGCAGTGACCTGCTACAGGTGTCCTTATTACACTGTGCTACTTTAGTGATTTTTTTAATGTGCTTCCACACTGGAAATCTTGCTTCTTTCCTTGCTTAAATCTGTGGTACACTTCAGATTATAGAGCCTTAATATTTTGATCTCTCAAGAGTTTGTATTTGGTATGTATTTAATTTGCTGTGATTTGGTGGCATTCTGGTGCCAGACAAGATTCTGTTCCAAAAAGTTGTCTGTAGGGACTCGGGAGTTGTGGCTTGTATGCTAAATCTAATTTGGCTTAACTCTAGGCTGCTGCTGCCCCCTGCCCTCAACCACTTGTTCTGGCAGTATCATTTCTGTTACCTCACAGTTTTAGTCAGGGGAATTTTCATTCAGATCAGATGCTGAACAGCTCACACTGCAGCTGTGAATTTCAGAGGCAGCATGAGGAAGGTGCAGTAAAAAGTGGTTGAGGAGACAAGAGGGGTGTGGAACTAGCCTTTTCAACCTCTCTTTGGACTTTACATTTGGTTAGAGTGGTGTATAATGACAGCTGGACCTCTAATAGAAATTAATTACAAGGGTTCTGTCTTGCTGATAACTTTTCTTTTTTTTTGCAAAACTAAAACAGTGCCCATAGTTGTTCTGTTGTGCATGATTCATCTGTTGATATTTAAGATCTGTATTACCTATATGCTTATGTTCTCATGATTAACCTTAGATCTTAGACCTAGTAATTTCTCTTTACATGTACTGTAGTGCTTGATACCATAAACAATTTCTACTTTTGATTGGTTACTGATCTTTTTTACACTACTTTATTAGTACTGTTGCAGCAATTTTCTATGTTAATATGATGATATAATTATTATACTGGTAAGACTAATACTTAAAACTAATAATTACACAACTTTTTAACAAATCTGTGTAATTTTAGTGTATTGTTTCTTGTCTTACACAAATTGGGTGATGGCCATCTATTTATGCCAGGCTGCACTTCAAACTTCTTTCTTACGCTAACCTTTAGGCTTATTGTTTAGCTAGCAGAACTTACAGCAGAAACTAAAAACTGAAACGAATCTATTAGTGTATGGAGTGGTCCTTCGAACAAGGCTGTTATTTTTAACGTCTCCAAACCTAACAGAAAGTGCATTTATTAATGTGTTTCTGCTGCTTGATGGTATGTGCTGCTTGTCTGCTGCTTGTTGACCTTTGTCCTCTACACCAAAAGAGAAATTAGCACTCCACAGGTCACATGCACAAGAGCATCATACTGGAAATATTTAGAAACATTCTTTTTACCTTATTTTTTTTGCTCAAGTTATATCTTATATTAGTTTCTGTTCCCTGAAGTTATTGTTCCCAACATGAGAAATGACCAACTTACACATGCACTCCTAGCTGATGCAATTTTAAGGCCAGCGTATTGAGGTACGCCACATTTGTAGTTGGTTTACATAATTGTGCTTGGTTGAAAGCTGAGAGTGTAGGAGTTGCAGGGCCTACCAAATAGAGTGGATGCCTGGCAGCAACAACGCTTGCTGCAGGGGTGGAGAAGGCAGCTGGGCAGGTAACAGCTTTAGCTGTCATACTTCTAGGAGGCTGCTATTACAAATCTCTTGGAGCCCCAGCAGGTGTTTTAAGCTGACATGCTCATGCCCAGACATGAGCTCAGAACCAAGAGAGTTTCTACCATCAAAAATGAGACTTTTAGAGCAACACAAATGAAATGTCAAATTTAAAGGTGTTTTAATTAAGATTGTCACTACATGATGAAGAAGTGTAAGTCATTACAAGAGTATGTAGTTAGATATTGCTCAGGTTTGATTGTTCCATGTGTCATTAATAGATAGCTCCTGTGTAACAGATACCATTAACAGGGAGCCAGCCTATTGCAGACCAGTGCATTATCTAACCTGTCAGTGTCTTGGGAAACTAAGGTCTTACAAAGGCATCAGAAGATCTGCAGATGGGTGCATCTGCATGAACGAAACTGAGAACAGAAGTAGAGCATCACTTTCAAAACAGAGCTTCCTTTTATGGTCTTACTATAAATATAAATTATCCAACCCTACAGAATGCAGGAAGGTGTGTCTGTTTTGTTATTTGCCATTAAACGTATTTTAGTATCTGTTCTCCTGGTTCATTTCTCCTTCCGATGTGTCCCACTTCTAACATCTGTCTGCTATTCTATTTCAGGTGACATAACTTAGTATAAGCTTCACATTGATGTGAATTAGACTATTTGTAGAATAGTTAGTCATAAATATCTAATTTCTGGTGACTTGCAGAAACACGGCTCCACAACCTCTAAGGTTATAAAGTAGGTACGTTTATTCAGCGCTGAGGTGCATGGGGGATCGCTTCACCACAAACGTGTGCGCCTCTCGTGGCACCTTGTCTTGGCTTTATGCTACAAAGCATCACATATTCATAATATGCCTATACATATGCATGACATATCCCCGCTTCATATTATAATGAGCCTGAAAGTCATTTTCATATGTTCCGCCCCGGTCTCCTCCTAGTCGCGTCTGCGCAGTATGTCCCGGTGGTCATGGGCTGGGATCGCAGAGATGAAGTAGCTCCTCTTCCTCACTGTTGAACTTTTTACCTGTGTTCCTTGCTCAGTCTCTGTAGCCTCCTGGACTCAGGCCAGATCTGGGGTTGATTTTGACCAGTTTTTAATGCTATCTTCCTATTCCATCAGGAAGCGTTCCCTCACAGCTTCCATTAATCAAGGTTTCCATATTGTTCTGCTCTCTGGTCCATCATCTATGATCTATTATCCTATTTAATCTTAGTTATCTTTTAACTAATGGGCCTCTAGCCCCTAACCTAATTGCTAAGTCTTTCATCTGTATCTCTAAACTGAGTTATATCTTCAACTAAGTTATATCTTCATTTCCTAAGTGCCTAATTTCTATATCCTATTTTAATTTCCTAGCTCCTCATCTCACTGGTTTATGTATTGGAAATATACACATTTGTCCTGTCATGAGACTCTAACCCTGTCATAAAGCTTAAGGTTAAAGATCATAGGCCTTTTCTGTTCTGCATCTCTTGATACATTTGGAGCACATGAGTTATGCCATTTTACAGTTTGTAGACAACTCTGAACTATAAACAGCTGCTCTAACTAATGTGATAATGTGGAGCAGGGAGAAAGCAGTTGGGGGTTTTGCAAGAAGGAATGGTATTTTATCAGGTCATTACAGGAGTAAAGCACTACTCAGTTTTCCCTGTCCATGAAAAACAGGATTCTGGTTTCTTTCATTAAGTTAGACTGGGACAGAATCTGTCTGCCAAGTGAATGCATTATAGTCTTTACTTACCAATCTTAGTTATTGCTGTGTGTATCCAGATCACACGAAAGTCTAGGTGCCAACTACAATAAAGTTACTGTGCAGTTACAGTAGCTGCTCTGAGTTTACTAGTGGGGTGACTTAATGCAAAAATATTGATTCTACAAAAGCAAAATGTAGGACAGTAATGTTTTAACATTTTGGATAGGATTTAAAAGGAAAAGTTGGCCTAGGGAATCTAATTCAGGTAGCTATGATCAATAGATAATAGAACCTCCAATTCAAAGTACTTATGTGACCTCATGTTAGGTTTCTAAGCAAGAGAGGGACAGCGAGGGGTTACCCTTCCTCCCTCATTTCAACTCTCTCCATTTTAGTTTTGGTGTAGTATAATGCTTTTTAAAGTCTTGGCATTTCCTAGACAACAAAATATTACCTTTTCACTTATCTCTGGATGTTGGTTAGCTTCACTCTAGTTTATGTTCCTCATTTACCTAGGGACTTTGGGTTTTGATAATAAAATCTCCCTTCAGAGAGTTGCAATTTCTTCATTAAGGACCAGCAGTTGTCTTTTAGCATATTAATGACTGGTGATTGCTCTGAAGGTCAGGATGCTTAGAAGCTATTCATAAACTCTTCCCGGAGTTGCCTCTGGTGTTTCAGTAAGCCTGTGATTGTAATTTAAAGTTGCAGAGGTTGGGACATTAACATTTTGCGTATCCTATGATACATTAAAGTGCCTTAGAAATCTTAAAAAAAACAGGATCGCCCCATTAGTGTCCCTCTATAGTACTTAATATTGCATAAGTGAATACTCTTCTGTATATTTGACCTTGAAAAGCATTATTTCAGGTGTTCTACCTGGGTACTATTCCACATATATCTGGATAATACTGATCTCTTTTTTTATTTTGCTTAAGTAAAGTTCTTCATGTTTTTCTCTCAAAAAGCTCTGTTTCCTCTGTAAGGAACTGAAGGAATTAGTGCCTCAAACATTCATCCACACAGAAAACCTCAAGGACAAGCTGTGGCCTTTGTGATTAGTCTAAGGAACACCACCCAGGGAAGTGCAGAGTGTATCAAAGGACGCAGGTCCTCCTTCCCTTGCAGTTGTATTGCCAGACTCCTTAGATAAGCCTCAAAGGGGGGATCATTGGCTCCACTGTGTAAGCCTGATATGATCCAGGCCTTGCTAATCACCAGCCCCATCATAAGCCTGATGCTTTGTGGCTGTATTGTGTAAGCCTGATAGGATCTAGGCCTTGCTAACGTTGAAGAGGTGATAACATTGATAAGAGGTGAGCATCCTGCCCCAGAATAAGCCAGATGATTGCCCAAGAAGCATGAAGTCAGCAAAAATCTGTGGCAGCTGTGGGAGATCATGATCACCGACTAATTTGGACAAGGGAGTTGGTGCACCCCATTCCCCCTCAATGCATGCACAGAACCCATGCTCCACTTTTTCCTCATCTCTCATGGAAATAAGTTCATGAAATATCTGTCTCTCTTGGACTAATATGCTAATCAGCTGATAAGATGAATTTAAAAGTCGACAGAAAATCTTGCTGTGTGTGCACCCATCACCCAAGATTACTGGACCTGAGACAACACTGAAACCTGGAGTGGTGATCTGGACTCTCTTTCTCTCCTTCCTTTTTCTTTTCTTTCCTTTCTTTCTTATAAGACACCACATTGCTTACTATCCTTTTCTGAGTTTAAGCTGTTTCTACCACAAGTAAAGCATTTTAACTGGTCGTCTGGTGTCGTTTCACCTTAATTTAACCCAAGAGAGTCACAGAACCTTTACTACTCTCTGTGCTCCCAGTCCGGTAACACCCTCTGAAGTCTCTTAATGTATTCTGACTGAAATGATCCCTTTTTCTTGCATTCACACAGATAAAATTCTACAATTTCAAAGTCTGTCTTAAAGCATCACCCATTATTCTGTGATTCTAGTAGGCCTATTAATACTTTTCTGCTTGGTCCTTCCTTTCCAGATAAATATGTGAGCCCTGTGTGTCTTTGAGATTTGTTTGCAATTTCTCATGCAACAGTATCTCATGATGGAAACTTTGTGCAAGTCAAGTTTCAGTATCTGGCCAAGGGAACAGACTGCCCAGAACAGGAAACAATTTTGACCCTAGTACAAAAGGTGCCCAGAGAGCAGGGTGTCCATGATGTCTGGAAAATGCAGTATGTGTTGACATTATTGAGTTCAAAATCCCTAGCCCGGTGTATACGATAATCAGGCTTTCCTTCAGGTTGATAAATCATTCTGATGAATAAACATGTTGGAGGAAGGAGGCCTAAAATACTGCTATTAGAAAAGGAATGACTATATGAGTCAAACCAATCAGTGTTTCTGATTGTGATAGGATTTCACCCAACCTTCCTTCTCATCCCAGGACAGATTAATTTCTTGAAGAACCATTGTTGATGAGGCTTTTTGAATACCTTGTAAAAATCCAAGTGGGTTCACTTTCCCCAATATATTATATTTTCTATGTGTCCACTCGTTTTATTTGCCTAATTACTTTGCAGGACCATGAGCTTGTTGATCTGAGATTTCTTGGACCCCACTAAAAATTTCTGCCTCAAGTGACAATCATCTGTGATCAGATCTAGTTTTAAGCACAAAGTTAAAAGGTTGAGCACAGGGTTACACAGCACAATTCATATGAAAAGAATACTGCAAACTAGACAGTGAACACAATGCTACATCTGAAAATACCTCCTTAATGTTTTTAACTGCGGTGAAAGAAGTGTCCCTTCTCTGGAACTAGCTGTCCCAACTAAAGATTTTGCTGCCTGCCAAGTGGAGGCTTAGCTGGTAAAAAGGCTTTTCTTAGAGTTTGTGAATATACTACCAGCAAACTCATTTTGTGAGCTGGGTTGGTGATTGCAGTGAATGAGGCTACAGTTTTTGCCTGCGGTTGACTGGGGAATGCTTGCACAGAAGGATCAGATGACTGACCTCAAAGGGCAACAGCTGAATTGGTGGTAGCATGGAACAGCTGGAATTGATAAGGTTTGAAAGTAGCATAGCTGGATGCAGAAGATGGCATCTTATGGCTTGATTGTTCTAGTTCTAATATGTAATGCCTCTTTTTGACTGTACTGTAACTTTCCTTTATTTCAGATGCCTTCAATGTTTGACAAAGAACCTTTCCAGATATGCTGCAGATATTAAGTCATTGCCACCCAACATAAAGGATAAACTGATTAAATTAATGAGTAGGCAAGGGCAAATAACTGATTCAAATATCAGTGAGGTAAGAACACATTCAAAACTATTCTGTCTGTGATACTTAATACACAAGGATGAACTAAACTAAAACTGTTTACATGAGACAACAGATAATTTCAGGCCTGCTTACTCTGTCTATGTCTTTACAGTTTTTTTTCTTAAACTTCATGATGTTAATAGTCCTGTATTTGTAGTAATAAGATTATGTTTGTAGTGACAAGTAAATTAAAAACATTCTCCCTTCAGCGATAATTGACTTCTATGTAATCAACTGACATATATTATCCCTTTTCAGTATGGGGAAACTAGGCTCTATTGCAAACCGGTCTCTGTTCCTGAATGTAGTATGTTTCAAGAAGCTAGTGCATAATTTAGTAATGAAAAGATTTCAGGAACTTGTTAGATTTCTGTTATGTTCTATTGACATTATGCACGTGATCTCCATATAATTTATTTAAGTATTGATTATTTGAAATGTGATGATACTAGGGCTAGAAATCGGTAGTTCAAATTTTCTCATCCCTTTTGCTCACTGATGTGTGTCAGTGTTTCAAAATGAAACCAGTTAATTCCTTTTTGTTAGCTGTAAATTCAGGGACACATCTGTTTTGGTATCTGTCTACTGTTATCTTGTTTAGCCTCAAAGGGAGGCATGAGAATTGAGGAAAGCTAAAGGTTGGCCTTGGTGAAACAGAAAATTAATTGTGCCCTGTTCATTCTGCTTTGACCTGTAACTCAGACGAGGCAAATAGTATCAGTTTCTCAGAGTCAGAATAGTGAAGCCAAGACTAGAGGCAGAATTAGAAGTATTGGGGAAAACTTATGAACAAAAAAATTTATCTTTAGTATGCACCATTTTCTGATTGCACGAAATAAGGCTTTGAGTAAAAATCAAAGTCTGATTCATTTATCTTATTTTGGAAAATTTGAATTGAGAAAATTTGGTTTAGGCTGTCTTTTCAGTAAGTAATCCTGTCTAAGCATCCTACAAGATGTATATAATTGAAACCATATGATTGTGTGTGTATCAATGCACAAAACCTATTAGGATATCTTTAGTCTGGAAATAAACCAGAGAGTTTAAGCTACAACCTTTTCCTCTGTCTCTCTGTAAAATCTCATCTGTCTTTGTCTTCATTCAGCAGTTGATCAGTGCCTTCTCTTGAAGCCTGTTTTCCATCTTACACTGGGATATTCTGTTCTGGTTCTTTTTCTCATATGTTTTTCCTTTCTCCATTCCTGCAATTTCCTGTGATTCTATCTTTAGCTGTCATCACTTTTCTTGGGCATGTTATACCTTAGTTTTCTTTGCTAACAGTTTCCAGGTTTATCTCACTTGTATTTTTAAAAAAATGCTAACCACCTCTTGGATTCTGAATTCATACTGTTTCTCCATACCGTTTTGCCCTTCAGTTTTCCTGTTCTTTCATCTTGCAGATATTCTTGTTGCTCAGTGAGGCAAAAATAGCTTATGTTGTTTAGCTCTTCTCTTATTATTCCTTGTTCACATCATGTATAGCCAAAGTATTCTACATGTGACACATTTGCAATGTCTCAGTCTTCCATATGGATAAGTAATTTTTTTTCTTTGCTATTGCTTCTGTCCAGCCCTTTTTTTTCATAGTCTCCACAGTATTGCAGCTAGATCTGTTCTCGGAATTTTCCAGGCTATGCTATTTCATTTACTTTTATGCATGTCCTTTCTTTGGTGGCGTTGAAGCATTTTGCTTAAAGGTAAATTTCTTCCAGTTGAAATTCTGTTAACCTGCGCTTATGTATAAACTTCTATTTCATCTCTTACTTTCCTGTTCTTGCCCAGATTTGTGTTATCATGCATTTTTTTTCCTTACTCTGCTTTTTGCTTGGAGCAGCCTTCCATGACATGCATGCTAAACTTCTTATTTCAACTCACTTTTACCTTAAAAGATCTATAAAGCCATTCAGCATGTGTCCACAGGATGTAAGCCTATACTTCAATCTCCTGTACTCTGGATGCAAACAATCCTTACTCTATCTAAAATTCCATCTTCTTTGAGACAGATTAGATTTTAGTATATGCATTCAGTGAACATGAATCTGTGAATAACAGTAGAAAGCAAACCTCTTAAGTAATACCTGAGCATGTGAAGAATCATGAGCTAGGGAAGCTTAGTACTCTAGCTACTTTAAATAGGCAGTATTCTGATAGTATTGTTGTTTCTCATTTAGACTTCCTTCCATTGAATGGTTCTTTTTCTCATAGATTTCTCAGTTGGGTTCAAAACCAGCAGTTTGCTTACTTTTGTTGTGTCCTAGGCAATTTGGAATTGTGAAAACAAGCTAGCAGTCAGGGAAAACATCTTGAATAAATGTTCATAGTCACTTTGGCTTTAAGTATGTCATCTCTGAGTTTGGCTTGTTTAGTTCCTTAGATATGAATTCAGAAATATGAGTGAAAAAAGAGCTGAATGTTGTCTTGTGAAAACTACTCACAAGTGTACTGTGGGATATATTGCTGGTTTTGTGGCATAAAGAGACATATTTGAGGCTTTCAGCATTTGGGGAGAAAAAGCTGAGGTCTGCCATTCATTTTGCAGAAAGGTTGCAATTATAATCTACTAGAAGTTTTTGCTTTTTTTCTGAAGGTTTATTAGACTTTGTCAGTAAAGATTTTAGCATTTTATGTATTTGCAAATCAGAAAAATGGTATTCCTTATAATATCTTTATTGTACCTGTTAGAGTGGTGAACCTGAGAAAGGAATAGACCTTTAACAAGCCTGTCAGCTATGCTGTTATCTTTGCTTGTGTTTGGAAATTTACCATATGCTCTAATCCTTGTGAGTTAAGTCAGGGAATGACAAACTGAAGGGAGCAATATAAGGTAATGTGAAAACCTGATCTAACACTTAACACTTGCCTGTTGGTCTGAAGGACGGCTCAGCAAAGGTATAGCTTGTTTGCAGAAGAGAGGGCTATAAATAGTATTTATTGAAATGTAGTGAGAATCCTTGAAAATTAAATTAGAGGTAAGATATATGGCTATTGTTACTAAAATCTGAAGCCTTCCATTGCTTAGGGTCTGAATTTCATAAATGTCCTCTTGGGGAAGATTTCACAAAAACTCCAACCTATGGTCTTGTGGGAGTTAAAGAGCCTATTTAATGAGGATTTGATACCTCCTCATGGTATGATAATGAGAGTGCTTGTTTATGAAAAAAGAGTGTGTAGGTGAGAAAAATACTCTGGGGCAGAATATCTTTCAAGTATTACCCTTACCTGTTCAGCAGATTTAAGTTTTGATCACAGTATTTTTTTATACTTCAGATTTCTGCTATCAAAATTGTGCTAGTAAGTTTGAAGGTATTACACTCGGTGAACACAGCTGTACTGACAGAAGCACTAGTGTTAGCAACTGTACAGTCAAAATAGTACTTCCACTGTTTAAATAGTAGTGTTAATGTGCTTCTACTCTAGACGTGATCACAGAAACTGAACGTTCATGCTGTAGGAGATGAACTGTTGTGGCAAATACACCAAGTTTTCTTTGGAGTTTAGGTCCTAGGACTGCTAAACCCATCCTCTAGTGAATATTTTTTAGAAGTTCTATATGATGTCTAACATTACAAGTATTTTAGATAAAAATATGCAAGTTCTGTGATGTAGTAGAGTTTGACTGAAATGGTAGGTTTTCTTTACAGATATTGCACCCTGCTGTAGAGTCTCTAGACCTCCGAGACTGTGATATTTCGGATAATGCATTGTTGCAGCTTTATAACTGCAAGCAACTGAAAAAGATCAACTTAAATTCTTGCAAAGAAAACAGACTCGGAATCACTTCAGAAGGTATGTTATCTGTGCACGGATAACTGGGTCTTACTTCTGTTTTATTCTTCTTGTTAGAGTGGAGGGAATTGCAAAAAAATATCTAGGGTTAAAATTGCTTACAAAAATCCCCAATGCCACACGAATACTAACCAAAAGTCGCTACAGTGGTGTCAATTATAGGTCTAGAGCACTGATTATCTTATGAAAGAGAGCTGTAAGGTTACTCTCATGCCAGGTTTCTGGTAAAACTATGCTACATTTGATCATATTTTCCACTTCATCTTGATTATTCCTTCCTCAAAACCTGTGCCAGAGCCTTACCAGTACCGCTGGGGTTGAAAGTTCAGGCTTGTGATTTCCTAAATGACTTTTTTCCCCTTTTTTATTTAAATGTATTTGTTAATAAATCAGCTTTATAGCATCTTCTCTGACTTAAAAGACTTGCTTTAGGACTTTAGGATTTCAGTTGTTAATTTTAACCTTCAGTTTCAAGTTATGTTAAAAGAATTAAGCTTGTGGAGTTTTATTTCCACAAGTTTTGTTTTGTCTTTTGATTACACTTACTCCTTTGCTCCATCATTAACTCATCCTTATTGAAAATTGAGGCAAAATATTAATTTAGTATTGAGCTAATGTGTACCATACATTAGATGAGTCTTGGTTTGTATTTTCTTACCACTGCATAGTGATATACTTATCTTTTTGCTTAAGTAATTGGTTGAATTTTTAAAAATTGATTTTATTTATTTTAAATGTCACCTCATTGTTATACTTTTTGACCCATAAGATACAGTTTGCGATGGTCTTCCCTCCATGCCTTCATCTGTCCACTGATTTCTAGTACAGTTCTTAAAGTACCAGCTAAGCCTAGAGCTCTTTATGTATACTTTTCATCTATTTGGATAGAGATTCCTGATTGCTTTGCAATTAAAACTGGGAAAACTGTTTTTTTATTGGCAAGTTCCTAGTCCATCCAACTTTACTAACTTTCCTACTTATAAATTGAGCCCTTTTTAAACTGAGAGTCAACTATGAAGCCTTTAAGTTAAGCTGGAACAGTTCTTTATCACTCATCTCAATTACATACAGGAAGAAAGACCCCAAACCACCCCATTTTAAAGCAGTGTTACCTTTTACTAATTCAGTAACAGGTGGGAGTTTTTTGGTTGGTTTGTTTGGCTGGCAGGATTTTTGTGTGGGGTTTTCTTTTAAGAAACCTGCTGGCTACAACATCCAGAAATCTGAGCCTTGTCATTACTAGGAAACATTTGCTCAGTGGTTCTGACTCAAGCAAGTACTATTTTATACATGTTTCTTTGAAGTTCTTGCATAGTAACATAATGACATTCAACTTTTTATTTCTGTCTATCCAGAAGTGATGTAATTTTCTGTACTGCTGTAATCATCATATTTCCATCATCCTTGAAATTCATTCCTTTCGTGTGTTGCAACTGTAGTTCATGTGTTTTTATTTTATTGACTATCTCCTTCTGTGCAAATATTTTGGTTATTACTAACTGTGAGGGCTCTGAGGGCACCAGCAGACCCTAATGGCCATGACTGGTCTCACCTGCCATGCCCACCTACACCAGCTGCCCAACTGCACCTTCAGTCCTGACCTGAGCTGTGTCATAGGTGTACCTTGTTCCTGTCCTGCTTCTGAACTATTGTTCTGATTTCTTGAACTGACCTCGGACATGACCTGTTACCTTGCTTTTGGCCTGATACTCACTGCACTGTCAGTGGGACCTAGCACTGTCATCAGTCTGCTTTCAAACCATCGGCTTCTTTTCATGTACTCACTGAGGTGATACCTCATGTATATAATATCCCTCAGGTATCCCTCCACAGTGTGGAGGGGAATTCAGCATTTAGAAATTTTTATCAACTCTAACACTGTTCATTGTCATTTTCTTCTTTTCATCCTTGACTTAAAAGAAACCAACTGCAAAATTACTTCCTTGTACAGAGTCTTGCTGCCACAGCATGAGATGAAAGTTGAACAGTCAAGGACTAGAAGACATTGGATTCAGCATGGTGATTATGTTATAAAAGGAATAATTCTTTAAATTGGTCTGTTTCTTTGACAGGTGTCATAGCGCTGGCCTTATCCTGTCCTTGCTTGCGTGAAGCGTCTTTTAAAAGGTGCTGTGATATAACTGACAGTGGAATTCTTGCTCTTGCGCTCAACTGCCAGTTCTTACAAATTGTGAACTTGGGCAGCTGTTCAGGCATTATGGATGCATCTCTGCAGGCACTAGGAGAAAACTGCAAATTTCTTCACAGTGTAGACTTTTCATCTACTCAGGTAACTGTGGTGGCAATTGGCTAATTGACTTTTGTTTATTTTTTAGGATTGTCATGATAAAATTGAAAGGGGATCTTTTTAACTCTACTCTTGACAGGATTTAGGACCACAGTTCACTTCCAATTTCTTCCTTTCAAGGAAAAGAAAAGACATATTTTGTGTCTTGGTAACCAGAAAAATATGCGGTTTGGTATTAGAGCATCTATTGTGGACCAAAGATAACCTTTTATTAGAATCTACCTAATATTGGAGATTTTTGTTCATTATCTTTATTTAGTGTCATAATTTTCTTCAAGCTGTAAAGTAATCCAAAATCTTTCATTTAAAGAAAGTAGAATCTTGGACAGATTGTTGTCTGCTTTCAGTTAGGACAAACTGACCTGAATAGTAATAGTACAGGATGTCAAGCAATATAAGCCCCTAGTACAAGTAAACACTCCATAATTAGTTCTAGTTCAAGAGTGCTTGTGCTTTCTGCATGGCTTGTCGGAGTTATGTTATGGAGTCAACATGGAAAGAATGACATTTAAAATGTCAGAAAGGACAGGTAAGAGGTTTTAGCAAAAGTTAGTATTTAGCATGAGAAAGGGGAAATCAGCTGCAACAGCACTACTGTAGCATACTTAATAATTACAGTAAGATAATGAAGTGAGGGAAAGGATTTTTTTCAGTAAGAATAGCATTCAGTTGTCTGTGATGGTGAGTGATTGTTGCATGTGAGTCAAGCACAGAGCATTCGTAATGATGTGTCAGATCTGGAAAACACGTAGCAGGTTCTTATTTTAGGTGCTATTCTTCTTTCAGTTTTTCCAGAAGTAGGGCATCAAAAGTAATTTAATCTTTTCTTTGGTGATTTTTATTATTATCATTTAACTCTTATTTCTTCAA
The DNA here is from genome assembly GCF_031877795.1 of Strix aluco. Classification (NCBI taxonomy): domain Eukaryota; kingdom Metazoa; phylum Chordata; class Aves; order Strigiformes; family Strigidae; genus Strix; species Strix aluco. Next base: position 17,980,014 of record NC_133935.1, on the reverse strand, counting down.
ATTTATTTCATTACTTTTTTGTTTCCTTGCCTCTCTCTTCCTTTATAGGAAATAGTGGAGTTTCCCTGTATGTTTTAAATGAGATGAAAGCTTCTTGAGTAACTAAATATTTCCATATTTTTTAATTCCTTTCTGATAATCATATGGTGCTAATACACTAGAATTCTGAATTTCATTTGACTAAAAAATAAATGGAAACATATACTAGATATAAACAAAGTAAGCTTAAGATGAAGTAGAGAAACTATGGATGGCTCATGCCTGTAGAGATTGCAAGGCCTAACCATATTCTTGTGTTTGAGTTCCAGAGTGCATAGTAAAAATATCAACTGGCAAAGCTGTGTGAAAGAGTGAACAGTGAGAGCATTGGAAATAAATGAACAGGCACTTGTGGGAACAAGGAAGCAGATACGAGCTAGACTAGAGGAGCCAAATGCCTCAAGGTGATTTGGCCATTTTAAAAATAGGTTCATCTGGTGTCTACAGACATGAAGTACAATAAGTAGAAGGTATAGAAGTGGTGCAAAATAGCAAGAAGTGGGTCAGGTGAGGCCAGGGAAGGATTGAACTAAGAAGGAGCTGTAGCTCTGTGTGCTGTATGCACAGAGAGTGTGAGTGGAAGCTTGGCCTGAAGAACTCTGCTACACTGGCCCAGGACCATGTAAGAAACCTGTTTCTCTTTATGTATCAGTATGCTTATGTTACCATTCTGAGGAGGTAGGTTTTATACATAAGCCCTGTACTTACTGCTCTAGTTCTACTGTGCTCTAAATCACAGCAGTGTTAACAGGTAGAAATACAGACTCGAGAGTCCAAATCCCTGCACTAATTAAACAGTACATTTCCTCTTTAATGTTGATTGTCTCAGTGTATGGCAAATAACTGTGGGAAGAATCTTACCTGAAAGTGCTGTGCAGACTGCAACAGTCTTCTGTGTAGGGTGTGGGACAGTTTAGTTCTCTGCAAAATGTGTTGGCAGAAGCCAAGTTGCAGGTTAGCTGTTTTATCTGTGCAGACACTTCTCATGTAGGACAAAGCTGGGTTGCTGATGTACTTAACTGCTGGTACTGGGCTATGTAAGCCTTTGTGAGAGATACATACAGAGTTTGGTGACAACTGGTCTGTACCAAGAAGCTGATGTATTTGTGGCTTGGTACCTGTGGAATGGCTGGAAAACAACAGACGTATTATGAGCGATCCAGACCGAGGGGCCTCACTGTAACAACAAGCTGCAGCTGTGTTCAAGGACATAAGCAAGGCCGAGATAGCTTGAGAAACTACATTCCTGGCCAGAAGATAAAGAAGTTGGACTGTCGAAAACAGGATGCCTACCTAGTGGGAGAGCAGCGCGTAGACACCACACCGGCACCAATCATAGAGGGCAAAAGGGCGCGTGAACAAGTAGCTTTACCCTATTAGCAGTAAGATAGCGGCGCGTGAAGCTTGTGATAGTGTATAAATTGCTGTGTAGCCTTTAATAAAGTGGCATCAACTTGAGCACATTGGTCGTATAGGTTGTGTCCGGGACTTCCGTGTCAGCAGGTACCAATGTAAGAGTGTATCCCTTACATCCCCAATGTTAGAGTGTATCCCTTGATGAGGATGGGCAGATGTAGCATTACAGACAATGCACATAGATCAGCAGAGAGCAGAGTAGGAAACTACTGCAACACTGTAGTAATAGTATAGCGGTGGTTACTGTGAGCTCATCCAGGGAAGTGAGGGGACTTTGTTTTAATACAAAACTGAGAACACGCCGTCATAATCATGTAGTCACAAGCATCATGACAGTAGCATTCAGATGGTCTCTCCAGAGTTCAGTCACCAACGAGGCAGTCTGGTCCAGGTTTGTTTTGATGACATGGAGGATAAGGGACACAGGCTATCAAATCTATATCACTGTACTTGGATTGGTTTTAGATTGGTGACCCTGCACTGGTTTTGGATGTGCCCTTTAGGAACTGACAGTGATTACTCTCTCCGTTCTGTCCCACCTGTGAGAGTTACTAGAATTTATTCATTTACTGCCTTTTGTCTCCTGCTCTGGGTGTCTTGAGGAGCTAAATGTGCTGTCATCTTGACCTCCTAAGCTAGGTACTGACAATACCAGCCATTCTTGCAGGCCTTTGTGTGCCTCCATGCTGGGACATTCCTGTCCACTCTCCATTCGCATTGGTCTGACCCTTTCTATTACAGTTCTGTGCAGCAGATTTGCAATAGAGGGCCAGAAGGCAATAAGACAATTTGTGCAATGGGAATAATCAAATCTTTAAACAGAAACAGAGCTTGTGGTTTCTGGATTCTAGCTGTCAAATTTGGCTGAGCCTGACTGTATGTATTTGATGACTACTATTCCTGCCATCTAATACAAGCTCTATGAAAAAACCTGTGTGACGGATCTGATACCCAATCCAGCTTTTGAAGTGAGGAGGAAGTTTAATGAATTTGATTCCTGGAAGCAAATTAATAAATTGGCCTTTCTTGCCTTTCTAAGGTAAGGAATGTCTTTTGTCTCTCCTCTCTCTTGCAGGTAATCATTGCTTCATGGCTGGCTATAGCCAATCACTTTGATAAACCTTTTAATACGAGTGTATGATGACTGCTCTAAGACTGCTTGTTTGAGGGATTTTTGTCGTATGTAACTGGTTTGCTTCGAGATAAGTGAAAGTAAGACATCAGATAAAAGACTGCTGTGATTACGTTTTTTTTCCCCAACCCAAGAAACTTCCTTCAGGAACATCTCCATCAGTCCTGAAAACAGGAGAAAAATTGGTCTAGGTAGAGCAGAAGTACTTTAAACCTTATAAATGAAAAGTGCCATGCTCTGACCATAATAGTGTACTCACTGGTAAATGAGATAAAGAAGCTGCAGAAATAGCAGTTACACAGTTGAAAACATCCAGGTAGAAAGCCAGGCTGGATCACATGGCATTAAAATGCAACAGTGTTTAATAAACTGAAAAAAAATACATGGATAATTTTCTCTACAAGCTTAGTTGGGAAGAAAATACTGTAATTTTAAGTGTATTCAATGACTGCAAGGAGTGAATAATTTATTTTTTTTTCCCCCAAATAGCTGTGTTTGAAAAAGATGAGCTTTAATCCATTGTGTTAATAACAATGTGGTTTTTTCTCTAGGTGACAGATGATGGCGTTGTAGCACTAGTGAGTGGAACATGTTCAAAGAATTTAAAGGTAACTTACTTAATAAGAAAGAAATGAACAAAAGCAAATACCATCAAATTTTAATTATTATTATCAGTATCACTTCTGAGGGATGGTTTTTATTGACTGCCTTTGTTTGTGTACACCCTTGCTCTGATTTTGGTTATGAATTGAATATTTTCTGTCTCTCTGTAGCAATGTCCCAGACCAGCTTTTTGAGAACCTCAGTCTTTTCAATATGACTTTTCTTCTGTTGAATGTAGTATGCTTATTTTAACTCACATTGTTTTAGAGAGTTGTATAATAAATGCAGATGAATGCTTAATTTTTTCCCTTTATTTCACTGGAGTTATTTCTTGATTGTGTTGCACACTGAGGCAGGATTTGTAATGTGGATAATTCCGTGGATTTAAGAATCAGTTAGCACCTCTGTAGAGGTAAATCTCTTAACTCATGAAAGCAACTGTGAAAGTGAAGCGTCTTTGCATAAAGATTCTCTAGGCACTGAGACAGTAATAAAATAAAGGAGAAGAGACATCCCATACCTCTTACCATAAACGATCTTCTACTTTTCTATATAGTAAATTTTTATCTGAGTGTGTGTTTTTGTTTTCATGAAGGCTGTTTCTGAATCCAAACTGTTCATCTAGAAACCAAGATGGGAAACAGGTCATACTTTTGCTAGTTTCTAGTGTTTAATAAAACAAACAACCCTAAACAAAATACCAAATCTGGGTCAACTGACAGTATTAATAACCTGGAAAAAATATAACTGTTACTGTTTTATTTGGAGGGTGAACAGTTAGATTTGGTTTTGGTTTTTTCCAGCTGATTTTGTCTATTTTGGACAATCTTTTTAGTCTTGATGAGTCTTGTGGAACAAGATGAAATTACTATTTTTCAGACCATAGCAATGAGAGATCTTATTTTTGTATACTAGAAGTGACTTGAAAATATCTTTGTCTTTTGGCTGGTTACACCTTTAGCTGTAGCAAAACATTGATTACAGATTCTCTAAACAACCCTGAGTCTATGCAGGGTGTCTATGTCATAAGACACCTCGTATCCAGCCTACAAATGTAAAGCAGCGGGTATCACTGTGATTTGGATTAGGTCATTCGGTCTAGGTTACTCTCAAAAGTCTTCAGTACATATGTCTTAAAACACAAATATTGTAATAAGTTTTGGGTTTGCTATTGAGTAGAGCAAGGTTCTGTAAGGTTCTTAGAGGGTTCCTAGAGGGTTTTGACCTATTTTCCAGCAATGTTGGTATAATTGCTCTGTCAGTATTACCTTCCCTCTTCTGTATTATTACTGCCCACAGTTCATAGAGAATTATATTCTTGTATGTAAGCCCTTTTTCTTCAAACCATAGCAACGTAGTTCCATTTATTTTTAATAAAAATTTCCACTTGCAAAATGTGGCCTTTGGTGTTTCCTGGTCACATTGCTGTAGTTACTATTTCTTTGAAAGTGCATAGGCTTTCTTTTCTGTGTGCTGCACATGGAAGCTTGTGGAATCTGTACTAGATCAGGAAGAACAAGTTAGGTAGCTTACATAAGACGTGCTTCATCTGTAAGTGTTCAAGAAAGTAATGCTGAGGTGGTGGACTTTGATTTCAGAAGAACTAATGGGAAATTTCAGTCATGCCAGACTGAATAGTCGTATGGATTTTGCTTGTTCATTTTCCTGCACTCAATACTCGTTTCCGCTTTCTTAAAAGCCATGTATTTAAGTGCTTTTACTACATTTGTTTTTTTGGATGGGTTTCTTGGGGGCGGGGGGTGGTGGGGGTGGTGTCTGTACAGTTTTATTAAGGCAAAATGTAATGGTTTTGTGTGGAACACCAATTTTAAAAACAAAAGTTGTGTCCTATCAGTATGAACAGCTAGAATTTTTTAGGTCTATTGGTTTACAAGCAGTAAGAAAAAGAAATTTAGTAGAGAATATGGAGTTATTTGCTACAATCTCTTCTTCAGTGTAGCTCTTTTTCTTGTCTGTGTCACAGTCCTCTTACCTCTGTTTCATATCATCGAAGTGCAAATTTATAGACAGTGATCTAATGTCAGTTACATGTGAAAAAAGTAGGGTCTTAAAATTCTCAAGCTGTAACTAGGAGGCAGATTTATAAATCTTACTTCATTCAGAGGTATTCAGATTCCACATTTCACTTACTTATTAAAATGAACTAAAAGCTATACATATATCAGCTTTTGTGTATCTTGCTTCTCTGAATACAGTTCTTGTTTTCTCCATCATCATTCGATAAAAAGTTGCATTTATTACAAAAGGTCCCTTTCATTTCTGTGCTCTTTCAAGATCCTTGGAGTTTATAATCCGGAAAGATGCTCTTTCACAATAAAACAATGGGGCTTTTTTATTTTTACCCCAGAATCCCTAAAGTATATTTTCCCAAATCCTGTTTGCATTAGATTTGATAGTCTCTTTTCTCCATTTCTTCCTGTATGTTATATTTATTAATATGTAAGGCAGTTTAGAGGGGAAAAAAAAGAGTTGGTAGTAATCTGTTAATGCTGAATTTATTCTTTCTCTAGCACGTACAAGAAGTACTAGTTTTGCAACTGCACAGAAATGGAGAGCAGGTTTTAGTCTAGCCTTGGAATAAGTTCTTAGACTTCTTTTAGGACCTAGATAGATAGATAGATAGATAGACATTAGGAACTTCGGCAGAGACTCATGAATCCTGCCTGTTTTGAGAAACCCCAGAATTCAGTTTGGGTTCTGTTCTCCTGGACAAGAAATTGCTAGGAGAATGTGTGTCATAGGAAAACTGATGGGACTCATACACTGTACAATCTCACTGAAGAGTTTTCTCAGTTGTCTCAAATGATAATATGTTGTGGGAAAACTCAGGTTTATGTTTTTAGTGTTGACTCTTCATAGAAAAGCTGTCTTATTTTCCTGAGGGTATTTTCCTTCTCTGTACAGGATCACATATGGGGTCAATGCACAGAGGAGCAGTAGATCATACTTTCTTCTGGGTGGGGATCTCTGAAAATTGGTTGGGCAAAGAAAAGCTCTGCTTCCAAAACTGTGGGTGCTCTGACAGGCTTTTGTTACTACTATTTTCGTAACAGGAGATCCATATGGAACGCTGTGTGAATCTGACAGATGTTGCTGTGGAAGCAGTCCTCACATGTTGTCCAAAGATACACATTTTTCTGTTCCATGGATGCCCACTGATAACAGGTAGGTCAAATCATGCAGGGAGTAAGAAGAGTAATTACTTCTTGATAGTGTCTTCTTGCTCTCTGGAAAAGCACACTGTAAATAATCCAAAACAAATAACAACTTACTAGATAAAATAATAATTGTACACTGAGATTTTCAAAGCAAGGTGACAGTTTTGCTTTGAAACATGGCAACCTTCAGAGTGGGATTTCTTTCTTGTTTTGGAGTTTTTTTCTTTCCCTTTTTTTCCCCCCATCAACATGCTGATGAAGATCCAAAGTTGATGATAAGACTTCAGAAAAATATTCTAACATCTTAAACCCCTACTTTATTCCAAAAGTATGGAACAGCATCCATTCAAGAAACAGTGGAATGGGGTAGGACTGGTCAGCCTGGAAGACAAGCTGAAGAGAGGTTATGATCTATCTTGGGTTTTTTAAGTTTGATTGGTTGGTGATGCTTTACAGCTATGTGATTGCAGAAAGAACCAAGTGGTTTTGAATTACTAAAGATATATCTGAACTGTGATATTGTAATAGCAAGATAAGTGTAAATGCAGATCTATAATTGAATAGTTTTGCCATTTACCTGATTTCTAAATACCACCTATTTATATTCTGAATGAATAACAAGAATTTCCTTGGTTCTTTTGCAGATCGTTCCCGAGATGTTTTAGAGCAGCTAATCATATCAAACAAAATCAAGCAAGTAACATGGACTGTTTACTGATTATTTATTGTGTACGTACGAGTGTAAAGTTTACAGATGGGAGAGCTCTTTCGGAAAACAAGCACCTTGGAGAAACAGCTGGTGACTTTTGTACCACCAGATTGCTTCCCGCCTTGTTCCCACCAGAGGTCTCCGTCGCCATTCCAGTCCTTGCCTGTGAGTCTGGGCTTCCCCACTGTCTCTGCTTAGAGCCCTGTCTTCGCATGGCTGATAATATTCATTAAGAGGAAAGTTAAACCATAATTAATATTGCACTGTAATCGCTCAGCCTCCTTGAAGTATCAGGTTTGGCTACTACTTAGCATCTTTTAGCATCTTGGCTACATATACAAACCCAATTTAAGTAAGTCTGTGTTCTGAATTTGTAGTCTGAGAGGATAGCTGCAACTAAAAGTACCAAGCCTAAACATAGTATTAACACTTATGCAGAAGTGTCTGTAAAGTTGGGACTTCAATCTGACAAGTCAACAGACAACTGACAAATGGAGTGGCATTAACAGCAAGGCAAATGTATTTTAAGTTGTAACAGACAATCTCCTTTCACCATGTATTTGCTAGGTCTTCAAGAAAAACTGCAGGTACCTTTCTTTCGGTGTTACTGATGCTGCAGGTTCCTGGTTTTATTTACCATCAAATATTTGCTGGATTTTTACACATCCAAAACTGCAGTCTGTGAACATGTGAATATAAACTTGTTTTGAAATTGTTGTGGTGACTTAAAAAATTTCAGAATAGTAGTAATGACCAATAAAAGAACCTTATATATGGACAAATACTTACTTGCCCTGGCTTTTGCCTGTGTTCCTGCATGAAAATGCCTTTAGGGAATAGAACATTGGTCCTTATAAGCATAGCTATGAGTGAAATAAGACCAAATTTACTGTCTGAGTACATAAATCTCAGGATGGTAGAGTTAGCAGAATGTTGTGCTGTATGCAGTTTATTACATCTCCAGTGGCCCCCAGAAGCTGAAAATAACCATTTATATATTGTTCAACTGTAGTCTAATTTAAAGAAAAAAAAAATTAGAACTGTAGAATGAGCTTATTACATGGTAAAGCAGTGGTCACATAATTACAAGTCATGTTCATTGGCTTTCTTGAAACAGTATAACCTCTTGTGACACTTCTATGACTTAAACATTAAACTTTTTAAAATACTAGTATTTTTGCATTATACAGGGCAGGTAGCACACTATGTTGAGACTCTGCATCTGGAAGTAGCAGGGTTTATCTAGGGTGGTCTTATATGGATCTGGTGACATGTAGAACCCCATGAGTTTAGGCGACCATAAGGACTATGCTTACTTTACAATTTAACACTTGTCATAGCCACGCTCATTTTAAGTGTTGCAGAAATAAACCAGTCTTCTATGAATCTATTTAAAGTTCAGGTCAAATTGCATGGAAGATAATATAATACATGTTGCATCCAGTAATATTAAAGTATATTATGACATCTGACAGTCATCTTTCTTCTTTTGTTGATTATATGGTTTATGGAAGAGCAAGTCCATTTAGAAAACTTGTTCAAGTGTAACTGAAAGCATAATTTTCAAACACCGGTGCCTAAATTCCTAACTCTTGTTGCATGCAGTACCATGGCTCAGCCCAATGATGAATGTGTTCCTGATACCTATAGCTGCACCAGTACAAACCATTTCTGCAGACAGGAGAAGTTGGTTTTGCTACATTAGCAACTAGCATCTGAAGGCTGTAACTGCAGCAAATCCTTGGACCAGATAGAGGCCTAAGAACCTAATCTACCATGTTTTATTCCCTTTTTTGGCTAAAGAGTAGTTTATTGTTTTGCTCTGTGGAATCCCTGGTGTCAATCAAGGCCCATTATGCCTTTGAACTCTTGGACATGACTTGGCAATAAACTTATTTTGTGCTATTTTTCGTATTGATCCATCTAGCTGATTAGGTGGCAGCAATGACACCTCAGTAATCATGTCAAATAAGTAAAGCATAAGGGTCAGGCTGCCAGCCCTGGTTTCAGGAAGGGTGACAGAAGACAGTAAGTAGAATTGTAAGCTAACTCAAGTGGGAAGGGGCCTTGGGAGGTTTCTAGTCTAACTTCCTGCCTGAAGTGGGGCCAGCTCAGAGCTCAGACCAGCTTAGTCAGAGCTTTATCCAGCCAAGTCTTGAAAAACTGAAGATGACAGAGCCTTCACAACCTTTTGAGGCAACTTGTTCCACTGCTTGACTGCAATAATGGTGGAAAAATTTTTCCTCCTATCCTGTTTGACCCTATTTTGTTTCAGCATACACCCTTTCTCGCTGGAAGAGCCTGGCTGTCATCCTGACAACCTCCTCATATGAATGGGCAGTCTGCTCATATGTCTCTTGAAGCCTTCTCCATTCCAAGCTGAACAAGCCCAGTTCCCTCAGTCTGTTATTGTAAGACATGTAACTATAACATAGTGTGGTGATGGTTGCCAGACTCTCATTTCAAGTGCTACATGCAGAAAGATAATTATTAATGAAGATAATGTAAAGCAGCTAAAGATGGAAGACCACCAAAATCTGTAACAGCAAAGGGCGCTTAAAAAAAATTCCATCTGTGGAACAGTGCTACTGCTAACCTCACTGGCAAGGTTGTCCTTTTTCCCCTTGCTAATGTAACCTTGGATTTGTCATGAAGGCAAACGCAGCTTACACTGTGTCCTTAAATGTGCATGTAGATTTACTGTCTTCTCCTTCCTACAGCCTCTTCTAAATGTGTAACTTAGTGGTCTATCCTCACCTTGTGCTTAAAAATTGGTACAACACTGCAATGAATTAACACTTTAATTTTGGGTGTGGAAGTTTAATGTTAAGTCACATTAAATCCTTTACTGTGAGAGTTTAAGTCTGCCCTCTTACATGTTTATTACTGGCATAACTACTGGAATATTTTTTGATTCAGGTTAGACCATCTTCAACAACTGTTTACAAGCACTGGGTGAAGTGGAAGAACAACATTGTGTATACATTTATCACTTCATATTCTGTATTGTTTGGATATTGTTATTGTTGTAAATTGTTGGGTGAATATTCACATATTGTTCTGAAGATTAAAGTTTGTAAGCCTTCCGTTTGGATAGTTCTGAAAACTTGTTAAATTATATCTTAGGAACACGTACATCTGAATGTGCTCCTAAACCTCCCATTTCATAAACACCATGGTTTTCTGAGTACTACATACTTCCTAATGTTTATAAGCTTCCACCACGTCACCTGGTATTTGTAGGTGTATTAGGTTCCATTCTGCAGTTATTAGTTGCCCATCACCGCTTGTTTGATAGTTAACTGCTAAAGGTGACAGTTCCTGCAAGACTGCTCTGAAAATGTTGGTTTCTTCAAATGACTGCATTTACAGCCTCCTACCTGTGGATCAAATTTTCTTTTTTTTTTTTTAACCCCACAAGCTGAGAATGATTCTGGAGCTTGTTGTCCAGCATCTCCTCAAGAGAAGAGAAAAATTATTATACCCAACTTTTATTCCCTGGTTTAGGTAGTTACCTTCTGATCAGAAACATCACAGAAGGAAAGATTTCATCCCCCACCAGCTTCCCATGGTGATAGATTGCCTTTTTTACCCCTGCAAAGTTAGGGAATGTAGATCATTTCACCGTACTCTCTAGGGGATAAAGTTACCCTATAGCTGTTACTATTTAGTCACTTTCCACTTACTAAAAACTTTTACTTTGGCTAGAATTCAAGAAGTATATTCTAGATTTGTGTGCAACTCCTAAATAATCACTCTGGCAGCTTCAAGGAAGGGTAGATTTTTATTATAGAGGGAAAGGGGAGACTCAAATTAGTTACTTTGACGTTCAGAAGAGATATCCAGAAAAAGAGCAAGGCACTTCAAGTTGAGCATAGTATGAGCTAATAATCTAGCAGAGAGTTTTGTGAAGGGCAGCAATAATTGTCTCTATACATATCTGCAGAAGTCTGTGGAAGCAGTGCCGTAATCTTTCAGCCGCCGCCTTCTCCCCACAGCAGTATGCTGGACGTCCAAAACCATTTCAGAATAGTGTCAGAGAGCAGGACATGAATATACATGAAAAATATCAAGCATGCAAACTCTTACATGTAACTTCTCTTTGGATTTGCACTTCAGTGCAGGCCCTCTGGAATACAGTTTGCATGTAGCTTGTACCTCAAAGGGAGCGAAAGCTTCAGTGAATGTGACTGAAATGAGTACGCTGAAGGTACAGTAATTTACTTTGCATCAACAGATATGTTCTGTGTTTAATTACTATTTTCATTTTACATACTTACTTACAAAAAAAGCCAACTGAGACAAAAATTCGTTAGAAAGCCAGCTTCAACAGTTTTCTAAGCTATTTGAGGGCTGATAACTCCAGACGATACTTGATGTTAATCCATTGTTTTCTTGTCTAGTATACTCGGGAAGCGAATATTCTATAACTTTGTGCAACTGACTGCGAATGCTGTGGCTTAAAAACTGATGCCTGCCAGGGTCACCAATCAGCACTTCAGTTTGCTGTATCCTGATGCATTTCCTCAGCCAGTGATGCAGACCATCAGCAAGTTGTTCATCATAAAACATATCTCCTAGAACAATGAGGTCCCAGTTGCCAGCCTCTGAATTAATGATGTTCTTAATGGTGATGGGGAAGGGATTCAAGTAGTTCAGTTCACAGTTCAAGATCATCGCCACGCCTGCAACTGAAGAAAAGTCAAAGTAAAATGAAAGTTATGTTTTAGGATTCTGCCATTCAGCCCCCTCACAAATTTCCTTGACACATCTTTCAATTTCATCTCTTAAATATTTTTGTTTATCCTATCTAGGGACTTCCACAGTTTTCATTATAGGTCAAAATCTGGCATAAAGTGATGGAATTTTATCCTCACTGTACCATGACACAGAAAAAAACTGTTCCTGGAATGGATACCAATAGAAACCAATCATGGAATCAAACCAGAATATCCAACTGCCTTAATCTACGGATATACTTCCTAACCAATGAGTAATTTAATTATGAATAAACTGAATTCATAAGTCAATTATGGGAAAACAAAGTCTGGGAGGAAAAGGTAAAATCTGGGCCCCAACATATGAAAGTGCAGGAAAATGCAATAGTCCTACAGAGAAGCCAACTTGCTGCCTGCGCTTGGAGTTCTCTTCCAAACCAGCCGCAGTGGTGTACAGGCAACACTTGATAGAAACTTTACTGTTTGCTCATTCTGAGGAGCTATGGAGACCTTCTCAGTGCAGGAGAGGCTGGTACAACCCCGCTCTAATACTGGCAAAATCTGTTCATCTTGTTAGCATTCTTAGAATTCTGTTTGGAACCTGAATTGTTCCCAAATGGAGCAAAGAAAAGTCAGTGTTGAATATGCTTTAAAAAATAGTATCTTTACACAGAGATGGAAGAAAAAGGCCTTACTAGGGTCGATGTCATTAGCAAGGACTTGTGATGCACCACTCATCACAGCAGCTATTGCTGTTGCTCCACATCCACTTCCAAGATCCAGAACCGATCGTCCTTTAACAACGCGTGGATTATCTAAAATATACCTGAAAAGAAAAGCTGTTAAAGCAATGAACAAGATTATGCAAATTTCTGTTTTGCATTACACTGCATAAGAGTTCTTGTCATAAGTGTAATGAAGCATGGTATCTTAACACTATTCCACATGTGCAGCTGGTACATAGCTCCTTATTTGTCTCTACTGATATAAAAATCAAGAACCATCATCTTTCGCCCTTACTTCTCCCCCATCCCCCAAACAAAAAGAAATCCAGCCAAGTAAGCCAACTTTTTACTTCAATCAGCTCCTCTGACAGGTGAGCTTATCTAATAAACAGATACAAACTGCAAGGTGATTAAAATGCTTGGTATCAGAAACAGGAAAGTAAGGATTTGTAAAAATTAAAAGCAATCTGACGGAAGAAACATGGAGATGTATTTGCAGTGAATATTGCACCCATCAAAAGACTAGGTCTGCTCATTGCCCTAAAATACTGCTTATGCAACTGCTTGGAAGAAGAGGAACTTCTCTTTCTTTTCCTGAGCCACGTAGACACAGATTTGTGTTGTCTTCTGGCATGGAGGATGATGGTTGGCTCTTCGTGCAGGGCTACTGGTAAGCACAGCTTTTGCAGCTGGGTTCCAGTGCAGAGAACTGTAATGGAAAAGTTAAGATTGGTGTACATCGCGAACAGATGGGTGGGAATGTCTGGGCCTCGAAGCAGCAGCAGGAATGGCAGAAGGAGGCCTAATATGAGTGTCAAGCATTGATGGCACCTAGATCCCAGCACATCTGTATACAGATTCCCAGGAGCCCAGACTGGGAGAGCAAAAGACAACCTACTGTCGTCATAAACAGTTCAAGCCATTAAGAGTCGATAGCAGGAAAGTTGAGACCAGGTCTGAAGATACAAAATGCCCAGATCAGAACCCCAGGAGACATGAGGAGGACCTGACATCCTATGCCTCTTGTCCTACATGTCATCACAAGGAATCCTACCAGGACAGCTTGGTGCTTCGGAGTAAGTGGGTATGAATCCAAGGAGTGAAACTGGCTCAGTTTTAATGAAAATCACCTTCTCCTATGAGGTCTGGCACCTAGCTTTGTTACACCGTTAGCACAATGTTGCAGCATTATTTGCTACTTTGAAGATCTACCAATGCTCTCTTTTCTGAGGGCACTCAGGCAGTACATTTGTGCAGAGGCTCAGCGACTGGGCTGTTTGGCAACACTCCCCTGAGGCCATCAGGCCTCTGAGGACAGCCCCCAGTTTACCAGTAGCATGGTGGACAGGGGTGGGACCTCCACAGAAAGTTCTCCCTTTCCCCTTCTCTGGGCTATGCTTGGATTTGCGATGGCTTCCCAGCAGTAACTTGTGCAGAGCATGATCTGGCCTAAGGCTGCAAGTGCCTTGTTTCCAGCTGAGTGGTTCTCAAGTTACAGCTAATGACTGTGGTGACTTAGGACAGCTGGAACCGACTATATCCCCTGGCATGGACACAGTGCCTTACGCTGCTGCTGGAGACTGCTGTCTGCCATGCTGGGGTAACGAGGTGTCTTACGTTACACCAAGAGGAATAGCTTGAAAGAGGAGACTCCTGATCTTGGGGAAATGCCACCTGTGAAATGAGCACAGTTACAGAAGCAGCATGTTTTCATGGTCCCTTTCTACTTTTCTGGATTATGCAGCTCATTTCTGACATTCCCAATACATCATACAACTGCATAAATAATAAGTCAATACAGTGGTGAAATGCCAGATAATTACTATTGCTACCCAAATATCTGGGCATATGAATCATATGATAACAAAATGTAGAGATAACCTTACCTAATTTAATTACACAATGTTTAGGAGCACTCTAGTTCAGCTACATGGCAGGCTAATCAGCTCACAATTTAACTGTAAGATTCATCCTTTCCTGGTCACAAATGCCTTCCTATTTATGCTTTCTTGTAGAAAAACAGCAAAGCCCCATTTCAGATCCTTCCCTTTCATCTACATGGGGAATGTCTGACAGCTTGTTCTTTGCTGTAACAATTATGAACTTTTTCTGCTGTTCAAAGTGAGAGAATTGATTTTACAGAATAAAAGAACTCTTAACTAGTTCCTGGGAATCAAGAACATTAAAGACATTTTGACAGTAAGTGGCCAAAATCAAAATGTGGCTTCTAATGTGACTAAAAGACAGCCACAATAAGGCTTGACAATAATGCTTCTGAAGTCCTAAATGAGGAGAGTGATTCAGGCTAACCAGCACTCCAAGTGCATCAGCATAAACCTGCTTTTCTCAACAGACCAGACACACATGCACACTCCTATCTCCTACAAAAAAAAAAAAACAACCATGTTTTACAACAAAATAGAAATCCTCCTGTTCAGAACGAAAATGACTGATAGAATTAAATACCTCACTAGGTTTTGATGGCAACTGCCCAGCCCTTCAACAGCTCCAAATTCAGCCCTGTTGTCAACACATGCATCACCACTGAAGACAATAGATTTCAACTTAAGAGCTCATACTGGTTTTGGCTGGCATAGAGTTAATTTTCTTCCTAGTAGCTGGTACAGTGCTGTGGTTTGGATTTAGTGTGAGAATAATGTTGATAACACACTGATGTTTTAGTTGTTGCTAAGTAGCGTTTATCTTAAGGATTTTTCAGTTTCCAGTGCTCTGCCAGTGAGCAGGTACACAAGAAGCTGGGAGGGAGCCTGGCCAGGACAGCTGACCTGAACTAGCCAAAGGGGTATTCTATACCATAGAACATCATGCTCATTATATAAACTGGGATGAGTGGTCTGGGAGGGGCGGATCGCTGCTTGGGCATCAGTCAGCGGGTGGTGAGCAATTGCATTGTGCATTGCTTGTTTTTTCTGGCATTTTATTTCCCTTTCTTTTTGTTATCTTCCATTACTACTATTATTGTTGTTATTATTTTTTATTTTATTTTAGTTACTAAACTGTTCTTATCTCAACCCATAAGTTTTACTTTTTTTTGATTCTCTTCCCTATCCCACTGGGAGGGGGAGGAGCAAGTGAGCAGCTGCATGGTGCTTAGTTGCCAGCTGGGTTAAACCATGACAGAGCTGTAAGTTTTTCTAAATACAGGAGGTGCTGATTCTTCACTGCCAGCCAGCAGACACTGCATCTCTCCTGTATAAGCAGAGAGGAGTATGGATAATGTGCTCTCATACAAGGCAAATACACACTGCTAGGAATCACTACAAACAGAGCCAGGTCTGACATCCTGGCCCACAGCAGACTGGACTTCGGTGACGCATGCTGCATACCTGGAGAGGGCTTGGCCTCCTGGCCAGTAAATTGCCCAGAATGGGTCCCCATAAGGCCACAGGTCAGGTTTTTCCCTCCAGAACCTGCAGCGAGGGGTAAGGAGGCGCAGCCGTATCTCTGGCGTGAGGTGCCCGCTGCTGGTGACCTCCGTGTTCTCCTCCAAAAACGCTCTCACCTCGGGGTCCAGAGACTTGCCAGCACTCCAATGGCAGCAGCGCTTCCAGCGCAGAGGGAGGCCTCCTCCCCTCCTGCTCCTCCAAGCCTTGGCAAAGGTGTTCTGCCTGCCCAAGAGGAGGAGCCGCTTCCAGCCCCGGAAGGCCATGTCTCCCCAAGGAGAGCTTGGAGCACAGCTTACCTGAAGCAGGTGATGAGGCAGAAAGCCTGAAACAAACTCACAGGATGTTGTTCTTCATAGTGATGGATGACAGGTCCTGAAAGGAGAACAATGCTACGTAAGTGATGTTTCTTCAGTGACTTCAAGGCTAGGCACCACCAGGGCTTTAGGAAGAGGAAGTCAACATGCTGTTGTGTGACCAGGAATGTGTGCCTTGCCCTGCCCAAAGAGCCTCTGAAGTCTGAAAGAAGTGGTATTTAAGGAAGAAGCTCTCAAGAGACCCATTCAGGAGAGTGCTATAAACATACCCAGTGAGAAACAACCAGCTGATAGAGCTAAAAATTAAGCACGCAGCCATTTAACATCTCCCTCTGTCTTGAAGGTATACACACAGTAAGCTACTCCCATTTAAGGTTCTTCCATTGAATCTTAAGATTTTGCAGTAGGGCTCTGGCATTGCAGGGCCTATGGACATAGCAAAGGATATCAGTAGGTTGTTTGAGAGACGCCATTAATTACAAGTTTTATAATGGTGATGAGTCTTTCAGGAAAGCATCTTTTTAAAGGGAAGCCATTAAAGGTTTTCCTAAAAAGACTTTCCTCTTTCTACCTCAGATTTGTCAGGCTGCCAGGTCCAAAATGAAAAAAAAAAAAATCCCCAAGAATTTATCTTAATCAGAATACTCCCAATTTGTTGCATTTCAGTCTGTATTTTAGAGAATCGATTAGTCTTATGGTACAATTGTCTCATGTGGATGCTCACAGCTGTAGAAGAAAGCAGACCTCCACCACTGTAGCCTGTTTCCCATGAGAAACTACGTAAACATCTCTGAGATGTCTAAAGAGAGAAACTGAATTCAACACATTTTAAAAAATAAGATTTTTAAAAGGTGAGACATTCAGAGTGGATGAGCTCATGTTCAAAGGCCTTCTGACACTACTCAAGGCCAGTTTTCAGGTCACAAGCAGTGAAGAAAAGGAGCATGAAAGATTGGTACATCAGAGGTTTGACTCATTTAAGAATGAGGAGAATGGAGAGTGGAGAGCCAGAGCACTCAGCTGAGAGGTGAAGGAAGAACCTCTCAGCGCTTCATCACCATACTCTCCTCACCCACCATCTCTTGCAGCCCCTGAGTCTTTCTTACACTGATGCTGCGTGTATACTTACCAAGTGTTAGCCTGAAGAGAAAGCAACTGTTTTCCTGCCTTCCTGGTCAGATCTCCTCCTTCATCCATCCTTGAATTCATATCTTTTTTCCTTCCTTGTCTTGCTCTCTAATTTCGTTTCGATAACTCTGACTGACTTACTTGATTCACAGCACAGCTTTTGAACCTTCCCCTAAACTGATGACCAGAGAAGCATTTAAAGCCTGTGCTTCCACAACAGCAAGACTGCAAGTACAAAGAGACACAAGAGAAACTGCACTATTTTGTGATTGCTTTCTTTCTTCCACAGTGGATTTCATGAAAAAGCAGAATGATGCATGAAGAAAAGCAACTTCAGCCCGCCCCTGCCACTTTTTGACAACAGAAGAATTGTGGCCAGCTTCACCACCTAGAGCTGTGCAGGTTGTCCTTAAAAAAGCTAGACAAAGGGACAAAGGAAAAATATGCTAATAAAACAGTCTTAACACTTTGTATTTCATGCCTTCAGTTTCTCTTTATTTGTCTGTATCTTTAGTAGAAGTTCATACGTGTTTAGTGGCATTTTTGTTGTGTGCTGGCCTCTGCTTCAGGTACGGGGTTTAGTTTGATTGCTTACTAAAATGTTAAGCCGTGAACTTCCCTCCTGTAACACATTGCTATTTAGGCTAATAGTCCAGTTAAGTCTTTGTTTAAATCATTGGCTAAAGGCTTTGTATTTTTATTATAAATAAATACACATGACTGAACATTTTGCATTTTTCCACATTTGAGAATGCCATTCAGCAGAGTCCATGTAATTAATGAATGTAATTAACGAGTGCCTTCCTTCCTGAAGGCAGAGCTATATAATCCTCATCTGCCTAAGGGAAGCAGGAAGTTAACTGAAATCAATCAGAGGCAGAAATCTTGTCAGCTAATGCTGTATGCTGGTTTTTCCCCATGAATTGCTGCAAATTAGTAGTGCTGATATTCAGTAGCATGTATTTTGCATCGCCTGTCACGATGGTTACTCTTTTTAAACTAATTGTTGGTAGAGAAATATCTGCCAAGAGCTCTGTGCTCAAAATGCCAAATCGAGCTTAAGCACTTAGTGCAGGCAGGCGTCAGAATAGCTATCACTGCGTTTGACACTCCCGGCCCTCCCATCTTACTGGGAATCAGTGGGCGAGCAGAACTTGGAAAAGGGGGCAAAACAAAGCAAAACCCAACCAAAAAAAAACCCAAACAAACAAAAAAAACCCCAATTCCTGTGCAATTTAAGATTTTTTTTTTTTTTTTTTTAAAGCAGCAGGTGCCTTTCAAAGCATAACCACACCGACCCCACGCTTCCCATCGGAGGAATCCAGACCTCTTCGAGGCCAAAGGCCGCCCGCTTCAGCCAGGGAGGCAAATACCGCGCCGCCACCCAGCCCTGCGGCCAAGCGCCGCCCAGCCCCGGGCCACCGGCACAGACACCTCTCCCACCCAGACGCCCCCAGATTGTCACCCCGGGCCGCGCACCCCTCTGCAAAGCGGCCGCCAGCCTCCGAGGGGCACGGACGGCCCCAGCGGCATGGCGGCAAGGGCTGGGGCCAGGGGCAGGCCAGCACCGGGGCCTGGGCAGGCAGCACCGGGACCTGGGCCGCCCCGCCCCGCCCCGCCCCGCCCCGCGCAGGCCCGGCCGCGCCGCTCCGGCCACCGCGCCGCTCCGCCGGGCCGGGTCTGTCCGTGCCGCCCACCCCCACCCCCGCCCCCCGCCGGGGCGGGACCGGGGCCGGGGAGCGCCCGGCCCACACCTACCTGCTCCCGGCCGCCGCCGCCGCCGCTGCTGCGCTCCGCTCCGCCCTGCTGCGCCGGGGCCGGGCCGGGCCGGGCCGAGGAGGGCCGGGATCCCCGCCCGCCCTTAAAGCGGCAGCGCCGCGGAGCCTCTGGCCCGGTCCCGGTGCCGGCAGCTTCGGCCCCGAACCCTTCGCTGGTGCTTGGGGTGGGTTTGTTCCGTACCGCGGCGGTTCGGGGCAGCGGCCTGGGCCTGCCGCTCTCTAAACTCAGGCCACTGATCCGTGTCCTGTGCTTGCTCTGTTCCTGCTTCGTGTAAAATGCTTTTTAAAAGACTTGCATCCGTGTAAACTAGCTCTGTATTTTAAAATGTTAATAAAAATCCACATGGGAAAAAGAATAATAGCACGTATCCAAATTTGACAGCAGTGAAAATGAGGTAGTCTTTATTTTTTTTTTTCTTCCTTTGCATATCAGATCAAGGCCTCTATCAAATCTGCTATGGCCTAACCGAGGTTTCCGAATCTCTTTGAAACAGCAACAACTATTGAAGGTACTGGCCACCAAAAGGCCATCCATCCAGCGCCCCAGTGCCGGGTCTGTTCCCCAGGCAAGCCAAACCTCTGTTTTCCCCTCTCCGTGTTTCTTTTCCCCATGCTCCATCTGTCCCTTTAATATTTCTGTTGCTTTAAAGATCCCTTCGTTTCTCTCCTCCCCAAACCCCCTCCGCGTGGACAGAAGGGAGGGTCTTCCCTGACAGCACTATTTTGTTGTTGTTACTCAGGAGGGCACAGCTCTGCTACAGGGAAGCACCCGACAACCTGCTAACAGTGGTGTCTCCTCTGAGGCCACAAAGTGCATTTTCACTAGGCAGCGACTTCGACTTGTCCATGACTGGACAAGGAACCAAACCCTCCTGCATCTCCCCCCTTCCCCAGCTGCTGTCCTCCACAGAGAGATCCCCCCGGCCAGGGGCTCGCCTCCCGCCCAGGGCCAGGGCCAGGGCCAGGGCCAGGGCCAAGCCCCTCCTGAGGGTGCACCAAGGCCAGGCCGGGGCTGGAGGTGGTTCCTGGGTTTTCTGCTGGCTGCTCCACTGCTGCGATTTCACAGAATTTTTTCACAGAATCATCTAGGTTGGAAAGGACCTTGAAGATCATCTAGTCCAACCGTTAAACTGCAATCCCATGGCTGTCCTTCTGCAGGGCTGGTTTTGCTGCGTTGGTTAGCTGGCTCCAGCCAAGGCAGGCTGGAGAGGCACCTGCAGCTCTCCAGCAGCTCCCACCGGGTCTCTGCCCCATCTCCAGTCCTATCTGCCAGGATTTAGGGAATACAAGCAGCTTCTGACAAGACTGACAAATGTGGTTTTCTTTGTCCCTATGGGACAAAGTGTCCCATATTTCACACACTGTGTTTTGAAAACACTTCTGTGCATTGCCTGAGGTGATGATCGTTAAATCCTGCAGCACTTAGAGTGCAGGTTTTTGAAAATAAATGGTGATTGCACAGCCTAAATCTGGATCTGCCCATATCTCTGAGATTATGAGGCCATCTAGTGATCTCCTGGCTTAGTACAATTAAAATGTGCTCTCCAGGTTATAAAGCCGGACCTTTCTTTTAATCGCGGGTGATCCCCAGTGTCCAGAGAGAAGGTGGCCCCTCTGTGCTGAGCTGCAGAGACACCAGGATAGAGGTGATGCACTGGGAGGAGGTCACGACGCGGACAGAAGCTGGTGGCCACCTGCCATATGAAGGAGCCTGAAGTCCACACACACATTAAGCTGTAGGGATACTTGCATGCCTTTTATAAAGCAGGACTCACACTCAGTCTTTTTAGAAGTGATCCCCCAAATTTATATAAAGGTGTGGATCTTTGTGGTTTAGGCTCAGGAAGGACATTATTTCTTGAAGCCCTTAGGGGAACCATGAAGTTTCAAAGGTCTTGAGTCTTTCAGCAGCTCTTGCTGGTCCTCTCCAAGGTGGGAGACATTGAAAACACTCATAATACCCAAAACTGTGCATAAAATGTTCAATTCAGGACCCAGGTCTTTATGTCCTCTAGATACTCACCGCCATGCTAGGAATAAAGAACTCAGTAATGTAACAAGAAAATCATTATCAGCATCAACTCAGGATGCCATGTAAAATGTGGTAACAGCTTCAAGCATACCTGACAGGTGATGATACACCTTTACCTTGCACATTTTATTTTATGCCTGAGAAAGTTCTCAGAGAAATCTGACAGGAAAGCTTTTTCACTTGGATCTTCAGCCTCTTTGATTTGGTGTTTTAACTAGTGACTTCTCAGGTCTAGTTTTTCTGAACTCCTGATATATGATATTAGTCGATAGCTATGTGAATCTCAGTTACTAAGTCACTGCTGTCTAATATAGACCAACATCCCACTGAGGCAGTTAAAAGAAATGTTCCCTGGCTGCACCAAGAGATTGCTTAGGTGAATAAGGAGGGGTGAAGTCCTTGCTTCCCAGTAACATTGGCTAGGATGCTAAAAACAGAAATCCACTCTTTCTTATTTAACTACAAATATTTAGTTATTATTGTATCGACTCTTAGCATGACATAAGAAAGCTCTGATACCAATGATAGCTGTCATCACTCTTGTGAAAGTCTAGGTGAACCACTTAGACTTTCAGGACATGCTTTGTGCTGATTACTTCAGCAAAATATCAAAGACTGCCCCATGAAAAAAAAAATGTTTCATTTCCAAAGGCTTTTTGCTTTAGATGGTGACATCTTGAGAATTTCTGCTGCTCAAATGTATGGTATACTGTGCAGCCAACTACCATAACTGTGCTGGAATTTGCTCTGAGGACAAGGACGTCTTTGATCACAACATAACATCGATTTGACGTACCATGGAGGAGCGCAACACTTGCAAAATTCAGCTGTAGAGTAGCACACTAGGGACTCCTGCATGTCCAAGGGAATTAGCAGATTACTGGCTGATGATGCAACTTCCCAAGTCTCGGGGGAAATCTTGAGCCAATTAACAACAAAGAAACGGGACTGCACAAGGACAGAGAGAAGCAGAAGGCAGAGGGGAGCTACCTTTGCATTAACCAGCCCACGACTCATGAATCTTCAGGGGTACAAAGGTTAAACTCAAAGGAAAGCAGGCCTGCAGTTTGGCAGACAGTTGATCACCCCAGTTCATTCCATCTCTTCTAGCTGTTACAGCCCCAATTTCCAGACCTCTTTTTTTGCAAGGCCAGCTCCCACAGTTTGCTGCAGTGATAAGACCTCGGTGCCATTTCACAGAAGGGAAGATGGATGGATTCAGAGCAGTGTTGATGTTAAAAAGCATCCCAACAACTCAGTATCACAGCCAGGGGTTTTACACATCAGGATCAATTTGTGGTTGCCCAGAGGCTGTGGAAGCGTCATTATCAAAATGTAGCTGGCACATTAGCTAGTAGCTAAGGTAAAACTGAAGATGAGAGCTCCGGCTAGGTGAGGGAGAGGCAACTCAATTATTCTGTTGTGCCTTCAGCTACAATCCACGCCTACTCATTTCAGAATCACAGCACATCTTTGCAGTTGAAGAATAGATATCCTAACATAACAAAAATCACACATTACCTGTAATGTGTCCCAAAAGCATTAGATATATTTTTCACAGGATTACCTTTCCCTTCTGCCTTGCCAGCTACATTAGGTGAGGAGCAGGAATGAGCAGCAGCTGGCAGAGTGAATGCAAGAAGGGGAACCTGTAAGGTGCAGCTTTTTTTGGGGGGTGGTGGTGGGGTGATGAAATGAGAAGCTTTATTAATCTGATGCTTGTGCCACTGCAGATTCAGTCTTCCTGACACAAGGAGTCCCTCCAGGATCCTTTATGGTAAAACCAAGAAGTTGAAAGTTATTATCTCTGAGTTCATTCTTGATTTTGTTTTTTGTCCATGTGTGTGATTAAAGCATGCTTGGCCTTAGCTGGCTGCTTGTGATCACACACAGTCAGACATGGGAGCATTTCTGTAGCATAGATGAAGACTGGAAAGATACACTGAGTCAGATGGTTTGTGCTTCTCTTTGGTGTATTGTTCGGATGTTTGTTTTGATGTTAAAACTAGAGGGTACATATTTTCAAGCCCTGTTTTGGAACAGTTGAAGTCTCCTTGAACTAGTAGGACTTTGACTCCCACATATCTCTTACAGTAATGACACTTAGGCTCCCCAGTTTCAGGTCCCAGAGATATTTTGTGACAATCAGCTAGCATAAGTGAAGCCTCACTGTGGAGGAAAATCAGACAGAAAGCAGTTCAGCCTGATGAACATACTTGTCGCTAATGAACATGCCCAGAGATGTGTCCTGTAAAAACAAGTGCTCTGGTGGTTTTAGTTGCACAGAAAGAAGATTGCAGCACAGGCAGTAACTAAGAGGAATCAGCCACCACATTGGCACAGCCACTTCTGATGATACAGCTACCTGTATTAGTACACTGAAAGAGGTGGTGGTGGGCTGTTTGCAGTGGGTTTTGTTCATAGCTCCCTTTGGTCTTCCCCAAACTAAACTATTCCTATTATACTTTTTGTACTGTTGTGATGCTACTGTGGTCATCTGTAACAGCTTTCTGGATGTCAGTGTCCTATCTTGGGTGACCAGGGGTCTGGGGTCACAGCAGTCTGCAGGAAGCTTTTAGGTATCCCCAAGGTCTGGGCCGGCTCTGGAGCCAGCCCAAGGTGGGACAGAGCTGCACTGGGGAAGAAAGAAAAACTGTAAATAGAGCTGAGCAAAGGCTGTGCCTGGTGTCACAGCACTTGTTTGAGTTTTTTTGTTGTTGTTTTGGTTTTTTTTTTTTTCTGTGCTTTCCTGAAAAGCCCTGAGAGAGAAAGACAATGGAAACTGAGTGAAAATGAACAACCAAGGAAAGGGGCTGCTTATGCACTATGGAGCCTCTCCAGTCTGGTCTCCAGACAGTCTGTAGCTGCCTAAGTTTTCCTAAATGAAACTGAGACATTCTCTATGTCCTCATCCCTCCTGACTTCCTGTGACAGGAAACTCTATCCTCTCTGCCTTCCCCGCATGTCATTGTCCCACATCCCCTCCATGTGTGATGTACCAAGGGTGATACGCAAGTCTCATGACTTCAGCACACTTATTAGACCTTAGCTTTTCCCCAACAGGCAGAAACAGTGTCAAACAACAGGCCAAAGCCAACATTTAGTCTGAGGCATAAGACCACGACCACAAGTTGGGGCTCTAATTCAAATGATGCTTCCCAAGCTTAGCTCTTTGTTGCCAGGTAGGCTGGATTTAAACCTATGACTAATTCCTTCTCTTTTCTCCAGGCAGAGCAATTGCTCCAGCTTGCTCCAGAAGTAAAGCCTGAAGACATCGTACATTTGGTCATCTGATTTTAAGGAATGTGCTAATAGCCATTGGTGCCAGAGATAAGGTAATCAAGACAAGTTTTCAAGGAGTTTCATCAGTTCCCAGCAGCCAGTTGATTTTGTAATTCAAATTTTTTAGTTTCCCCACCAGTGCTCAGAGCCTGGCACCAGCTGAACTCTTCCTTTTGCCTTCCACATGGTAGTCTGCCAAACATTTCGACTCTTCCAGGGACCTGGGGACAGAGGAAACAATGGAGATCTGAGACAGACAAGATAGACAGGTGGTGCTTACTCTCTAGAGCTCCTAGAGGAAGCTCTTTGCCAAGGACCTGGTACAATATGTGCCTCCTCTTTTGGCTGATGTTTGCTATTGCATCCTGGGAGGGTTTTAGGGTCCTCAAGCAACTTAGTTGTGAGTCAGGGTCATGCTATGTCAGGACCTCTGCTCTTCACTATTTTGCCCTAGTGTCCAGAGGGCATGGAAAACAAGTGATACAACTGCAAGGATGCCCAGGGGAATGGAAACACAGCTCCCCTGCAACACCAGCCAGCTCCCTCACATGATGAACAGGCTGGAGCTCAAGTTCAATGTGACCAGGGCCAGAATAGCTACTATTCATGCACATGGAGGCATGGGAAGGTCACAAGGGGCTGGAAAAGGACTTGATTTTTGGACCTCTTATCAATTTTCAGTGGTATCCTACAAAGTGTTAGGTCCACTGGCTTTCCAATCCATACTTATGCAACATACTCTCCAGAGGGGTGTTTGACAAACCTCTTCTTTAGGATACAGGCAACCCTGTCACTTGTACATCAACAGGTTTCAAATACACACATGACCAGATTCATGGTTGGACTCAATGATCTTAAAGGTCTTTTCCAACCTTAAATGATTTTATGGTTCTATGGGGTCTGCTTATACAACTTAAACAGACATTAGCCCATATACAATGTCTTTGTGCATTTCAAGCTTCGCTAGGCTTGGTGCGTTGCACCATACACTGCAATTTCATTCACTGCAGCAGAGGGCATGGTACAGCAACACCTGAATGGCTCCTTGGGAGCGGGCTTACTTCCAGCCAGACCTGTTACCTGCAAGGCTGGGCAGGTTGCACACGGAGCTGCTTGGATGCCTCCCTGTCACAGCCCCAGTGCTCCTAATAGTGAAGGCAGCCCCAGAAACCCCCGACCTCCACTGTGTGATCTTGCATCTTGGGTTTTATCAGCTGAGGTGTCAAGCTTCATACAAGCAGCTGCATCCAGCTCAAGCGGAAGCAGCAGTGTTGCTGTGACCCTGCAGCACTGCTCTTTGGCTGGAGCACCATGAACTGGTGCTGGGGGAGCCAGGGCAGGGGCATCTGCAGGAAGCCCAATTCTCAGTCTAAATAAATGGCCCAAGGATGACAGAGCAGACAGGCTCTGTCATCTTCCAAACAAGTAAACAATTCCATGACTGAAATCAGCACATCTTGGCTATATGTGCTGAGTGTCAGGGCCTTGAGGGCACTAATGTGTCTTACTGGCCCTCTCCACCCCCTGGGGCTCCCTCAACCCTGCCCACAGCCCAGCATCCTATTTTAGCACCCATGAGGCTGTCAGTCCCTGCCTCAGCGATGTCACAGCAGGACTGGTCTCCAGCTCACCTCAGCCCTGCCCTGTCCGCCCATGGGCCCCAGCAATCCCTCTCCCCATGGCCATCCCAGGGCTGTGTTCCCAGCCTGGTTCCCCTCACTGGGCCTGATCCTGGTCCCCACCCACGGGCTGACATTAGAGTCAGAGCAGCTGGACACAGTGACAGTGCCTGGCACCAGAGTGCTTCTGCTCTCTTGCCTTCACCCCTGCCTGGTAGCGCTGAGCACCAGAAAGTCAATGGCTCTGATTTAGCCTGGGAAATACTTTTTACTGGGATTTCCCAGTAATAGTTGCATTTCAGCCTGGAGGGAGGTGCTGAGCTAGCCCATCCACACATCAGAGACATGCTGCCACCCCCAGAGGATGTGCTTGATGGGAATAGCTGGAATTGCTCAGCATGGATCCTGGCTTAAATAAGTTGTGGCTATTGGTTTGCAAGGAAGTCGCTTAGAAACGTGATCCTCGAGGAGAAGTGAACTGCTTTGATCTCTGTCCTTCTCTTCAATGTGAGCTCAGAGCTGATTTCCAGTAAAGCATGAGCGCAGTAAGCCAATGCAGAAAACCTACAATCTAGCTGTCGTCAATAGTAAGTCTCCTAAGAAGCAAGTACTTCAAGGTGATGTGCTGTTACCAGCATGAAGAATAAGTGGCACAGAGATATGGCTTAACCTATGGACAAAAATGTTTAGACTTCTGCTAGAAACACTAGTAGGGAAATTGAAACAGACCCTTTAGTGCTTTCATTAGCAAGAACTGCTTTTAGATTCATAAAATAACATCACTGCAATGATGTGAACATGTATTAAAACAGAGCACACAGAAAAGCAGCAGTCCTTGCTAAATAACAAAACAATTCACAATGCATATTTATTGCAGGAAATACTTTTCATCTGTCCTTGATCTCATGTTGTATATTGGCTATGGATTCGGTGGATTTGGATTTCTTTAGCATGCCCTTGGGCTTTCAAGTGTGCTAGGATGTATTGTAATGTAGATGCGGGGTGTCTGGCACTTTTACTGAATAAGGCTTCAAAGGGAAGTTGGGAAATTGAAATCAGGGAAGTTGAAATCAGACTCTAATTACATTTGTACAGAGGCCAAAGGCATTTTGACAAAGAGCTTACCTGCTGTTCATGGACAGATTTCATTCAGAGCACATGAAGACGTCGGGTTTGTTCACGCTCCCACTGGTATCGGCAGACATGGCACTGCCTGATTTTTGGAAACTGAGATAAAGGAAAATATTTGTGACTAGGCTTTGAACACAATGCCATTACTCGGGTAGACGTGACAGCACGAGTGTTTCTTCTCTGGAAGCCTTCCCAGTGCCAGAGATTAGCTAACTGAGAGCACAGACCACTGGCACAGCTCTGCCCGAGCCCCTTCCACCGCAGACAATACTGCTGTGGGCATGTGGGGCGGGGATCTCCTCCTGCCTTTCTCCTTGCCACAATATGTACTTATGAAGCTTTAGTGCTTTAAAAAAAAAAAAAAAAAAGAAAAAAAAAAGGCCACAGCCCTTTCCTCATGCTTTATGTGGGCAGGTATATTATGCTGCAAGAATCTTTTACCTCCTTGGGTCTTTCCCAAGCAGACAGATTGTAAGGTACCGGGGTCCTGGAGCACTGAAAACAAAGGAATTGGAGTTTAGAGGCAGGGAAACAATCACCCTCAGCAGAGAGCAAAAATTATTTCAAAATGAATAACAGAGGTTTGCTCTCCACACCAAATACCCACCTTGTGTCAGGCCTGGTGTGAAGGGCATCTGTCAGCAGCCGATGGCGTTGGGACATGTGGGCTGGCAGGACTCTGTGTCTGGGCCGCTGCCCACGTAGAGGTGCATCTGCCTCCCAGTGCAACGCCACCGGTGTTGGCTTTGGGAACAATAGAGCTTTGTGCCTGGCAGATGTTCGGGCAGAGCAGAAGCAGTATTTGCTTTCTTATCCTGAGGGTAGTTGAAGCACAGGGAGTACACTGACCTGATTTTCAGGAGGCTGGTGCTTCTGCAAGTCAGGCTACGAGCAATTTGGCCAAGGTCATGCAGGGAGTGAGTGATGATGTCAGAGATGGATGGAAATCTCTGTGTGGGTGTTTTAGCTTGATGGTCCCAGCACAACACCTCCATTAGTGCGTGACATGCTAGTGATTTATCCAAGCAGTGTACTTTGCTGATTAGGTTTTATCTCAGTAGCGGCTGGAACAGTCTGTGTGTCTCCTACATCCAAAGAGCAGAAGGCGTACCTCACTGAGCAAAATATGGTCTTTGACCTCAGGGTCCTGGCACTGAATCATACAAAAGGTAATGGTTGCATATGATCTTTCTCCTGACTTTGGGGAGGGGAGGGGGGAGGAAAGCCCATCTAATTGGTAGCTCAGCAGGTGGAGGAGCTTCTCGCAAGCTCTGTATAAAATCGCAGGCAGAAGTGGAGTGAAATGGCAGGAGTCATCACAGATTTTTCCCATTCCGTGCCACTGAACACGTGGAGAAGAAAGGGCAGGATGGCAAAGAACAGAAGCCTCCAGAAACTGGGCATGGCAACTGTGGAACTTGCCTGGGAGTTGTTTCTGAGGTCATGTTCAAAGTCCATGTGCCCTATCCACCTGGGGTGTCATTGCCACTCTCCCCCTAAGATCTGAACCCCTGAGAAGGCTGGGGGGAGGTTTGAAACACAGGAGATGATGCCAGCCCTGAAGAGGAGGTGCCTTCTCAACAGAGGGCTGAGCCATGTGCTGTGAAGCCTGGCTTGCAGCATGATGACCATGAGAATGAAGACAGGCAGCACAGTTCCATCCTTGCCCATGTTTTAGGATCTGTTTTCTGATGGTGATCTGGATGCACTCCCCAAGGAAGCAAACAAGGCTACAGATATTTTTGTGAAGGAAGCAGCAGGAACATAGGGCCAGTCCTGGGAGGGAGGGGGGAAGAAGGTGCAATTAACTATTAAATCATTTGAGTTGCCTCCTGAAACCTCTCCCTCAAGGATCCTCTCTGAAAGCAGATAAGAGTGGAATGTGTCTATATGTGTTTGCAATGCATGGGCATATGTATGATGGATATACATAAAATGAATAAAATGCAATGAGCTACAACAGGGAATTAGAGATTTTAAACCTTTAAAGTTTAAATCACTGAAGCTTCAGAGATCCTATGGCAGAGATGCAGGAAAGTAGTCATCTTCTACTTCGTTATCTATAATTCTGCTGTATGAATAATAATTATACAGTGTGACAGAGGAAAGCTGTGTGCTTTTATTCAAGCTTTATCTTTATAGATATGAGGCCAGTATAGAAATAAGCTACTTGCTTTAATGGTATTATAATGTGATTTAATATTAGAATATGTGCCTGCAGTATCTGCTTTCTAAGCAACGATGAATTGCACTGGAGGAAATGTTCTTTGCTTTATGCCTTATGGCTAGTGATCTGGTTTACTTGGTTTTAAACCCTAAGGCAGCCAATACTTTTCCAATGGTTTAAGCAGTCTCCTTGCATAAGCTTAGAGAATAAAAATTGCTTTCTTTATGAACCTTGCTATAAAATCTTCTGCTGTTGTTGTTTTTCTTCCCACTTCTGCTATATGCTCTTCTCTGCTTTGTGCCAGAATTACTTCAGTGTTGGTCTTACAGTCCATCCTTACCCCATCCTTATCCCATTTCTTTCAGCTGACTATTGACACTTAGCTTCTCGTGAAGTAACTCACAGCACTGTGAACTGCTCAACTGAAAGTCAGACAAAAGTCGAAAACTGTTCTTCTGAGCATTACAAACATTCGTATTGCATCTTAGTTGTTTTCCCTCTCTTCCACTCTACAGAATCTCATGACCCCATAGATATTAGAGCAAAACAGGAGAGGCTTTCAATGGAAAATCAATGTGGCTTGGCAAGTGGTGAAAGATCTTCTACAGGGAACTGTAGAGCTGTGTGAAGGAGTTGAGCAATCTATGGCCAGCAGCATGATTTCCAATTCATTGAAGAACACTGAAGAAAATAAAAAGTGAAGAAACAGCATCACAGGAAGAAGGGATGTAACCTTTAAATAGCAGGCTTTTCCCACCTCTCTGAGGCATTGGGCATTGGCTCCTTGCAGAATTAGGGCAAAGAGCTTGATGGGCCTGTATTCTGATCTTTTATGGCAGATCCTAAGGGCAGGGGGTTCTGACACATCAGCATTTAACCCAGTTTAAACTAACAGGTTTTGAGAAACAAAGAACTGTTGAGAGGTTGAGGAGAAGGAAAGCTGAACCAACTTGATATCAAGAGAAACATTCACTGCAACTGAAGACGCAAGCACCTAAGGAAGAAGAACAAATCTGCCAAGCCAAAAATCTTCCCTTGCTGTGTTTCACCACTGGCAATCCAGCTGGTGATGGGACGAAGATGCTGCCACAGGAGAGCAGATCAAAGTGAAAGGTCCCGGGCAGATCTGGCCTATTCCTGTAATTTTTTTGCACTTGTTCCAGTCTGAAATTCTCATTCCTACCTTATCCCTGCTCCTTGGAGGAACACATAAGAAGCTCCTAGTACTCTGACACTGCTTTATGCTCTGCTGTGCCAGGGACAAGCTTTATCTCCCCAGGATTATTGTTAATATGTTTTGAATAGGAGACATCTGGCCCATCCATGCCCCTTGTGGAGCTTTAACACCCTTTGTTGGTAAAGGGAAAAATACTCATAATCCCACCCAGTTACCTCTGATCGTCCCAGATGTGCTTCACAGCACAATCCTATCAGTCACTGCCTCTTCCCAGGCTGTACTAATGCTTTTCCATGGCATTTGGCTGATTAGTGAGTATGTGC
Source organism: Strix aluco (assembly GCF_031877795.1). Lineage (NCBI taxonomy): Eukaryota > Metazoa > Chordata > Aves > Strigiformes > Strigidae > Strix > Strix aluco. The sequence continues at coordinate 17,949,135 of NC_133935.1, read as the reverse complement.
AGCAGTTCATGATGCTTTGGGGCCTCATCGTCATTATCCTCTCACTCTTGCAAGAAGCTCCACAACCCCTTTGTGGACCTGCCTGAGACAGCTGTGAAATTTAAGCAATCAATGTTGCAAGTAGAGCCTTCTAGAGAAACACTGTGACCAGCGCAGGGTGGGTTTGGATGGTGAAAAGACAAGCAAAATGCCTAGATTCTGGAAAAAATAGTGCAAAAAAATCTCAGTATGGAGAAAAGGCAATTATGGATACCTCAGTGCTTTCCTGTGCCATACATCACAGGATAACACGCATCAGGGATGGCATGTGATACAGAGAGGTGCCACTGCACTTTACTCACACACCTGATGGGGGAGTACTTCATGGCACAGCAGAGCACTGGGTGGGCACAAAGTGCTCCTGGGTGCTGCAAGCCAACGCAACTCAGCCAACTCTGCTCTGTTGTGCAGGCTTGCTCCAGCCAACAGCAAAGGCCTCTGCCGCCTTTTCCTGGGAGCTGTTCTTTATACCCAGATAGAAAAAGGAAGTGGCTTACAATGGATTTGACTGTGTTCCTATCCATTTTGTGCTGACATAAATGTAGCTGAAGAATGAAAGAAGACAAATGAAAAATGAGCTGTAAATGAGTATCCAGCCCACCTCCTGGAGTGGAGGAAAGTATTGCCACTGGGCAGGAAGAAAAGGGTCTTGATGTAACTAAAATCCCACAGTTGAGCTCTGAAATTTTTTATTATTATTGATATTGGTTGTCCAGTGAGCTAACTTTCAAGCCTGCTTTCACTGTTAAAATCTCCTAAAGGTTACTGATTCCCTGGGATGAGAGCCAGGATGGAGGGAAAAAACATGAGTGAAGAAGAGCTACCCAAATGCAGCATGCAGTGTCTAAAGCTTGACCAGCTTGGAGGGAAAGCCTGGAACAACTTACATAGAGGGGTTTGGATGAGAAAAATCCAGCCCCAGGGACATAACATGACTTACCAGAGCCTAGACACATTTGGCACAGCCAGGTCTGCTGGCACTGCAAAGGAGGTGAATGGCCTCATTGAGATGACATTTTTGCCCAGAAGATCAGTCATCTTGTAAGGAAAAAAATCTCTGACCCCATGAAACTTCAACAAGAGTGTCTGTGGGAGCTGCACGTACAGGAGCAGGAGCTCAACCTCACATCTGTTCCAGGAAGAGGAGTTTATTAGACTTTATACCTGTAATCTCATGCGTTGTGCTTTATCCCCTTGTTTAACACTACATGTACTACTGATTTTATTGAGATTGAAGTGTCTGTGCACTGAACTTTATTCAAGCAAAAAATACTGTCCTGTACAGAAAGCAGCTAAACCAAACCAATCTAAAACCACCTGCTGCCCAAGGAAAAAAGGTCAGAACCATTGTGTGAAATTTTGAGTTAATCTTAGAAGCAGTCCTAACTCAAACATCCTTTAGAGAGGCTGGCGAAGCCTCTATCTTGGACTGCCTGGAGACACCCATGCATTGGGCCTCAAAAGAAAAACCTACAATAAGAGAACAAGATGGTTCTTCTCCACAGTAAGAACAATTAGTTTTGAATGACAGTCAGAGACTGACTTAGCTCATACCATCTGACCTAGAGCTGAATAAGCAAATACATACAAGTTAATAAACAAACCAAACTAAATAAAATAACCTATCTCTCAGTGCAAAGTCGAGAAAATATCCGGTCTCCTGGCAAATTCCTATGTGGATATAGCAAGGCTCAGTTTGTTATACAGAGTGCTGCAACCACCAGAATCAGTGATCATAATGGAGGACTCATCTGCTTTTTTCTTGCATATTGGGGATATTGGGAATTGAGGAAATTGGTTTAGCTCGTGTCTACTTTCAGCAGAGCGCTACAGAAAGCTGAGAAGTAAAAGAGTATAAAACTTGTTAATTCAAAGGGAAGAAGAGAGAGAGATGCTGATCTAGGTTGCCTCGTGGTAGGAAGGAACAGTTATTCCACATACCTCCATAAAATGACCCATGCTGGATGAAATATCAAGTTCCTTGCAGGCATTTCTTTATCAAAGGCTTTTGTTGAATAAGGACAAACATAAATCATAGAAAGAGGAAAAAATGTGTCTCATGCTGCTGAGAGGTAAGTAAAAGAGGTCATAAGAGTCCACAATAAGCAAAGGATGAGACTGTACTTCTTACGGACTGCATGGACCAAGACTAGTAAACAGATAAACATAGAAGGATGAAAGTGCATACTGAATTCTGCAGATAACCTCCTTAAAATGGAGATGACAGAATTATCTGGCATCAGCAGGGATCTCATCAGTCCGGAGAAGAAAATCTCAGATCTTCAAAAGTGTTATTTCTGTCCCTTTAAAAGTCGGTGCCACTCCCAAACAGATCTGCCAGTACTTTGGCATCGGGTATTAATAATGGGAGGGTTTTTAGCAACGGGGAGAAAATAATACTGGTTTCTTCCTGGACGCAGCACAATGGTTAGTAAACCTTAAATAAACTGGAAACAAAGCAACATTTTAGATTTTTGCTTTGGAACAGAGTGCATGTAGCAAGGAAATAGTTCTCCCGTCCTAGAAGTTAAGGTGGTACGATTAACCTCAATCGCGGCGCAGGGATGGAGCCCGCACAAAAGCCATCCCTCAGCCCCCCTCCCCCTCTGTCAGCAGATCCTCGCTGCGATGGAGGGGGGGGGGGGGGTGGTGTGGTTGTTGCTTCGACATTCGTGTCAGGAGAAGAAAAAGCCATTTTCTTTCTCGGTAGGATTTCCGCGGAAAACGCAAAGCGCGGCCCGGGCGCTGGCCCGAGCGCGGGGGCCCGTTCCGGCTGGGGGTGCAGGGGGAACATCCCTCATAGGAAATGGCACCATCCCCTTTTTTATTGAAATAAAAGCCGACCTCCCTTATTCACACCCTGGGGAGCGGGAAGCTTTAACCACATATCCCGAGGATGGTGGGAAAAAAACCGCGTGGCAAAGCCGCCCGGGGCTCTCCCGCATCCCCACGCCCAAAACGCCCCTAAGGGCCGGAAATGTCCCGCTGAAAGGCCGCGGAGCGGGGCGGGAGGCGGCGCGGCCGCGGTGCGCAGGGTTTAAATGCCCCGCGGGGGCGGGCTGGCCCGCCCCGTTCCGCTCCCCCCGCCCCGCTCAGCTGACAGCGGGGCCGCTCGCTGCCCGCCCGCCGGAGCCGCCGCCGCCGCCGCTCGGTGCCCGCCCGGTGCCCGCTCGCGCGCCCCCGCCGGGGATGGGGGGCGGCGCGCCGTGACCGGCCCGCGGGCGCGCCCCCGCCGCCGGGAACCGCCGCGCAGAGCCGCGCTGCCGCCGGGAGCCGCCGGCGGGATGAGCGGGAGCGGCGCCCCCGGGCCCGGCGCGGCGCCCTGCCGCTTCGCCCACTACTTCGTGCTGTGCGGCATCGACGCGGAGAGCGGGCTGGAGCCCGACGAGCTGGCAGGTGAGCGGGGCCGGCCGCGGCGGGGAGGCCTCGCCCGCACCCGCACCCCGCTGCGGCTCGCCGCGGCCCGGTGGGGATCCGCTGCTTCAAAATGTCTGCTCCCCCCGCCGAGGAGGGGCGAAGGGGGGGTGAGGGGCAGCCGCCGAGCCGGCAGAAACCGCCGCGGGGGGAGCAACGCCGAAGGATAAAGCACACGCCGGGGGCTGGCGGAGCATCCCCCGAAGGGGCGATTGTCTGGCGGCCGCCGGGCTGCGCCCTCCCCCGCAGGCCGGGCGCGCCGCTGGCCCTGGTCCCTGACGGTGGAAGGGGAAAGGCGGCCCGCGGCCGGCTTCGGCGGGGGGGTGCAGCAGCCCGGCCGGGGGCAGTGGGGTGCGAGTGCCGGGAGGAGGGTACCGGGCGTTACGGAGCTGAAGGGAGCGGAATGACCGAGCTTTCTGTCCGGGCAGAGGCATTTTCTTCCCTATTTGCACTGAAAAGGCGGGGGGGCGCGGAGCTGGGAAGGACTGAATAAATTAATGGAATCGCATCTTTAATTATGCTGCTTTATTCACATCTTACGTGTCTTCAGAAATAGTCTTCCTGCATCTTTCCTTTCCCCTCCACCCCCAAAAATGCTACAGAATCAAAGAACAAAATGATGACTGTGGGATCTAACACATTTTCTAAAATGTTGATTTTTGGGGGATGTAAGCTGATGATGTCGGGAAAAGGCAGTATTCTTTGCTAAATGTCAGTTGTGTTGAAATAAAAGGAACCGTTTAAGTCAGTTTTTACACATAAAACGAGATCTACTCTAAGTTTAATAACGGGGCTTAACTGCATGGAAGTGAAACATTTCTTCACCGAGTTACGAGTTTGGAAGCGTTTAAGCGAATACATTTGACCGTTCCCACGCGTTCGCACTGCGGGCGAACGAGCTGCACGGGACCGAAGCTGGACGAGCTGTGGCTGTCACGGTGGGCACCTCTGCCTGGCGATGGGATCCCGGCGAGGTCCCCGCTGCTATTGCGTCAGGAAGGACATCACCTTCTGCCTCTGTAAGAGAAAGACTCGCTGATCTCCGTCACTGATCACCGTACCCTGGTTGAAGTTCATATTTTTGTCACCTGTAAAAGGCGTGGCTGGAAACTTGATGTTCCAAGGAGCTTTATCTTAACACGGGGTACCTGAATCTTTTTCATTCGCAGTGAGCACACGCTGGAGGCAGCCCTGGGATCTCCAAGTTGAAGCATTAGCCAGATGTGCTTTAATCTCTGTTTGCTTTTTCACATGTACTAGTGACCACAATTGTATGTTTTCAGTTTTGCTGCTTTTAGTAGAAAACTCCTGGCTCGTGAGCCATCTCCCAGCTGATGGTGTACAGGGTTTGATTTGCATAATATGACCTATTGGGGTTTCAGCTACTTAAACTTTGAGTCATCTCTAACTCTTCTATCTGAAAAGAAACTATTTTTAAAGCAGAGTTGACTGGCAGGCTGTGCCTTCCCTGAGGAGTACCCAGACTTTAAAACTTGTCTTTTGCTGATTTCTGCTCCGTCTCCCAGTGAGATGCACAGGCATATTCTTCTCTCTCAAGGACAGCCTGAGCACAGTGGGTTCATGCAGTATAGAGGCTCAGCTACAGGGCTCATCTTTTATGGTCATTCAGTAGGTTTAGCTGAACTGCTCCAGCAGATTTCAAAGCTAAAGGAAGTCTCCTTCATTTTTCAGTGAAAGAAAGATATTTTGGCACATGTGGGATATGCCTATTTATAAAATATAATGCAACCATGAATAATTTCAAAGAGAAATTACCACAGGTAGTTGCTTTTAAAGCAAGCAGGGCTTTTTTTTATCTTCCCCCCAAGAGGAAATAACAAGTGGAAATATCTTTGTAACTGGTTTAAACTAGGCAAGGTCCAGCAGTATGCTTTGAGCATACAAAAAGTTTTGGAAATGCCAATTTGGGAGGCATTCTCGATAGCTGGGAGGGTTGGAATATGATAGAGGAAGAAGTGGAGTAACAGAAATATGATGGGACTTAATATTGCCACTGAGCAATGTTATATTTTTAGGGACTCGTGACAAGAGCTTTCTGCTATCAGCTGGGAGCTCAGCAGTTGGAAATGTTAGGGAGGAACAGGGAGTGCTGTGAGCCACAAATATAATGCAGCAGTGGAAAAATTAACTCTGGTTTTAGATGTAGCTGAGAACATTTCTGTTAAAGCTTGGGGAGTATTAATGCCACTGTAGACAGGCAGTGGTGAGATCCCATCTAGAAGTCTGTGTTACAGGTTTCAGAAACCAAACTACTAGGATTGAATTCATTACCAGAATAGCTGGGGAGAAAGATGCTTAAGGGAACAGAAAGTCTATTATATCACAGGAAACCCACAAATGAAGGCTATTTGTTTCTAAAAATGCTCTTACAACATATTGTAGAAAGAAATGATCCTGTGCTTTCAGTACCAAATTATGTAGCTGTGATAGCTTTCCATCTTGCTATCCTTGTGCTTAAAGAGCTTGTTGAGGTAAGTCACGGTGCCAGTGAAAAGTTGCTGTGACTTAAGCCGCTGCACAGATCATCCCCAATTTCGAAAAAAAAAAAATGATCAGGAACCTGCTTATCTCCAAACCTGAATCCCTTCACAGCTAGGGTACACAAAGTGCCTTGTTCAAGCTGGGTCTGAGGGAATGGAGCTGTGCGAGGGCTGAGCAGAGGAGCACGAGAGGAGCTCTTCTGCCAGCCTGGAGGCCTTGGGGCCTCTCCTGTGAACAGAGGAGCAGAAGTTACAAAATCCTCGAGGGATTTTCATCTTCCAGATGGACACGCTGGTGATAGCTGAGGCACAGACGCCTCACCGGGGTACGTGGGGTGTTAAGGAGCTGCCAGTGAGTCAGCTCTGGCGTCATCTGGAGCTGCCTGACCTGCACCCTCTCTTCTCTGGGGACAGCCTGGGACCCATCCCCACGTGAAGGCTTTCCTTGCCTGATGGCTTAAGCCCTAAATCTCTTTGCATGCAAACCCTCTGCAGTAAAAACAAAAACCCACAAACAAAAAACAAACCACACCAAAAAAACCTCATCTGCTATATCAGGCATGAAGTGAAATGTTTCAATGATGCTCTTGGAGGCAGGGTGAAGAACTGAACTAACTTTTTAATTCTTAGTGTAGGTTAGGTCTGTTCACAAAATGAAATAAAATCAAGGTTTTAAAGTTGTATAAGGTCTTGACATGTTTTTAGGGAAAAGTGACTTGCTTTATAATTCTTGTTCCTGTGGTGCTTAAAATAAATTTGGTACATGAGAAATTTCCACCATGCAAATGGTTCATTTTGCTTAGATTTTTTTTTTTTCTTTTGCATGTATGTTATTTCTGGTACAGATTTTCCTTTTTTTTTTTTTTTTTTTTTTTTAATAGGAAATTACTCCACAGCTGGCTTTTCAAATAGATTCTTTTTGGGTTTTTAAGTTAATTTTGAAAAGTAAAAAGCTGTTTACCTATTGCTCAACTTGATAGCATATCCAGGCACACAGTAGAGTAGCGTGTGAATTATAATGCTGTCAAAACACTTGTGGCACTATCACAAAGCTCTTGGTCAAGGATAGAAGAAAAAAAAATCTTTCTAGGGACTTGAGGGAGGAAAGGAAACTAAGGATTTCTTGGCACTGAGAGAGGTCAGAAAAGTGGGGTATTTGATGTGAAATATCTTGAAAAGCATGACAATTTCAGTATTGGTTTCTGTGCCCTGTTAAACTCCACTAAAATAGGACGAAGGGAGCTTTTCTCTCATGTTAAGGACTGATGGAAAATATATTTCAGTTCGCTTTCATCTTCATGCCTACTTCTTTCAGGTAAGGCCATTTAGAGACTATCAGCCTTGGAATTGTACATGCTTAAACTCCCTATAGTAAATATTTAACATTGCCTCAAACAAAAAGACCTAATTGTTCATTAAATTGTTTCTATTACATATTTTGTCATACTACATGAACTTTATAAGTGTTTGTGCAAGGCACAAGACTTTTCTGTCTGTAGTGGCTTTTGCATTTTGCTTTGAGACCATATTAAATTTTGTAGTAATTTGTTACCAGGGTGTCGCAGACTACAATTTGGAAAAATCCAGAATACATATGACTCAAAAAGAAAATGAAAAATATCTTTTATCGGGGAAGTAATTTAGTGCTCTGGAGGAAAGTAGATAGAGAATTAGGGATGGATGTTTTGTTCCCAAGTGGAAGGCCTGGTCTGTGCTCCATTGAGGATGCTGTTGCCAGAGCGGTTTGGTGGAAGAGAGGATGTGGTAGGCTGGCATGGGAACTGGGGCCTGAAGAACCTTGTTGGATGGTGCCTTCTGCGTCTCAGAACGTGAATATTGGTGGAGTTGTGGTCACCCTCTTGCTGTGTGAAATGAAAAGTTTTATAGCTTTTTTCCACATATTACTTCAAGACTATGCTTATAGTGAGGAGACATTCTAGTTATTGTATCTTGTCTGGGAACATATTTTGCACTGTCTAGTTTCGGCCACTGCATACAGATTCACTATCTTATTGTCCTGGTTCAATGTGTACTTTAAAGCTGTAGAGAGCTTCATTATTCTACTTTTAAGATCGATATTTTATTATTATTATTATTTTTATTTATGACCGGCAAAGCTGAGAGTGCTTACTGGTCATGCTCATTGAAAATGTTGAGTGTCTTGGGGAAAATAAACACTACTTCTACCTCATGCTGTTTCCCTACAAATATCCAGATATTGGTAATTAATTTCCCCCCAATGAAATATTACTTCAGTTCATAAAGTTGAAAGCTGAACAGGGCACATTGCAGTCTGGCTAACCATGCTTCTTATCTAGTAGGCTTTTATTTTTAGAAAGCTAAAAGACTTTTTCGTCCCTGTGTGTGCTTGGCACCTGCGCGCTCATGCCTTGCAGAGTCTTGCTGCAGCCCGCACAGTTCTCCATTGCGATTCCTTTGTGCCAAGTCACTCTGCAGTGCCAGAAAGCTTGGTGGCATTACTGCAGTCATACACCTTCTTGTGTACATGGCTTTTCTGAAAATAAGTAATTGGGTTTTTTCCTAGTTTACTGGAAATAGGCTGAGAAATTTCCCTTGACCAAGAAATATCTAAACAGTTGCGGTTCCTGTTCATGACTTACTCAGTTGCCACAAATGAAAAGTGGGCCACAGGAGCTTTGCTTTTCATTTTTAAGTACAGTCCAGAATTGCACAAAGCATTTTTGGATGTATTGTCCAGATTAAGTAACCTGGATGTGGACGAGAGTGGTACAGGTATAGGACAAGATGGCTTCTGCTGTACAACTTTGTTAACTTGCTCCTCAGAAGCAATTGTAGTAGGTTGCTTAGGATTTCTGATCATTATAGGGCTTGTGGGAGGGATGAGACTCAAGCATTTCTCCTGCTCGCCTTAAGAAGGGATGTTCAAATGCAGCACTAAATCTTCTGACTTTATGGCTGGAATAAGCAAGTTTTGCGCATGAGGGATTGGCTGCAGTGGCTGACTTATTGAAGTAACTTGGCTTTTTTAAATTGTCATAATAAACAAGGAAATGCTGGGTATACATTTAGGAAACCAGTTTGATAAAATCTAAGATGGGTTAATATTTTGTTCATGTGAAATCAAATCTTTTGATCTTAGTCTGCATAAGTGTTGCATTTCTAGTCAAAGGGAGAATGGAGATAATGCCTGCTTCCTTGCAACCTCGACTCAATGCTGAAGTAGAAATAATGTTTCTGCTCTTTTCTACATCTTTAAAGGTGTTGGCATGGATAGTTGCTGTAATGGTTTATTCTTAAATGTGGGGTGTTTTTTTTGGTACTGGGGAGAAACAGAATTCTATTGTAACACCACACAGATCATTTTCTTTTTTACAACAGATGTCTGAATTATACATAAAAGATTTAGCTCCTGTAAGAGGATTTCTGCAGCCAAAGAAAACACTGCTTTTTATAAAGAATTGTCAATATTATTGACAAGTATCATCTCCAGTTACAATAACCTTTAATAAGGAGTAACTCTCTTGCTTACTTGGATAACAGACCATTTGCAGAATTGCTAATGGCTGTGACATATTATTATGCTTTAGTAATAGTGCTTTCATTCTCTGTCTTTATATATGCCAGAGAGACACTGGATTTAAATGCTTCCCCAATCCTTGTGTGACTAGTCTGTTATACATTTGCCTTCATCTAAGTTTTTTATACTGTATTCCTTTGAAAATAAGGTATTGACTGGGTTGGAAAAAACATCATTATTCCTATCAATAGCACTGACCCACTAATGCTAAACCAAAGAGAATTTCTTGTACTTTTTTTGCCAGATAAGCTTCTGTTTTAATTTCCACTTAGAAAGACTAAACCCTCTTTCACTCTTGGAGGCTGTTTCACAGCAGCTGTTGCGGTAGCACAGAGAAGAAGGTGTGACTTCTACGTGATGGGTTTTTTTCAGTGAAAATCCTAGTAAATGGTCTGTTAATATTGCAGTAGGTAGCATTTTTCCTTCGTGTAGCGTAAACCGCAGTAGTAATCAACGTGCTGGCAGGCAGAATGGCTGAGCTGCTGTCCTTTATAAGAACGACCTAAATCCAGCCCTAATCTTGTTCTTGCGCATCAGCTTGAAGTCACTGCTGGCTCCATCCTAGCGGCTTAGTGCTGTGGTGACTGGGGAGACCCAGGGTCCCCAGGACTGCAGCCACCTGCCTCAGGTGAAGAGCTCTGAAAGGCAAACGTGCACATCCTGAGTGGCAGTGCTGGATCAGGCCTCATCGTGACTGGGTGTCAGTAGGGAGCGTGAGGATAGATGGTGTTTTTGAGCCTGTGTTGAAGGTGAAGGTCCCTGTTGCCAGTGGAGATGCTCCCGTGTCAGCATCCGCCTCGGTGGCAGTCCTCGCGGGGCTGGAGGATAGCGGCATCTTGGGGATGGTGATACCTGCCCATCTGAAAATGGGAGAGCAGAAACCATACATATGTCAGAATTGCTCAGGGCTGTGCGTGACTCTAGTATTGATTTCTCAGCTCAGCTGTTTGCTTGTGAAGCCTTTCTGTCCTTGCCAGAGCAATTTCCCAGCGCTGCAGGAGCTGTGCCAGCACCCTGACACCCTGCCCGCGGCTCTCCCATGCCAGTGTGGAGCTCACTGTAGGAATACCTCCAAAATGAGCTGCTTCAGGAGGGGCTGAGATGCATGCAAGCCAGCAGGACAAGGGTGTCAGGGCTCTCTCGCCTGCCTTCTTTCACCTGCTTGTCATGGACTAATCAAGTTGTCCTTAATGCCAGCTCGTCCCTAAAACATGCTGGCAAACGTACAGCCCACAAAGCCTCTGCGTGGGCTGACGCTGGATACGTGGCTGGCACGCTGCTCCCCGCTGCAGTTGCTGATCTGTTGCAATGAGGGTTGGAGTCAACGAGAAATGTGAATGAAGGAAAAAAAAAACCCCAGCATGTGCACTTTGATCCAGCTAATGCTCTGGTGTTTGGCTGGTGCTATCTGAGATCATGTAGGACCACTTAACATATGTGTGAATGAGATTACAAGTAGCTTGTACAGCCATCTCTTGTGCATATTCAGAGGAACTGTAGCAGCCAAAATATGTGAACCTTCACAAAGCTTATGAGTTAAAATAACCCACTTTTTTTTTTTTCATTATCTACCTCTTGATCAGAAAATAGCAAAAAAATATGTATAGTAGGAAAAGTTACATTGAGGAAAAACAAATTTGGTCAGGAAACAGTAGACCTTCACTGTGGTATTTTGGTCACATTAGCCATATTGATAGTCTCAAAAGTAATTAGGGAAGAAATGGTGATGGGTCATCACAATAATAGACACATACTGGGGAGATGACTAATGTGTGACAGACTGCTGAGGTGTCAGATACTGGCATAGCTGGAAGAAGCTTCTGTTGCATTACCACTATGAAAATATAAACAACTCAGTTTGTGCTCCTTGCTTGGAGTCAAAGATAGTTTTACTCAGCTGTCTGATCACTGTATCTTAGCTGAAAGCTTTCTTATTAGGGTGTCCTAGGCTTGATGAAGGTCCCTGGCTGGAAACGTGAAGCTATGCTTCCTCAACGTGTGAGGTTTTGTTTCCTCCTCCCTCCCCCACCTACCAACCCAATCCAGGAAAAAAATAACATCAGAACATCCAAACAGATGCTTAAAGAGTGAAATGGAAATAGTATTCCCATGCTAATATACACTCTGTGTAGAGTTGGTTTGAAGGATCTCAGTGACCTGCTTCAAGTGTAGTATAAAAATTAACTCTCAGTAGAATATAATATTGGGGGGAGCAGTCTGGTTTTGGTGGATCTGTAAAGAAAACTTGTTATCTCACTGGAGAACAGCCTTCACAATTTCATACAAAAATATCAGCAGTTCTTGGTTTGCATTCAGAGACAATGTGTAAATATGTCAGTATTGGAGAGTGAGCTCCCCCCCCCGCCCCCCCTCCCCCTTGGAGCATGAACTTGGCTTTGCTTTACAGTCATATTAATTCATCAAACTGCAATAATAATGCTGGGACCTAGTAGCATTTAAAAAAAACCCACAAAACAAACCAAACAAAAAACCCAAGGTTCATATCAAATGGAGTCAAATCGTGCTTTGAAGCTGTGTGAGTGGTAGGTTGTGCAGCATGAAAGCTAGAAGAATCCTCTGTCTCTGTCCACCCCCTTCTTGGTATTTTCTTGTCATGTTAAAGACTAACATGTGGAAGGGTAAGGGGACTTAATCTGAAACACCATTCTGTGTAAACAATAACAGGATTAAAAAAAAAAAAAAGCAAAGCTCAACTGTCATGGGTGTGTAGTGGCTGCTGCTTTTCATGGATGACTGAAATAATTTGTATAAATTTGCATTTTCTCCTTAGCATCTATATAAACCTATGTTCATTTCCATGCATAGCTATTTTCACGTACAAGCTAATTGGCATGCGGTGGTATGCAATGTAATGCAGTGTCACCTGTATTAGCAGTAACTATAGTTACAAGGAAAAAGCAAGTGTCACCATGGATGCTCCTTACACGGGGCTGCCGAGGTGTAAGAGGTGCTTCGAGTCTCTTGTGACTGAAAGACAAGAGGGCTGAGCTCTTTGTAATGAAATGATGAAACCAAGCGCTCGCTTAACTGGTAATTTCTCAATGAAATATTGATCAAATGGGCCAAGCAGACTGCTTCAGACTGACTGACGTTTGGGATGCAGAGCTGGAGCCTGCTCGGAGAGGATCCTGCTGTCACGGTCCACATAGGTATTGCTTATGCTGACTTTAGATGTCTGATGGGTTCTGGAGCCCAGGTTCTTGCTGACCTGGAGGCTGTCTGGAGGGTCCAAATCCCTGATTTAAGACCCCACCTCTCCTGCTTGTTTTTTCCAGGTTGCTGCTGAGATTAATCCAGTCAGATGGTGTAAATACCTTCTGCTGGGCCCTCTGGTCTCCCATGAGATGCTCGGGAAAGAGTTGAGATTTATTTTCTTAAATTCAAACTATGAAGTATTTGACCAAAGAATGCAATATACAATGAGTAAATATTTGGCTTTTCATTGTTGAGGGAGGGGAGGATTTGCTGATTAGTTAGTTATTCACACAATACTATTTTTCCATCAGTATTCCCACTTGGTATTCTTGTCTGTTTTATGCTGTGCAATACTCTGACATGAATTTAAAATTAAGAACAATTTTATGCTTAAAAACAAAACATCAGCTCTGTTAACATAGACTTTCTCTCAGCTGTGACGCTGGCTGGTGTGGGAGAGATGAAGGGCTGTTTCAGTTTCTAGAATGGGACTTTTTGTAATATAGATGATGTGCTTTCTCACTTTGTTTATTCTTCCCGTATAACAATTTGCAAATACATAGCACCAAGTATTTGGGGCAGTATTCTCACATTTTATTTAAAAGACAAACAAAAAAATATCCAACCAAACCCAATAAAACACCAAAAACGTCCAAACCCCTAAAATTTTGTGTAATTATATGAAGATGAAATGGCTGGCCATAACTCACAATGCTTAAAAACTGCTAGGTGCTTTGCAAAATGACTGAGGGTGGGTGTATGCTCCGTCACAGAGCTTTGAAGGGTGGACTCTACATTTTGCCTTGTAAACACTTCAAGAATGTCAAGGCCGGGAAGAATGGTACTATGGTGTCTCTAATGCACCCCTTTTCTTCGGATTGTTGACCTTTGTCTCTAAGGACTATTGTTATGAATCTATTAAGGGAGAATATTTATCTCTGGAAATCAGGATAGCAGCTATTCAGCACAGATGAATTAGGTGTCCCAAGATGATGCTATTCAAGATAGGTTTGTCTTACTAGCATTTGCAAATATGTTGACTCTTCCTGGCTTTAGTGTGATAGCAGATGTTGTTTGAGTCTCTTAATTCAAGCAGGGATGTGTAGTCTAGTGTTTCTATCTCAAATTGAGGAATGACTAAGAGCTAAAGAATCACGGTGTAAGGAATGCTATTAAGTAATCATTTTTCCCTGTATAAATATGAACATCTGCATAGGGTGAGGCAGCTGTAGCTGTGGTCTGCTGTCATACTTAGCAAAAGGGGAATGATGATAGGAGATGTTAACTTTCACAATAGCAGTTCTGGTTAACAACTTACTGTCGTTTCTATGCCCATATCTTTGTTTTCTTTCTTCTTGGAGCTGCCCACAGGGTGGTGAGTTGGAAGGGCAAAGAAAGAGCCCTGTTGAAAATTGCTCAGTCTAACACACTGTTAAAAAAACACACCCCCCACCCCCAGCTTAATGTGGACTGAACTTCCCATGAAAATTCTGCCTTAATGAGCTTGGACCCTTCAGCCCTGCTTTGTCCCTGACAGCAGGTGAGAAAGAGCTGAGGTCCCTGGCGCGGGTGCCCTGGCTGTGACCCTGAGGCTCGGGGCCCCGATTAGTTCAGCTCTTGTGCTTTCAGCAGGAATAAGAATGAGAAAACATCATGTCTTGGGGCCTGGATGTATCCCTGCTCCTTGCCTGCAGGTCTGTGCTAGTGCTGGAAGAGGCATTTGTTCAGGAGTCAGGGAGAGAAGGCACAGATTTAAGTCTGTCCCAGAGCTGAGAACGAATTGCTCAGAGCAAATATCACAGTGGAGTGTCCAAGATATATCATATCTGATAGTGGTGAAGATCTGAAAACTATTTGCAATTCAAAAATCTGTCTTAAGTTTCAGTTATTGGTTAATATTTTGTCAGCACTTTGTGGCAATGACTTCTGACTGTGTCCCGGCATTGGTCATGGTGCACTGCAAAAGGGAAGCTGATGCTAAGCAGGAGACCATCTGTGTTATTCGTAGTGTAGTGTTATCACACCCAAAACTCAGCTCGTGTGATTGATAATGTGATCACACTAGACCTGTTTCCTTTTTTTAAAAAAGTCAAATAAAAACCAACCCCAAAAACAACCTGTATCCTTATCTACCAACTTCTGAGCCCATAGGTCAATTTAATTTTGTCAGAGGTGAAATTGAAAAGATATGGGATTTTTTTGGGTGAAGTCCCTGCAGCTATAGCAGAGTTCCTAATTAACCTTCCAATAATACAAAGGCTGTGGGAAAAGTAACAGCACTTTATAAAGCAAGAGAGGCCCCTCCACGTGGGTATCCTGGCAGGCTAATTGGCAGCCGCATAGCTGGGATTGCAGCAGAGCGTGCTTTGCCTCCTGCCCATCTGGTGGGTCAGGGAAGGAGGGAAGATCAGAGCTAACAGGCTGATGTGAACAAAAGGAGCTACAGATGAGAGGACCATGATTTCTGCCCTGGTGTCCTGTCACATTACTCCCAGTGCTCTTCATCCATACCTGTGAAACCATACAGCTGCGTTAATGCCATCTATCTTAGTCTTTCCTTCTCAGTCTCAAAAGAAAGAGTATTTGTTAGGGGAGCAATTCTGCTACAGCTCCTACAGTGTGATAACAGCAGTGGGAGAAAAGCTACTTTTGGCAATAAATAGCAATGTAAGGATGGTTGTTTTCTGGGTCCAAGTCCCTCCTCAAGCTCCATGAAAGGATGTAGGAGCTTGGCTGTGTTGGTGCTATTGCATCCAAGAGATGTGTCTATAGCAAAGCACTTTTTGTTGTTCCCCCCTCAATGCACTGAATGGGAGAATCAGCAGCAGAATATGCTTGGCAAGGGGGTTCTCTCTTCTTCCTTCTTAATCTTCCCCCTTCTCACATTTAAAAACAAACCAGCTCATCCTCATGCATTATTATTTTAAAAAGCTCTTCTGACCTTTCTGATAATATTGTTAAGAACCAAGAACTGTATTCTGATGTATTAAAGTGCTAATGATGCATAAGGAGTCATAAAACTGTATTAAATGCATTAAATTTTGAGTAACTCCAGTAAAAGGCACTGCAAAGGATGGCTAATTGCTCTGCTATTTTGGAAGTAAATGGCAATATTCAGCTGAATCTGTCCACTGAAATGGCCTAGAAGGCGATGGCATTGCCTTGCAGTGCAGTGGGAGGCTGGCAATCCACACTTGATTAATCTGCTCATACCGAAGTGGCATCGCTCCATGCTTCCAGCAAGCTTGTAATAGATGAGTGCATTAATGAGCCCCTGGGTAACCGAGACTATGCTCGGGGGCCAGGGGGGAAATCAGAAAGGATAAATGTTGCTGACTCAGTTTCTCTTTCTTCTCTACATGTTTTTTCCAAGCAGTGCTTAAGTGATTCCACATTAAAGTGAGCATTTTAAAATGCCTCTCCTTGTAGCTAACAGCAGCAGAGCTGTTTTGTGTGGGTTTGTCCAGCTGGGTTATTTAAGCCTTTTTGTTTCCCTGAACTTTCTCTACCTAAAAAAATGTGATCTTCAGATGTGAAAGACTGACTCTTGGTTAGTCACTGCTAGACTATGTTGAGTCTTAGTACATTAGAGAGAGGTTGAGGCCAAACCTCCCTCAGGGCCAGGCAAGCGGTCCATTGAGCCATCTTCTTCTTTTGAGCAGATTCAATTAACTGGTTGGTAAAAGCGTGTAGAGGTCTCTGAGGGCTGATGATAATTTGTGGTCCAGAAAGTTTGGAAATTATTCTAGCCTTAAGAGAAACCATGTGAGGAGGCTACTTAGCTTTTGCAGGGTTGATTGTCTTTTTATTTTCACTTTCTGAATATGTTTAATAAAAAAGGATTGCAGCTAAATTTAAGCAAACTCTCGCATTCAGGACTTAAATTTCTGTTTTCCTTTCTTGCAGTGGCTTACTCATGATTGTCTTGCTAATGTATTTAAATTCTACTCCTTAAAAATATATTATCTGGTTTATTTTGTGGGAGGTCATCAGTTTCACAATATTGTATAAAACTGAAACCAAATCCTCCTGTCTTGCAGCTGCAGTGTTAAATAGAGCATCATTGTCATGTGGTGAGCATGGCTGTCAAAACACTTCGGGCAAAGTGGGTAACATGAACAGTTCTTCTACGTTAAATATTTATAGAAGAAAATGCAAACTCAGAAGGCTGCCAGCAGACAGACGTACTGCTTAAATACATTGTTGTGTTGGTAAGGGCATGAATCTTCATGCTGCAGCTTTAGGAAGACCGCAAGTTGTTTCTCCTTGCGCATGGGCTCAATGTGTACTTTTTCTGCACATAAATATATGTGAAAATGAACTGGAAGTTTAAAACTTCAGAAGAAAAACAATAGCTCTGCACAAGTGTTTTGCCTGTCAGCTGCCCCCAAAATGGGTAATTCTCTTTGCCCACTGGTCTTCTGCTACAACAGTCATAGCAAAAGCTCAGCACAAGCCCTCTCTTGCATGCCTAGCCTCAAGGGCCAGCATGTATTTATTTCAGGTCCTCTGGTGCAAACAGGTGGTGAACTACAAGTGGCGAGATACTGAGGAGAAAACCATGTAATTAAATCTGGCACTGTAGTATAATAAATCTCCATTGTATTCTTTAGCTTTCTAGACGCCTTTCGAGCCATACACAATGGCTGTGATTAATGACTATTGTATTGTCTTAAATAATAAGCTTGAGCCTTCAGATAGGTGACATGATTTAGCCGTAATGAGCATCAGCTTCGTGTGTTTGATCTCAATGCTTTGAATTTCAGCGTCGTTGCCATGTCCTTGAGAGATTGTTTTATGCCGAAGAAAACCAGTAAAGGGGGATGGGATGCAATTTCTGCGAGAGTGTGAAGAATCCAACCAATCTGTTGCTCTGAGGACATTGACTTTTTTGTTGTTTCTCATTTTTAAATATGCAAGATGAAAGTAATTGGGTCATTCATAAACTGGACCACTGTTATTGAGATAGATTTTCTTTGACAAAGGTATTCCTTGCTGGGAGGTGTCTGCTGACAGTACCAGTGATGGGTGTTTCCTTTTGTGTGTCAAGATGCACCAAATACCCATAGCAGGGAAAAGGCTTTTCTATCCTTTCCACACCATCACCCCATCAGTCACCTACTCAGCAGGCTTCTCTGTTGTTTCCTTCCTTGACTGAGGGCAGCAGGTCTTTGATATGAGCTCTTTTTTATTCACATTTCTCTTTCCATTGCCTGGGTTCAGCTGACACAGGAGAAAAACCATTATATTCTCTTCCCCGCAGCTACCTGTGAAGAGCTTTCCCCGTCTCTGTGCTGTGTATCTGCGTAGCACTTCGGCAGAGCTGGGGAGGGAGGGCTGAGAAACTACAAAGCACATCAGACCTAATTATACAGCTAGCATAAGGGCCTTTCTTTCCTGCTCGGGATATTTGCTCTTGACTGTGTGGGTAGTTTGACTGACATAGTGTGCTGACTTCAAAGCCATTGCACAGCACCACATAAATGCTTCAAACTCGAATCCATCCTCCTTTGGGCAGCCTGGCCCAAATGGGCAGCCCTAATGGCAGGGTTTGGCAGGGCTCCTAAGTGAAGGGTCAACACAGACTCTCCCCCTTGTCATTATTTTTGCGGGGATGAGGGGAAAGGGATTTAAAATCCCTCACCCTTTCCTATTAAGCCTGACTCATTTTGTCTGGTTTAGCATTGTGGTAGAAAGAAACATAATGGATTTGTTAGGGTCAGTGCTTCACAATGTGACGGTTGACTTTGATGGGCAATAGGGCCTAGTTTGCTACTCCAGACAAAGGATTTGTAGGTCTTGCAGGCTGCCATCTGTTTCTAAAAGCAAGTTTTTGTGGAGAAGGGATGCAGCTTGCATGCTGAAAAAGTTTTTTTTTTTTCTTGAGAACTGCTGAGCCTTTGTATTTGAGCTTTTAATTTCAAAACTAAGCACAGTTTATTAACAGCAGGACTCCCCTTTTGCCCTCCCCCAGGCAAGCTGAACATCCAAATATCATCAGTGATGGGTTGATGTCTTCTAAAATACTTGTATTTTAGAATACATGTGCTCATCCCCCAAGTGTGTTCTATTCTTCTCTCCAGCCCCCACCCAAGCTCTCTGAAATGCAGTGTCTGGCTGCATTCAGGTTGTTTGCATTTATTCTGATACACAGGCATAAAAGGCACAGATTGGAGAAGAAACAATGTTCAGCCTTCATCTGATTTTTCACTTGTGCTGAAGTTTTGTCTTGTGCTTTTTTAAAAACAACAGAAAAATAGCTGATCGTACTCTGCTTCTATAATCAGACGGGAAGGTCCAGCTTTGCTGCGGTGATTCCACTGCAGTCTCTTAAATAAAATGGCCAACCAACCTGTAGGGCTTAGACATGCTGACAAGTACTATCTATTTATGTGCCATGTATTAACCTGACTGTTAATGGATTGTTTCTGTGTATAACTACTGGAGGTAGCACAGACCTGTGCAAACCAGGTCTGGAGGGTAGGAAAACATCCTGCTGCAGGACTTAGCAAAAATAATGAGTAAAGCCTCTGCAGTTTTCTTCTTTCCAGCTGGAGACGAACAGGACTGCCAGCACTGATAAAGAGGTCTTGGCTCACAGTCCTGTCCTGCCCGTTTATTTAGCTGCTTGCTCTCCTGATGCAATATGTGGGGGGTTGATCCAGTCCTTCCTAACACTCTTATGGTGCATTTTTCTTTTTTATTAAGAGAAGTGACTGGTGTGGCTGCTGTAGCTGTGCAGGTACACATGTGCATCACTGAATATGGGCTGGAAGTGCAGTTTTCCCCTTGCAGCAAGTGAGTTAATATGTTGCTGCTGAATGTCACATTAAGACTGTGGTGGCAGCCAAAAGAAACTGGCACCTTCCACTCACCCCCAAACACTGCAGCTGTGTACTGTGCCAGGAAGGCCTGCCTGCGTAGCCATCCCAGGAATCTCGGCACCCTCCTGCAAACCAGTGTTTGCTACCGACACTTTTTCTTTGTTTCTGCCAGTTGCCAGCCACTATCAGAAAGCTGGCAAGCCGTGTGGGGACTCATGCTCTCATTGCTGGAGTGCCGTATTTCTGGCCATTCCTGGAACTTGCTTCTAGCCCTGGCGAGTCGGTGTGGTGCTGGGGGCTGGTGCAGGAGAGGGGGCTGCTGGCTTGCCTGCCCTGCCCTGCCCTGCCTGCCGCAAGGTGGATGGAAACACAGCCATCAGCTGGTGAGCAGCTCAACCAGCTCTGATTCCCTGCCCTGGCTTTCCTTGCAGCTCTGCACCTGAGCCAGCATGGCTTGAGCAAGGAGGGCTTTTCTTCCATGCAGAGATCTGTGAAGAGAGGAAGATTTTTCTGAGGGAATTAAATGAATAAAATGAGTGACTTTGACATGGTGGCATAGTCCTGTACCAAGCTTTCTGCCTCAGGAGGTGATAGCCTGCCCCTCTGCCAGATTTGCCTCTGGAGTCTGTTAATGGCTCCTGCAGAGCAGCCCCTGACTGCCTGGGGAAACCACACCAGTGGTGTGGTTTTGCCTAGGTCAGTTCTTCCAGCCTTCATGTTTACTCCTCAAGGGTATAGGACTCTTCAGGCTTCATCTTGATAGGTGAAGAACAGCATCTATATTCCTTGGAGATCCCACCCTCAAACATGTCAGGAAGATTTTTGTCAGAGGCGGTTCTGCAGCTGGTGTGGAGCACCTCTGCTTGCAGAAGTCCCTGTCTTGCTTCTGAGGAGCTGAGGTCTTCAAGGTGCAGAGGGTAGCACAAGAAGCTTGGAAAACACTCCAGATAAATACCTGAGGCCCAGAGAAGTGGCAGTCCTGGTCAATAGGCTTAACTTAAATGAGAGTGTACCCAGCTCTTCCATCAAGACCAGAGCTGATACATAGTAGGCAGTCTGATCACAGGCTGCTTCTACCAATACAGGCTCCTAGGTGCTCTACCTGGTCATTTTGTGGAGTTGAAATATTTTGCCAAGGAAGGGCTTGTCGGGTCCTGCCATGTAATCTAGCCATCTCAGGATAGCTGATGCTGGTGATTTTCTTTGGAGATATGTGGTAGTTCAGCCATCAAGTATGTGCCCCGGGAGTGAGCCCATCCAGCTTCCTCTAACTTCTTTCAAACAGCAGAAAAATTTGGTGTCTCCTTTTAGGTGCAACAGTGCCATGGTGTTGAGTCCTAACACCTATATGGGACCTTGGAAATATGCTCAAGGAAGTCAAACATTTCCATACAGTTAACTTTAAATTACCAAAGCTGAGAATCTCTTGGCTCTCTTCCACTGACATACAGGGTGACATAAGCTTCACGTAAGTGGCTTCATTAGCTTAAGAGGAGCAGAGTAAAATTGAAAGAGTTTTGTTTAAGAAAAATTTTCATAATTGGATGCAGTAGTCAATGATGATGCATCAAGTACTTCTAGGTGGTTGTGTTATCACTATATTTAAAATGAGTGTTGAGTTTAAGAAACCAACATGCTCTTTATGGTCCATTTGTGGTCTTCAAGATTTTGGCAATGTGTATATACTGCTTCTTGGGAGCTATTGAAGTTGCTGCAGTGGTAGCCATATGATTCTCTGTATCTTCTCGTTTTGTGTGGCCTTTGTATGATCTACACCTTAAAAAAAAAAAAAAAAGAAAAAATGGGGGAGGGCAGGGGATAAAATACTTAAGAGTGAGGACAAAAATGATGGAAACATCATTTGCAGAAAGAGCAGTTGATTTAGCTGGTTTAGCCCAAGAAGCTTTGGCTCTATCAGAGGAGAACTTTTCTGCTGTATTTAATTAAATTTGCCAAGCTGGAACAAGCCCTGGCATAGCAGTTTCAACCCCTGCCTTTGCTAGTCAGCAGCATTCAAAGCTGCAGAGAGGTGATGAAAAACGCTGAGCAAATGCTGTGTGAACTAGGGAGTCAGCACTGAAATGCCTTCTTGACCTAGTGGTGGTGGTGGGTCATTTCCTCCTTCTGAGGCAGTTTGGGACATTTGGGCATGTGTCCAACACACAAAAATGAATTGCTTGCCGCAGGCAGCACAGATTGTCACTGCAGGAATTTTCTTCCTTGCAGAGGTCTGTGTGTGCGCTCAGCGCTGTCCGGACAGGTGCTGCACAAGCTCTGCTCTGGAGAATGCGTCTGATCTGATCAAGCCTTTATGGAGAAGGAAAATTGAGATTACTTGGGAGCTGTGAGAGGAAGCCAAGAGTTTTCACATCCCATTACTCAGGAGCGTTATTTGTGCCTGGAAGAATAAGGGTATAGTAAAGGAGTCTAAATCCTGAATTTTAATCCTGATGTGGCATTGACAGTAGGTCCCAAGGAGCTTTATGTTCTCTTTCCTGCAGTCTACTGGAAAAAATGTGTTATTTGTACAGGGCAATGAAAGCATTGGCTATGAAAGCTGCAGTTATTTTCACGTACAGTTGGACAGTTCTGAACCAGTTCAATGCTGAGTGGTTTCAGCCTGCCTGGTGAGATGATAGGGGACTAACATCCTACCAAATTAGTTGTTACTTTTGTTGGGAAGGGGAGGAGCAGTGTGCAAATGAATGCCTTCCATTTGAGTTCATTTGGAGCCGTGGATGTAGGAGCTGCTGTTTTTGTTTGATAAACTTGATAACCCTCATCTGCTGTAACAGTGATTTCAATTGGAGGAAGATAAATTGAGGTGGAGAAGGAAATTGGAGGGCACAGGCTCAAGCCTGAGCACGAAGGAGGTTTTAATAACCTTGTAAAATGCATGTTGCTCTGGTTCAGGATGAATGCCAACTCTTCAAAGTTTTTTAAGGTAAAAAGGCAGAGACCTCTAATTGTTCAGATATATTTGAATATAATATTTGAATATATTTGAGATGCCTCTTAGAAGCGAGCCAAATTTCAACCATCAGAACAAGACAGAAGACTATGTAACTTCCTTGTGAAAACAGACAGTCTCGCTGCTGGGTTTGTGTTCTCAGTCCTAGAATGAGAGCTTTCTGTCTGAGCTATCCAAAATACTGATTAGTAAGATGTGCTGACAAAAAGCAGGAATTTAATGCAGTCAGGGGAGAGTGATGTAGTTTATCTGTGGGCGTGGGTGTGCCTCTGTGGGTGTGTGAGATTCCTGCCCTGGGTTAAGGGAGATGGTGTGTGCTTCTGTTGGACCCAGAGGAAATGACTTTAAGTGCAATGAATAGTGTTGGGGTAGGGGGGTGTGTGTGTGTGTGTGAAGAATAGAGTTTCTTCCTAACTTCGGGTTGTCTTTTAGGTTTGTTTTTTGTTTGGTGCACTGCATTAAAATAGCTCAGTTACAAAGCTTGAGGTGAAAAAGTACGCTTAAAACAGGAATACAGACTATTTGGAAACGTGAAGTTGCAGAAGTTTGTGGAGGAGAAGTCTGTAACCTAAGAAGCAGACAAAACCAATAAGAAACCTGATAGTTTTTCCAGGTTATAAAGGAAAAAAGATTATCAGACAGAAGAGTGACGAGTTGGTGATGCTGAAAGTCAGATAGTTTTACAACACTAAAAAAATCCTTAAAGCAGAGATACACAATCCCTGGGACGCTGAGGGTGGTGGTAGCTGTTCTTTCTCCACATCAGTGGGAAAGCGGGCGCGTGTGAGTGTGTGTGTGTGTGTGTGTGTGTGTACAGATGCATATGCAGATCAAGTTCCTCTCTTCCATCACAGCTGAAGGGAGCCCAAATAACCAGGGTTGTTAGAAAATGGAGTTTCTGCAGGCTCACAACTCTCTGACCCTTTTCCCCTTGCTAGATGAGAATTCAGTGGAGTTTTCTGATCCTAAACGAGAGACTATGATCTTGATGGCCAACGGGTACAGCTTCGAAGAATCATGGAAACTTAATGGCGGCTTGTGTGATTTTTTTTTTTCTGCACCAGATCTGAGAATTAAATAACTGTAATAATCTTTTGCATGGGGTGTCCAGTCAGTGATTTGAGGAAAGAAGCCTACTTCATTTGGTGCTAAGAGTCCTTGCAGATGAAGAATGTGCAGTGGCTTTTTTTTATGGTACATGACAACTGATTCTAATGCTTGTTCAAGAGCCTCGTTATTCCACAAGTCCTGTTATTCTACCAGGAGTGATCCTCTGAATTTCTCCAAACTTTTCACTTATGTTAATGGTAGAAATTTTGACATCTGGTTCCCTCACTCTGTCCCTCAGTTCACTAACAGAAAGTTGTGGAAACATGAAACAAGAAATCAATCTTTTTTTGTGTGTATGTGTTCATGATGAGTCAAGATAGTGTTCTTAACTTCCTTAGGACTCTGAATATAAAATCCATATTTCAAAATCTATGAGGTAAGAAGTAAAAAGATATAAATGGGAGTTTCTAAGGGGATTTGTTGAGATAGGTGATGTACAGGGATTACCCCATATATACATTTTTTTGTGCTACAAGATCAACTAATGTTAAACCTCTGACAGACCAAATCACAGTATTGCTTAAATGGGTACAGCATTTACATTTTTCTTGTGATATGGCTCTGATGCACAGTCATTTACCTCAGGCTTATTCAGAAGCCTTGCTTGTGTAAAAGCACAAGCTCAGTTACATCCACATTCACCAAAATGTTCAGTCGTCTTCAAAGCAACTAATGGGTGACAGCTGTCTTTTTGTTTGTTTGTTTCTTTTGAAGGTAGCAGGTGGTGTTATCAGCCAGGGTAGTGCTTTTGGGGGCTGCATGGTCTTTGTCCCTACAGTGCAGGTATCACATAGTTCTGCAAGGTGATGTGCAGCTTCTGAAATTGGCTGGAAAAGTTGTCCTGCTGTTGTAGCAGTGAGTGAAGACTGAGTTAGTTGTTTCAGTGCAGTGGTGACAGTTGCTGCACCACTGGCAAAGCAGTGACTGGATGAAGAGAAGAGTTGCAACCATTCATGACAAATTTTAGGGACATGTATGATTTGATCGGGACTGGTCTGTCTGGTGACACTTCACTGCACAAAAAGACTTCGCTGAACTATCATGCTAAAAATCTCGTGGGTGGGAGCATGGAACAAATTTTGACAGTTTTCAGAGA
This sequence comes from Strix aluco, assembly GCF_031877795.1. Taxonomy (NCBI): domain Eukaryota; kingdom Metazoa; phylum Chordata; class Aves; order Strigiformes; family Strigidae; genus Strix; species Strix aluco. The sequence continues at coordinate 17,924,405 of NC_133935.1, read as the reverse complement.
CCATTTACCTATATCTGAAATTCTTTCCTTCAAAAACAATTTTCAAAGTTTTCTTATTCTTCAATCTTTGACTCTTATATTGGAGTATTAGCAAAAAAAGAGGATTATCTTGAGGGCATGTAAACTTTTTTTGCAAGAGGGAATGCAGTGGAATAGGCCTCAGAGGACTTGTTCTGACAGCAGTACATACCCTTCAGAAGAGTCCTCTGCTCTGTAGGCTTTGTCTTTCTCCATGATACTTAATCTGTCTAGTAGGAAAGAGGTCTTATAACTCTGCTGTCTGTCTTACCTTGCTACATCTCCAAAGAAAAGCAGTTTCCTTTTTGAAATATACCAATTTAATGTAAGATGACTATGTTGAAATATGTTCTATTGCTTGGTTAAATTTAGTTGGAAGGTTGCATTAAAACCTAATTTGTCTCATTCAGGCAATCCCACATGTTGATTAAGTAGCTTGACCTGCAAATGCTGTTCCATGCTGTGTATCCATGTCACCAAAGGGTCAGCCTAATGCCAAAGAGGATTCGGAGTGCTTCCTACTACCCAGTAATGGTGGATAACCTGCATGGCAATTCCTGTCCTGGTCAGATGTACTATTCATCTTGTCTAACAGCTGGTATGTGCTGTTGCTATGGAGTATGATTTATCGACAGTGTTATAAAATAACTCTCCCTAAGGGGGCACATCTTCATGGTTACCCTTTGGAAAGGCTGATTTACATACTGAAATAGTAGGGAGCTTGTGTGTGTACACATGCATCCTTCTGCTGAGCCCAATGCACTGGGGTGGGTGGGCATGGGCAATGGCCAGTCAGCTTTTCATCCTCTACTGACATCGAAGGGAGTTTTTGGTTTGCTGTCTCCTGTGTACCCAGAGTTCTCTTCATGAGCATCCCCAGCCTGTGAAGTAAGTCAGGTGATGCCTGTATAACTTTGTTCTGTTTGGTGGATGGGATTTATCCCTATCACTGTATTACACTTCTGTTGCAACTTTTAACCTTATTTTGGAAAATGATTTAGTCAGTTGGGGCAGGGGGAGTCATAGCTTCTTGAGACACGATATTTTTGAAAGTGAGAAAGAGGAGGACGTAGCTATTTGGATTGCTTCCTTGAGGCTGCTAGATTGACTTTCTGAAGACTGTACCAGTGCAGGCAGACTTGATGTTTTTGAAGAATATGCTTACTGCTCTTTTACACAGTATTAGGAAACTATTCTGGCTCAGGAAGATGCTGGACCCCTCTCATAGTCTAAGAAACTGTACCAGCAGTGCATGCATTGCCCCTGAATGGGAGCTGGTGCACCCTGCCTTTTTGGAACCCTGTCTCAAATGGTACAGCAGCCTCTTAGTGCATGGTTACCCATGCTCAACAAGCCATGGTCCTTCAAACAGAGGCAAGAATATGAAGAAATAAAATATTAAGCAGATTGAAGTTCAATGTAATCACTCCGTTAATCAAAACTGCCCTGCTATTTAGCACAAAACCAGTTGAAACAAAAGTAATGGACTCATCAATATGGATTTCATTCATTTGCAAATGTTTCCATCAATACTTTGCTCTTTGATGTATTCATTTTATCCAGTTCATTTGTTATGTAGCTATTATTTCTCACCAGTCTCAGCCCTCCATAGGAGGCAACTTGCTTTGACGAGATTCAGTTTATCAGCATGTTTGCTCACTGCAGGCGTGCCAATGAAGTTGTTTATCGGCCTCATGTTTGGGCTTGCCTATAGAAAATTCCTGGGAGAGCCCCAAGAACCCTTCTAGGAAGAGCAAAAGAGAGCTTCTAGGTCCTATTTTAATTTGTGTTTTTATGTCGTGGTTGGCTGAGGGTTCAGCAGATCTGCACCTCCGAGCACATGGGAAGCAGTGGCACAAGCTGAAAGAAGAGGTTTGGGGGTGCTCCCCTCCAGAGTCCTGCACTCAGGCTGCATGTTCTTCCCTGCTGTTCCCTTCTCCCACCTCCTTTCTAGGCAGTATCCCTGAGCTGTCCCTCAGGAGAAGTAGAGATACCAAAACCTTGTCTTCTGATGAGAATTGATGTACAATATCTGTGGGGTCGAGGAAGAATAAAGTCCTCTTGCTAAAACTCTCCTCACAAAGGGGATGTGAAGTACTTTGGATATTTAAGAAAGGCTTAAGGTCCCACTATTTATGGTGGTTGCCTATAACAAATCTCTCATAGAAGTGGTTGCCTATAACAAATCTCTCGAAGAAAAGGGAGGGCGGGAAATGTCTTTGAGAGTTGTGTGAGCACTTGACATGGGTGGACTGGGTGCTGTATGACTCTGAGTAGCTGCTCCTGGACTAGCTGTCATTGATGAGAAGATTAAATATCCTTTCAGTATAAAACATAAGTTGATGTATATTTTAAATGTGATCCTGTGGTTCATATTCCAAGGTCACAGCTTTGGTTTACAAGGACAAAGCTTTTGGTTGCATTGCAAGGTGGGTAGTGGCTCTAGGAGGTGTGTGAGGGAGTGCATCCTCCTAGGGCAGAACACAGGGCACTGCCTTGATGTGTTTTGGAGAACCGCAGTACCTGTCTGAATCAAAAGCTTTTGCAGGTTGCATAAACTATTTGGTACAGCATGGCACAAGGTAATGCAGCACATTGTGAAATATTAATGTAGATCCTAAAATCTTGCTTTAAAAAGTTGTTAAACTTTCATTACAACAAGCGTGGTTTAGACACCTCATTAAAATGTTAGAACTTGATGTTCAGTATGTGAGTTCAAGCAGGAGATTATCCTGAAATATGCATGGAAACAGGATTTTCCCTGCCCTTCTTTTCCTTCAAAATAGTAGGGAGGAGGCATCAGAAAGTAAAGTATGACATTAGCAGTGCCAGTTACAGGATTTAAGTCACTAGGTTCATATTCATAAACTTACCCCGGGAAGTAAAAAACAATTGTTCATCACAGTCTCCTTAATGGGGCCCATAAATCTCCCTGACCTAATGAAAGCTGCAGAACGCAAGAGGAACTTTGATTCTATAATGAAGTTACAAGGTTCATCATGAGATTGAGGAAGTCCCTGTCCATGCTTACAGGACTTGTCCCTGTATTTTGTCTAGCTGAGGATTGGTCAGGTATTTCACCTGACAACACTGAGCTCATCCCAGTCAGATGAGTGGCATCACCAGGGAACTATGGAGTTACAGTCACCTTATGGGTCTTGTCTGTGGTCATTTTACAAGCTTCTTGGCTTAGCCAGGCATAACATTTTTCCTTTACTAAAGAGTTGTCAATGGTATGGCACCATTTTAAGTAATGCATAATCCTTAATGTAGGCTCTGAAGGACTGTGTGTAATGATTGATTTGGCAGTGCTTTGGAGCACCCCATTTGCAGCTAGGTGGTCCATGTCTCTGAAACAGAGAACTCGAGCACTGTTGCATACATCTCTAAGAGGGCCTTTTGTTCTTAGTTACAGCAATTATGGTTCAGTGGTTCTGTAAAACTGGTAGTTCTCTTAATTTGATCCTTTCTTTAAAAATAACAAATACATTTAAAAAAAAATATATCCCTAGCTCACTGTTCCAAAGCAGTGAAGAGCCTCGGGCTCTTCAGGTGCAGGCTTTTCTCACTGCAGTAGTTGCCTTGGTGTAAATTATAAATGCAGTCATGCTGAATAACAGCGTATTATTAGACTGCCTTGCAGTAATGTGTGTGAGAGAGAGTGGGAGGGAGGGCAGAAATGAGCAGTATCCTCCTAAGAGGAAGTCGCTGGCTACACATTTGGAAAACCCCAGGATTACCACTTTGTAAAGCCACTCTTTGGTAAGGTAGCTATGAGAACCTTCTTTCAAAAAGAGGTAATTAAATTTTTTTCATCATCCTACATTTCAGGTTGGTTTTCACATGTTTAATTGTTCCTTTCCTTTCTTCTGTGTCCTAACAGTTTTCTTTTGCAAGTTTGGAGTCTCAAATGCTAGAGAGAATGTCTGTCTTTTATGTCATTTTTTTGAACCAGTGCCCATTAAAATATTTCTTCCTTTAAATAAAAATTTCCACTATTCAGAAATCTAAAACTTCCTTTTGTCTGTGAAACCAGAGGTGGTTACCCTGAACTGTTTAAAGCTGGTGTTGCTTGCTTCCTTTTCTCCATATCCTCCCCATCCTCCAGGTGTCTTTTTAACACGAGACTGAAACCATCTCTGAGACATCACTAGCCTACCATGCAATGCACTGGGGCTTGTGGAGACTTTTATATTGTAATTAACTTGCAGATGTTTAACATGAAAATTTTATATGTGGATCTGAATGTAGCATTATTTACAATCTGTAAATAGAACAAGGGCAGGGCTTTGCAATAATAATGAGACTTGTTAGTCAAAAGAAATGTGAAAATCTGAAACAGAGATGTCTGAGATCCTTTTGTGGCACTAGTAGCAAAATAAATTGACTCAGCTGCACAGGTGCTTAGAACAACAAGGACACAGGAAATAGAAATCTTTAATTTCTCTCGTAAAGCCAAAACTAATAAGCACAGCTTGTGGTGCCTATTTCTAGCCAGTATAAGCCTTCTTGGTAGATCACTTGTAGTCTTCTCCTGACAACAGTCCAGATGTAAAGGCTGCTGGCTCTGGGTTGGATGTGAAGAGCTTGAAGTGACACGAGTCTACGTTTTATTTGGTTTCTGTAATGCTACAAAGATTATAATTCTAAAGCTCTGATGGCAATTAGAGGTGACCAACATTATACAGAGCATAAAAGTACTGGGGATTTTCCACGTTACTTACCACATCAGCTGTACTTTTGCAGGGACCTGTGGGGTCCCAAGCATTGCTGAAAATCTGATTATTACAGGCAAAGCAGATAGCAGCCTGTGGGGACAAAGCCACAGCGTTGGTTAAAAGTGAATGTGTGTAAGACAGACTGGAGAGCTTGTTTGAGCAGTAGCGATAGGAAATCATAAATGGGCCAGGGAAATGGTAATGATTAAAGTTATAAGAAAAAGAATATGGATGTGTCTGATCCTTGCTAAATACTTAACAAGTGATGCTAAGGCAGCATGGAGAACAGAGTATTCATCTCTTCCTGCCTCCTCCCCAGCCTGAGCCTGCAGAGCAGGGACACAGATGAGAAATTAAGCAGAAGATTGCAGCCACTTTAAGGACAGCAAATCCCGTTCCCTAAAATGTATGTAGATGGTTACTGAAGCTTCATTTTATATTCTGCTTCATCCCTTATGTGGCCTCACAGAGATCCTGTAATTTTTGCAATTACTTGAAATATTTCAATGCTCCTTCTGAATTAAGGCAGAAAATTGTGCAGATAAGTACCAAAAGATTATTTACTTTTTCTTTAGATTGTGGACATAATAATTGCTTAAAAGTTATTGTATTCGCTAATTTATAAAAAAAGGACATTATGCTTTCTTATTATGTACAGGCCTGTCCCTTTTAATGAATGCAATATGAACATGTTCCCATCTTTTTTTGTCCAGTTGTTTATTGTAGTATAGTGTTTTAAATAGCTGTTACTGAACAATTGAATGTGTCTTCAAATATGCTTTCAGATTAGTTTTATTGCTAGTGTGAAAAGTAACAGATGCCTTAGGGTGGCAGCTATCTTAATGTTCTTTAGGAGAAGGGTGTAAATCCACAGATACAGGGCACCTAGGTACACCTTTTTGATCCATACCTTTTTATTTCACTTGCTCCTGAGTGTTCCCTTTAACATCTCTAGTCTACTTGGGCTATGTATTTGGTTGGCTTTGTTCTTGTGACTGGATTTCTTTTAAGATAACTAACTTGTGTTTGTTCATCTTTCTTGAAAGAAAGATGATGAGCCAGAACTGAGTCATTTTATACTTTGAAGGATTAAGTAAAATTTGGGACACTAGATTTACTGGTTAGGGTGAATGTTGCAGTGAAGTCGTATTACCGAGGTCCGTCACTGTTCATCCAGTCGTCATGCTGTGGTCCGTTAAACAAAACCACAGCTACAGGAAACATATGGTTTCAGTTTTAGCGGCACAATGTGTTAAGCAATTCACGATTTGTGTTCTTAACCTGTTTATTGAGCCGATTTTTTCTGTCAGTAGGATTTGTTTGTTCTAGGGTGGCTTGTGTCAGGCTTTCCTTTGCCAATTTATTGGTGAGGCACTGCGTATGTTTACAACACAGATGTCTGTCTCCTACAATGCAGTCATACAGTTCCCATTCAAATTGAGCTTTTTTTAGAGCCATTTGAATGTTTTTAATATTCAAGCCCACTGCAGTCTCATAACTTAACCTACCAGCTGAAGTAAAGGCTTTTAAATGAGACTCTTCACTGCTGTTCCTATGGTTACACTGGAACAGAAACCTGCTAAATAGGAGCCAGAAGAGCACAGAAAATCTTCTAGTAACAGTTGCTATCATTATTGCAACTTTACAATTTCCAATTTATTATTTTGTTTCCTTTGCAATATTTTTTCTTTAAGTGGAAGTGTATATTTCTGAGGATTAGTGGCTGCTACTGTTGGAAAACAGTAGCTAGTAGATGATGGAGACAGCCCCCCAGGAAACAGGTTTTTGTTCTGCTTGCAAGTGGATTTATTTTTTACCCCCTTCTATCAGAGTCAACTTAAATTGCAAAGCACTCTTTATGTGCAATTCTAAGAGATAATTCCTGGGTTAGCTGTAGGTGACTTGCATGCAAACTACAAACCAGTGTCAATGTACACCTTTCTATCAGATGGTGGGAGTAATAAGTGGTATGTTAACTGCTATTGTGGGGAAATAATACATATTTAAAGCAAACAACCAGCAGTCCCTTGAGCGCTGGAACAAATGGACCCCAGGTCTCCTGTGGATTTGCCTTGTGCATGATTGATTTTTACTGTCTGAGAATGAGCACAAGCCTTTCCTTACAGCTGGGGCATTTTGTGGTGTTTCCCTCACGTCGCATCTCCAGGGGAAAGCTCACACGGCAACGCTGGTGGGAACTATGGTGTCCTCCTCCCTCTCTCATCCCCACCTTATGCCCACCTTTGGGTTGGAGCAGAGGGGTGTCCCCACTTACCCAGTTTTGCCATCTACTTTTGCTAGGACAGGAGTGTATCGGGTCACTGCTGCAGTCTCCATACTCATCGCTTGGGCTCCCTGGAGAGGTGTGTGGAGAGGTTAGGGCACCAGGCTTCTCTTGCCTGGAGGTTGGAGAGGACATGGCAGGTCCTGGGAAGCCACTGAAGGGGTGCAAGGCTGGATCAGCCCCTCTCCATCTCTCCAGGGTGGTGCCAAGCAGGCGGCTGGCTGCCCCTCCAGCACCTGCCTGCATTGCGTCTGCTTTGAGCTGCCTCTCCCAGAGAGCTCCTTCCTTTGCCTAACCTTCCTTGGGCAGCAGATTGAGATGTCGCTTCTCTTATCTCACTAACACTGGTGAACGCAGAGTTTCCACTGGAGAGCAAAGTGAATGGTACCTGTGGGAAGGCATGTTACCTGCTTGGGAAATGACCTCCTGGGGCTTGTTCTGGTTCCTGTTTAAAAGCATTGCCCTTCTGCACTACAGCAGGCTGAAGCCAGCTTTTGTACTGCAAAAAGCCCAGGGTAATTAGACTCTATATAAATAACACTTGAGGACACATTAAAACAGAAGCATCTTTATTCTAGCTGCTCTCTGGATACGTGAGTTTGCCTTGCTTTTTAGATTGTCGTAAAGAGGAGGAAAAAAATCAGACAATAATCACATAATGCAAGCTTTCTTTCTCTTTTATAACATGTTTGTGACTCAAGTCATTTGTGAGATCTGTCAAACAAAAATGAGAGTAAAGAAGTATAGAGTTGTAATAGAGATGGTTTGGGAGGGATGGAAGGGAAAGTGGCAGGACTACAAATTGTGAATTAGGGGGTTGCTTCCTGCTCTGAATAATTTCAAGCTGTATTACACAGCATGGTGCCTACTGGAGCAATCCTTGCTTGTATCTCAGTGGTAAAGTGTCAAGAATACCTGGGGCCAGTGGGGTCAGAAATAGCAACAAGCTGTTGGGACATTGGGAGGTAAAGCAGCAAATCAATAAACTGTAGCAATATATACCTGTTTTTCAATCATGACTGTGATAAATTAATTGCTTTTGGTGGTGGACTCTGCCCTTTGAGTCAGCAGCTTGGTTCTGACCTGTGGATGTTACCTGGCACTGGGGGTTTGGGGCTCCCTGGGGGGGTTTGGGTGCTCTCATCCCCTGTTCTGCTGCTGCCAGGGAGCCAGCCTGGCTGTGTCCTGCCACGCACAACACAGGAGGAGCCACCTCCTCAGTGCCACGCTGTTGTCTCCAGAATATCCAGAGGATAGAGGGTTTGGCATAGTGATAGTGCTCTGGGATAGCCACCCTGAAGAAAGGGAGTATCTTGTGTCCATCACTTGGCCTGAAATCTTATCTACTGTTAAGCAGCTTGAGGTAAACATGAAAATTTTTTTTTCTTAATTAAATAAATCATAACATTGAAATGCAACACATAGTTGCAAAGTTGAGGTAAACAGGTGAACAGGGATGAAAGGAAAACTAGAGCTATCATTTCTTGGACTACCTTCTGCCAGCCAAACAGCTGGCTGTCCCTCCCTGCTCTACGGAGGAACCAGGCAGCTGTGTGCTGGGGAGATCCTCACATCTGTCTAACCCCCCTGATCTACCCAAGAATCAGGCTGTGTGCTGGTATCTCGTCAAGCCTCACGTGCTAGAGGGCTGTTGGCAAATCACATATGAACCTTGTAAGTGTATATGGGGTGTAACTGTGATCAACGCACCTTGCATGCTATTGAAATTTCACCTGAGACCAGCAATGACTGTAGTCAGTCACTCGGGGTGATGGTTGGTTTGAAGATAACTTGTGCAATTTAGTCATAAGGACTAGTGTAGCAAAGTGAATGACAGAAATACATTTGAGTGCCTCCTTTCTGAGGGATGATGGAATGATGAACGCACTGCTTGTCCAGTGCTGGATCTGAGACTTCTGCTAAGCTTCATCTGTAATAATGTTTTAGCAGAGGTGAATTTCCAGCACTGGTGCAGTAAATAACTCTGCCATGGTAATTTTACTGAAACATTTAGTGAGGGTTGCTGTCTGCTAAGAGGCTGGCATTTCTCCCCAGTCTGCTACTTCCAGGGAAGTGAAATTATTGTTCCAGAAGCTAGTGGTTTATTGGTGTTCATCCTGAGATGCTTAAAATCTCCTTCAGTCTTTGATATGGTTATCTTTACGTAAACATGGTAAGTCTTGGAGGTAAAATGGGGAACTTCAGAAAAGCTGTTAACTGCATGAATACATTCTGAATTTAAAATAGTAACACTTCTGTCTTGTCGATATATAGACATATAGAAGTTCACTTTGTACTTTCCCCTCTCCTTCTGTGCCCATTTTGTCTTTTAACAAAGTTTCTGTTTTTATTTCTCAGCATGATCAGTAAGACTGCCTTTTTCTCTTCCGTGTGTGTAGAAGCTGTCTATTGAATAGCTGATGAGGGAAAGGTGTTTAGATTGTGACCTGAAGCTGGTTTCTGCATGGCCAGGTCCTTCTGCACAGAGTTCCCCAAATGGCTTTAAATGCAAAGTTCCTTTGGTCTACATCTAGACACTGAGAACTACTGAGAAATATCAATTTCTTCTATTTGCTCACTGGGCAAGATTTAAGCCTTATGACAGGCCAGCAAAGAGTTTAGTGAAATTCCTTCTTTTGGCAGGATTTTGATGGTAGTTGCTTGTGGGGTTGATGAAGTAGCAACTAGTAGCTCTGGGAACCTTGTTGTGATATTGAGAGTCCTACTCTGCAAAGGGTGATGTGGTGCCTTCTTCTGCAGGTACTCAGATAATTGGAAGATACTGGTTTTTGCTGAAGATAGCTGCCAGAGTCCTTCAGGTGTGTGCTTTATTTGTTCTTAATAAAATGGAGAAAGGAGTCACCTTTTTAGTGAAGGTGCTACCCTTGTACTAGAATGTCGGTGCCATACCTGAGTGGAGAGGAGGGACATCTTTTTTAAAATGAGTAGGATGTAGGAAAATAGATTAAGCTTTGTGTTTTTACTCATTTATGGTTAGTATATGTGAAACAGAAGTTCTGTAGCCGCTACTAAACTTGTAAGAAAAGTTAATTGATAGATTTTCTTTTCACTTTTTCAAGGACAGAATTTCATTTCCCCTACCTCAGCCCTCCTTCTGGTGATCTTGAACAAAATGAACTGAAGAGATGACATTTTTTTCCCCTTGCTCTTTCTGCCATTCAAGAACATATGGGACTCAAATCCTGTTAACAGGAAAAAAGGTTGGTTTTTTTTTTTTAAATGAACTTTATAATTAAGACAGCATATTGCTCTTTTGGAGTGTTGTAGGTGACATATGAAGTAAACCTAAAATAAGGAATATCTTTCTTTACATGCCTTTAGTTCTTAGGATCTCCTTTGTTGGCTAGACACATCACTTGGGAGTTACCACTCATAGCCTTCTCCACAGCTGTCTGTGTGCCAGTCCCTGCTCTCACACTGTTATTTAAGGGCTGGTTAGGAGAATTCCCATGCACGTGAAGCTGGGCCGGGAGCAGACCGCAGGAGTGTTCATGCACTGACTGAAAATCCGGACCACTGGGTTATGTTTGAGATCGTTCTTGCATGTCTCCTTTCAACGTATTAATGGTGCACTTCTCTTTTTTTTTTTCTTTTTTTTGTGCAGTAAGCCATTTTTGGTTGGTATCACCTCTTCTGGAAGGTGAGAGGGAAATTTAGACCCAGCCTCTTCCCACTCCAGCAAGTGAAAAAACCCCAAATTGAACAGTTTTCATGCCTGAAGGCAAGTGTTTTACCTCTTATGCCATGTTTAATCAGACTCTTGCTATTCATTTAGAAAGAAGCTATAGCTGCATTCTGTGAGGATACTTGCATCCTCATATGATTGTAAAACACTTGAAGTTTGCTTGCTGGATCAGGCCACGCAGGTACTAGAAACCAGACAAAGTGATGCCTGAACTGTACCTAACGTGGGCCGGAGCTTTGTCTCTGGTGGCTGAGGGAGGAAACGCGATGGGAAGGAGCATCCTGCAGAGCTGGAGGTGGCCAAGGAATTTTCAGGCTAAAGGAGGATTTATTTAATGAACCCATAAACCCCGAATCAGTGGTCAGCCAACCCTGCAAGTGCCAAAAGCCAGGCTTTTTATATATGTAGAAGGAAAATCCTGTGGTGCTATACCCACTTTTGGATATGAATTTAAAGTTTTTCAAAGACCAGAGAGCTCAGCTGTGTGTTATTTTTCCATTAAATCCCTTTTGTAAGAGCCTGAGTAATACCAGCCTTGCTAATGTTAAGTTTGTGAAAGCAGTTCACATGCAAGTGTTGCCTCTGTGCATGTGCTGCCTCTGGGAAGATGATGTATTCTGTAATTCATGTCAAGAGATCTGTGCCTCATTCTACAAGCGGACATGATGCTTCAGATCAAATCAATAGATCACTTCTGAGCAGGAAACCTTCCAAACAGGATACCTCCTGCATTTAAAAAGTATTGTAGGTAATACTGCTATACAGGTACTAACTGTCAGCATGCTGATAAGGGCATCTTATTTTAGAAACTTCCTTAGCTTCGCAGGTGCTCTTTAAAGCATCTCTGAGGTTGGTGAGTATCTTTTACATGTGGAGAGCCAGGCCATTGTAGCCCAAGGTGCTCCCCAAGGAGGGGAACAAGGAAGTGTATGATTAAGTGATGACAGAAATTTCCCTTCAGACTACACCAACAAACAAAAAGCATAGCCTTAACCTCTTGCTATTAAGGCAGCTTTCGCAGCTACGCATAACGCAGTTTTAACCAAACCAGAGAACAGGTGAATGAGGAAGATATAAGCACCTTGTCAAAAAATACTTTGGTTGTTTCTCTTCAGATTGAATCTTCTCGACTCTTTCTTCTTTCCCTATTTCTCCATATCTAAACCAAGAGCAGAAATCATCTAAATGAGTCTTTACTTATACTGCTTCTCTCAATCTTGATGCATCCTAATTTTAGTTATGTTCTGTGGCCTTAACAGTATATTGTCAGTCGTAATGGTTTTGCACCTAAAGACCATCTGTCCTTAAATATATACCAGAATGACTTTAGAAGGCATGTTGAGTTTTGCTTTGGCAACAGTCTGGAGATGCCTGTGTGCCTGATGAGCTTTATGGTGTTGCCCAATACCATAATACAAGCATCTTAAGTTAGCTGGATAAATGCTGATTGATTCCAGTCTTTCAGCACAGGAGAAAAGCAGAACAGGAGGAAAAAGTGGTAGTGAAATTAGGGCCTGCTGCTGCCTTAAGGGCACTGAGAAGACGGGGGGCTTATGGAGGCAGGAGGCTTCTCTCTTCCTGGAGCTGGAAGAAAAGGAGATGGAGAAAAATATGCTCCAAGTAAAGTATACACTGACTGTCTCTGAAAAAAAATCTGAGGGCATTCTGCTTGTAATCTTTCCCTCCAGAAACCTTTCTTTTTAACCTTTAGCTCTTACCTGGGCTAGGGAGTTCGCTTTACACAAAGCTTATGCTTGCCCTGTGGCTTATTTGAACCCAAGCAAAGGGACCTGACCAAGTCGCATCTTGCACCTTCCAAGCCAGGTTGGTATTGCTGGCTTTTAGGATTTGCTCTGTCCTTCTGTCTCGTGCTGGGCTAATTTAGCCTCATCTTGGTAAACAAGAAAAGGGTCCTTATTCAACAGATTTGAGCTGGAGTGACTGCAGCTGTCGTCTGGTCTGTGTGCAAACCAATTTTGTTCATTCCCTCGCCTGGCAGGAAGCCTGCACCAGCATTGTGTCGGGACTAATCAGCATTAAACCGATGTCAGGAGGGCTGTAGCAGGCTGCCCTGTAGCAAGGCAAGAGCAACAAGGCTGTTCAGGAGGGATTAGCTAAGTCCTGCCCGGGATGCAGCTGTGCTAGGAAAGGCACTGAAACTGTACGGAGTGTTTTTCTTGGGCCTTCTTGTTGTGAAAGTCCCTAGCCAACTGCCAAAAAAAAGTGGCTTCACAGTGAGAAATCAGCATGATTTGCTGTATGTGACCATAAATATGGAAGCCAGGAGAAGGTGCAGTGTCCATGGAGCCGTAATAGCCAGGAGATACAAATGGTGCCTTTGAGCATACTGGGCTTTCTTCTCCTGGAGAAGCAAGGCAGTGGGTAATGAGTAAGTTCAGTGTGTGGTCTCCAGCCAAAAGATGATGTTAGTGATGCTGCTGCTAGTCATATGTTATACCATAATAGATGTGTTAGTACTCAACAACATGAAGGTTGGGAGGTAGAAGTATTTCTGAGAGAAGACCTGAGGCTTGGCAAGGGATGATTCATAGCTCTAATGCCTCACAGTCTCTGTTTTCCTTCCTGGTATTTACACTGCAAGTTCAAGAGTGCCTCCTGGTTTGCACTAAAAGCATTAAATCAGAGAGATCTCAACTTCGGCTTTTGCTCCAAAGATGCTGAAATATTGACATCTTACTTGACTCTCCCCTCCCTACAGCTATTGAATTGCCTTTGCAGTTTTTCATCTCAAAAATTATTTTTGTCTTGCTCCTGAGCACCATGATTTGGCTTTGAAGTCAGCCCTGCTTTGAATGGGGGCATGGACCAGACGACATCCAGAGGTCCTTTCTGACCTGATTTTTCTGATCCCCTCAATCCTGATCCCCCTGATTTCACAGGTACATGTTTTGGGTGATCCTACACCTAAATTTCTCCAGCTTCCTCTGACTCTGTTAGAGGCCCGTCTGTGTATCTGCTCAGCATTAGTCATCCCTTCTCTGACTGTAGCTATAACAGTTCACTGTATAACCACATAAAATGAGTATGCTCTTGTTATCCACAGCAGGCATGGCCATACTCTAAGTGCCTTTTAGGCCTCCTAAACCTCTAGATAAATCTGCGTCTGCCTAAATTTACAGGTCAAAACTGTTTTCTAGTACAAAGCTAAGCCCACATGAACTTTTGAACCATGTCCCTGCCACATGTTTTCGTTGTTTAGGAAGCTCATTGAGAGTGAGCAAGCAGACCTTCTGGTCTAAGATGCCCCAATTAATTATAAGCTATGCAATGTAAGAAATCCTCCTTCTTAGGGAAGAATCATTAGCCACAAACCTTTCTGAGATGAGTGAACGGAGACCCAGGAATAGAGCAGCTTTCTGAGTGCTCTCATCACTAAAAAAATCCTTCAGGCCTCAGTGAAGAAGGGACCTAAGTCCCCAGCCTTGCCTTGTGCTTACTCATATGTGAGATAGCACTGGTGGGGATCTTGGCAAGACTCCAGCTGCTTTGGGTGTGGGGGTGTGACAAGATACAACACTGTGTTACCAAAGCTCATGTAAAGCCTGAATGCCTCTCCGTGGAGGTCTCCTTGGGTGGTGTCTGATGGGGTGGAGCATTTAGTGGGTGTGAGGTTATTAATTAGGCAGTGGAGTATCATCTACCAGCAGTGCCTTCTGAAACACAGCTTTCCTAAAGGGAAGTGAAATGGTTTGGGGGATACTCGTAAGCGGGAGTAAAAGGTTTCAAAAAACAACCAAACAAAAAAAATTAATTTTTTGAAAACTTGATATCCAGCTAGGCACTAACAGAAGTGGATGGGCTTCCAAAGGAGTCTCCAATGCACATCCTTGAATAGTCACTGAAATCATTGGTGCCCACATGTGTGTATGGAAAATATTTATGACCCTCTCCAACTCTTCCAACTCTGGTATCTCTGATGATTTTTTTTTTTTTTTTTTGTGGTAGTGTTTTGGGGTATTTTTGGCAGTCCTGGGCGAGAGAAACCTGGCTGGTGTGGGAGCTCTGCCCACGCTGGGTGGTCAGGGCAGACAGGGAAGGCTGGGCAGGATCTGGTCCCTTGTCACTCTCACCTCCCACGCTGTGGGGCAAACGGGATTGTGCAGTGCTGAGCATGCCTCCTCTCAGGTTTCTCCTTTTCCTTTTCCCTAGTCATCTTCTTACCTGTCATGTTCATGCTAATGATATGTCTCATTCTTTCTTGATAAAAGTGACTGAAAATAGCTGTTTAAAAGAGAGATAGCCAGTAACAGAAATTAGATGTGCTGTAACCCAACCCCCCTTTTATCTTCTATCCTTAAAGACTGGTATTTTTTCCTAAACAAGTTACTGCTTTTTCAGAGTCTCTCTGTTAGTCTCTGGATCTTCAAAAATTACTTTCCCCAATGCAGTTGTTGCACTTGGATTCTGGGGGATTATTTTTCATGCTTAATCATACGCAGTGTGCTCTGCTGACAACCAGTGGCTTCAGGCCGTTACCCTGAAATTGCCACCTCTTGCCATTTCTAATTCAAGAAATTTGTTTTTTTAATTCAAGGCATTTGACAAGTTTGAGCCCCCTCCCTGTGGGAGCACAGATGGCAGCTAAAGGGATGCTGGAACAATTTCACTCCTACCTTGATGATGACAAACCAGGTTTCAGGAGAGAGCAGCAAGACTCTGCCAATATGTTTGACCAGATCCCCTGCCCACAAATGTGGAAGGGATTTGATGCTCCCTGTGATGGCTAGTGCTGTGGTCTGAGGTCCTACCTGCTTACCTGTGCTCTCCTGCTTGATTGTTATGTCCAGGACTCCCCTCCTCTCCACCTCTCCAGATCTGTTTGTTGATTTCTAACGCTCTGATGGAGCTTGTCCATGTAATGTCAAACCAACCACTTCTTAGTTTTGTGAGGTTTTGTCTTCCTATTCCCCCCTTCCCCCCCCCCCCCCCTTACAAAACTCCAAATGTCATGATTGTCTACTAAAAGGGGATTTTTGCATTTGGTGACCTTTTTGAAATTGTAAGAAGATGGGAGAGAGAAAAACAGGTAGCATTTCTAAGACGGGAAAAGGTCTGCCGTAACAGACCAGAAAGGCACCTTGATATTCTAGAGTTGAGGATGTAAAGGAAGAGTTAGCGAAAACAAGGCTGAAATCCTGTGGAGCCTGTCTGCGTGATGTCCCTGATGGAAACCCCCTTTTTCACAGCTCGGATTTACCTTGCAGCAACTCCCGAGTTGGTCCTGGAGGAGCTGAAGTATCCTGCAGTGCATTGCTGCCTCTTCTGCCTCAGGGCATCCTGTGAGAAGTGCAGAGCTGCTCTGGTTGTCAGGGAATTAATTATTCATCTTCGAGGAGAAGGGCTCTTTAGGAAAATTCGACCTGGTGCAGCTCCTTTCTCCATCTTAAGGACCATGTGTGGGTTTCAAGTTTTGTATGTGTCCAGCTTGCATAAGACCAGGGGTTTGAAGAAAGGGAGAGCTTAGACCTGAAATGCCTGGAGGTGCAGCAATTTCCAAGTTCGTGATCTGACTTGGGAGTTTTGTTTTCTGAATAGTGCTCAGAAAAGAAGCTGTAGTCAAAAGCTTTTCTTCTGCTTAAAATCGTGTATATATATAAAAAATAGACACACATGCACATTTATGCTTCTTGCCATAGTGCACTACTATTGTATTGCCTACCTTTGCCTGTACTCTTTGTGGGCCAGATGGGCTGGTGCTTGTAAGTTCATTTTGTAGATGTGCCGCTTGTTTTTTCAGTTTTTGAGACATTGTGGGTTTTGTTGGACTTGAATGTATTCTCTTGTTCTGGGTAGTAGTGCCAGCGTGTGCAGTCCTCCTTCCTCCTGCTCTCCCTCACTTACTGTTTCCCACCCTCCTACAGTCTTTGTACACATGTGATAAACTGGATGGAGAGACAAATCCAGCTTGGAGGGTGGAAAGCAGTGCTTTCTCCTCTATTCTTCATCCCTCCCCCAGCTATCCTTCAGCTGGCTCAGCTCTCCTGTGTGGGTTCCCCACTGGAAATGCCTGAGCTGGTAAACCAAAAGCTTGGATGCTGGCCTGGGAATAAGGAGAGGTGAGAGGAGAAGCTGGGAGCTGCTTGTGGTTCTTGAAGCATCGCTGTGGCTGCTGGGTCTCAGCTTTGTGGAGCACCTGCCCTGTGACCAAAGGCCAGGTGGCAGATGAGTAGCAATGACCAAGTTACAACCTGGGAATTGTCTGGGGCTGAGGTGACACAGGCTTGATGTTAAGAAATAATCCATTGCAGCTTTTTTCTATTGTAGCCACTGAAGTTAAAGCTGCAGAGGAACTCATGCAATTTTCTCCCCCCTTTTTTGCTAATTATGGGTGTAGATTGTTCTTAGAAGCCACTGCAGAAGTTTTCTGTTGTGGACCTTTGCAAAGCTTTGTGCTATTTTGTGATTGGAGTACACTTCTGCTGTAGCTTGCTTACTGAACTGCAACCACATAAGATACGATCTTTCTCAATAGAGTACAATTTCCAAAATATTAAGTAAAAGAAAGATTAGGGAAAGGGAAAAACTGACCTTCTGTCAGGACAGAACATGTATTGAAATAAATGCTTTTGCTTCTACAGGTTGACACAAGGTTGTGATTAAATGTATTTTCAAAGCAGAAACTAAAAAGGCTTAGGAAACATAAGTTATTTTAGACAATGTTGATTGCATGGCTTCTTCAACATGCCCTGACAGTTCAGGGAGATGAAGCAATGTTGTCGTTTGCCTAAGAAAGTGCAAACCTCTGTCAGAGTCCACCTGGATGACTACTGCGAAGTCATGTGAGTCTGTGTGTTATCATTTGGGTAGGGCGACTGCACTTTGATCTAAACTGGAGAAGGAGCTGTTCCTATACAGGGCTTGGGTTTTGCTGCCATTGTCAGTGGCTCAAGATCTACCCCTGCGGGCTGCATCGAAATCCATTGTCTCTTTAGGCTTGGAGGAAGCAATGGAGAGGTGGGAAGGTGATGTGGGATACTGCTGTTGCAGGATTGTTACAAGTGCATCCTCCACCCTCACAGCAAAGCGGACAGTGTTACTGACCTGCATGAAACAGGCTCAGCACTAACCTGCAGCCTAAACCAGCTTTGTCGGAAAGCACCAGTATAAGAAAGGGAGCAGAAAAGGTGAGGGAGACACCTGGATAAACACACCAAAGAGTTCAGATCTCTGGGACAGGTGGCAAAAGGATGTTTCTTTGGGGAAGGATTAATTTGGGAAGGGGTTAACCAGAAGTACCACCAAAACACACAGTTCCTCAGGCTGTTTATAAATTGATACTCTGATGCCACAAAATACAGATTCAAGTTGAATTTTCATATTTCTGTATTAAAATAAGTTGTATTCAGGCTGTCATATTGGTATAAATAGAGAATAAACCTTGCTGAATTCAAAGCCTGGGGTGGAGTCCTACTTTAACAAGCAGCCTTCTTCAGAGGCAAAAGGAATATATTTTGGAAGCTTTGTTGTTTTGGCTTATAAATAAGCTTAGCTAGAAGTTTGAATGTTTTGTAATTCTTTCATGACCCTTGAATTTGCAGCTGTAGGATGTATGTGAGCGCTCAGATTCCTTTAATCTCATGTACATACATAGTCTTTTTGATTTCAAAGGGGAATTCTGTTCCCCACATGCACTGCCTGTTCTTGTGACGACTCGGAGACCAGCCCTGTTGAACTGATTTGCTGTATATGTGGGAAGCCCTTGAAATATTCATTATAGTCTGCAGTAATCTAATATTAGTGAATCATTTTACAGTCCTTTACAAGAAGGGTTTTTTTTTAGCCT